>NC_143031.1:54427500-55027500 GCF_057628025.1 Oncorhynchus mykiss | reverse complement strand
ACACTTCCCCAGATCTGTGCCTCGACACAATCCTGTCACGGAGCTCCACGGACAATTCCTTCGACCTCATGGCTTGGTTTTTGCTCTGACATACACTGTTAACTGTGGGACCTTATATTGACAGGTGTGTGCCTTTACAAATCATGCGCAATCAATTGAATTGACCACAGGTGAACTCCAATCAATTTGTAGAAACATTGCAAGGATGATCAATGGAAACGGGATGCACCTGAGCTCAATTTTGACTCATAGCAAAGGTTCTGAATACTAAAGTATTTATGTTTTTAACTGTTTTCGATTTGTCATTATGGGGTATTGTGTGTAGATTTATGAAAATGTTAATTTCCTACATTTTAGAATAGAAATTTAGAATATAACGTAACAAAATGTGGAAAAGGGCTGCACTGTTTATGTACATTTTTAACAACCTAAACATTACAAAACTTAAATTCAATCAAATAAGCCTCAAGTAGCAAATTAGCAATACATTTTTTTTAATGTTGACCAAACAACACTCTTCCATTGACCTCTATACAAAAATCCCCACTCCCACTGCTTGACGCTATATTTTCGCATGGACAGATGCTTTGCCTCTTCCTCTCTGGATTCAGTAACAAAGGGCTTTATCACGATGCATTTAAAATGGCTTCCTCTCCTTCAACTGCACTGATCTGAAAGAACAGGATAGGTGGAAAGAACATGGTGGCCACCTATAGGGCTATTTGCTTTCACCCGTCCAGTTATTTTAGATCAATACATAATCCAGTAAGGAGAAAAGGAGAGGAAGGAAGGATGACACTTTGGACTACTGAGACAGATCCCCTCAATTCCAAACTAGACACTCACATGATGTTGTTGCTTTTGTGGCACCGGTGAACATTCTGACACCAGCGGTACTTTAGGATGTCGTAGACAAGTAACTGCTCTGAAACAAAGTAATTCCACCGTCGTATGCCTGTTAGGGAAAATATTGGAAACTTTTATATTTCAACACTTCAACTTGGTTAATTTGATACACTACAGATCTTTAATGCAGAAGCAGTTAGATTGTTTTATTATATACTAGAGGTCGACCAATTAATTGGAATGGCCGATTAATTAGGGCCGATTTCAAGTTTTCATAACAATCGGAAATCTGTATTTTTGGACACCGATTTAAAACTTTTTATTTTTTTATTTAACTAGGCAAGTCAGTTAACCTGTTGAGTGTAGGGGGCAGTATTTTGATGTTTGGATGAAAAACGTACCCAAATTAAACTGCCTATTTCTCAGGGCAGTATCTAGAATATGCATATAATTGTCAGATTAGGATAGAAAAAACTCTAAAGTTTCAAACTGTCAAAATATTGTCTGTGAGTAAAACAGAACTGATATTGCAGGCGAAAACCTGAGGAAAATCCAACCCGGAAGTGCTGTTTTTCCTGAAAGCTCTCTGTTCCATTGCCTGCCTTCGCTCCATTTAAAGGGATATCAACCAGATTAATTTTCCTATGGCTTCCACATGTTGTGAACAGTCTTAGACATAGTTTCGGGTTTTTATTTTGAAAAATGAGCGAGAAAGATCACATCGCATCATTGTATGGCTGGGTGCCAGCAGCGTTTGGAATGCGCAACAGTTTGGAGCAGACATTTTCTCCCTCTCTCCTATTGAAGAAGGTACAGTCCGGTTGAAATATTATCGATTATATTGTAAAAACAACCTGAGGATTGATTATTTTTTTTAAAAACGTTTTACATGCTTCTACGAACTTTATGGAATTTTCGTCTGCCCGGTCGTGACCGCTCGAGCTGGTGGATTTCTGAACATAACACGCCAACCAAATGGAGGTATTTTGGATATAAAAATAATCTTTATGGAACAAAAGGAACATTTATTGTGTAACTGGGAGTCTCGTGAGTGCAAACATCCGAAGATCAAAGGTAAGCGATTAATTTTATTGCTTTTCTGACTTTCGTGACCAATCTACTTGGCTGCTAGCTGTTTGTAATGTTTTGTCTACTGAGAGAGATGTCCTTACATAAAAGCTTTTTTGAAATCTGACACGCCAGGTGGATTAACAACAAGCTACGCTGTGTTTTGCTATATTGCACTTGTGATTTCATGAAAATGTCATATTTTTAGTAATTTAATTTAATTTGAATTTGGCGCTCTGCAATTCAGCGGTTGTTGACAAAAATGATCCCGCTAACAGTTGCATCAAGAAGTTAAGAACATTCTTATTTTCAATGACGGCCTAGGAACGGTGGGTTTAACTACCTTGTTCAGGGGCAGAACGACAGATTTTTACCTTGTCAGCTCGGTGATTCAGTCTTGCAACCTTACGGTTAACTAGTCCAACGCTCTAACCACCTGCCTTACATTGCACTCCACGAGGAGCCTGCCTGTTACGTGAATACAGTAAGAAGCCACGATAAGTTGCTAGCTAGCATTAAACTTATAAGAAAACAATCCATCATAATCACTAGTTATCTAGCGTGTCCTGCGTTACATATAATCGATGCGGTGTGCATTCGCGAAAAAGGACTGTCGTTGTTCCAACGTGTACCTAACCATAAACATCAATGCCTTTCTTAAAATCAATACACAAGTATAGATTTTTAAACCTGCATATTTAGTTAATATTGCCTGCTAACATGAATTTCTTTTAACTAGGAAAATGGTGTCACTTCTCTTGCAACAGAGTCAGGGTATATGCAGCAGTTTGGGCCACCTGGCTCGTTGCGAACTGTGTGAAGACTATTTCTTCCTAACAACGACAGCCAACTTCGCCAAACGGGGGATGATTTAACAAAAGTGCATTTGCGAAAAAAAAAAGCACAATCGTTGCACGACTGTACCTAACCATAAACATCAATGCCTTTCTTAAAATCAATTCACAGAAGTATATATTTTTAAACCTGCATATCTCTTGTGTTCATTGCACGCAGAGTCCGGGTATATGCAACAGTTTGGGCCGCCTGGCTCGTTGCAAACTAATTTGCCAGAATTTTACATAATTATGACATAACATTGAAGGTTGTGCAATGTAACAGGAATATTTAGACTTATGGATGCCACCCGTTAGATAAAATACGGAACGGTTCCGTATTTCACTGAAAGAATAAATGTTTTGTTTTCGAGATGATAGTTTCCGGATTCGACCATATAAATGACCTAAGACTCGTATTTCTGTGTGTTATTATATTATAATTAAGTCTATGATTTGATAGAGCAGTCTGACTGAACGGTGGTAGGCACCAGCAGGCTCGTAAGCATTCATTCAAACAGCGCTTTCGTGCGTTTTGCCAGCAGCTCTTCGCAATTGCGCAAGCATTGCGCTGTTTATGACTTCAAGCCTATCAACTCCCAAGATTAGACTGGTGTAACCGATGTGAAATGGCTAGCTAGTTAGCGGGGTGCGCGCTAATAGTGTTTCAAACGTCACTCGCTCTGAGACTTGGAGTAGTTGTTCCCCTTGCTCTGCATGGGTAACACTGCTTCGAGGGTGACTGTTGTCGATGTGTTCCTGGTTCGAGCCCAGGTAGGAGCGAGGAGAGGGACGGAAGCTATTACACTGGCAATACTAAAGTGCCTATAAGAATATCCTATAGTCAAAGGTATATGAAATACAAATCGTATAGGGAGAAATAGTCCTTTAATTCACATAATAACTACAACCTAAAACTTCTTACCTGGGAATATTAAAAGGAACCACCAGCTTTCATATGTTCTCCTGTTCTGAGCAAGGAACTGAAACGTTAGCTTTCTTACATGGCACATATTGCACTTTTACTTTCTTCTCCAACACTTTGTTTTTGCATTATTTAAACCAAATTGAACATGTTTCATTATTTATTTTAGGCTAAATCGATTTTATTGATGTATTATATTAAGTTAAAATAAGTGTTCATTCAGTGTTGTTGTAATTGTCCTTATTACAAATAAATAGTCAAATATCGGCCGATTAATCGGTATCTGCTTTTTTTGGTCCTCCAATAAATCGGTATCGGCTTTGAAAATTCATAATAGGTCGACCTCTATTACATACAGTGCATCTAAAATAATACATACAGTATTTATCTAACAGCTGCTTTAAAACTTACTTCCTTGGATGCCATCCTTTTTCACCACAGAAAGAACAAAGTTGTCCACTTCTTTGTGGGGAGAACACTGGTAGCCTCCCAAAGAGTCTTATATTGAAGGATGACAAAACAAAACAATATCTTTCATAGAAAGGCTATTAAACTCAATAACCCCTGTTTTCTTCAGTCAAAACCAGTATTAGCCAGAAGTTTAACATTGGCAATGAAATCTTCAGACCTGGGTCAAATACATATGTCATATTCCTTAAAATACTAGACGTGAGCTTGACATAGCCTGCCTGGCGCAATGGAATAGTCCCAAAAGTGCAAACTCAAAGTTGTCTGTATATATATACAGTACCAGTCAAAAGTTTGGACACACCTACTCATTTCCGGGTTTGTCTTTATTTGTACTATTTTCTAGAATAATAGTGAAGACATCAAAACTATGAAATAACACACATCATGTAGTAACCAAAAAAAGTGTTAAACAAAACAAAATATATTTTATATTTGAGATTCTTCAAAGTAGCCAACCTTTGCCTTGACAGCTTTGCACACAGAGTATTCATACCCTTGACTTTTCACATTTTGTTGTGTTACAGCCTGAAAAAAAAATTATTAAACAGATTTTCTCTCACCCATCTACACACAATACTTCATAATAACAAAGTGAAAATATGTTTTTTAATTTTTTTGGCGCATTTCTTTAAAATAAAATGCAGAAATAATTTACAAAAGTACTCACACCCCTGAGTATTTCTGGGTACGTCTAAGAGCTTCCCACATCTGGATTGTGTAACATTTCCACATTCTTTTCAAAATTCTTTCAGCTCTGTTCAACTGGTTGTTGATCATTGCTAGACAACTATTTTCAGGTCTTGCCAAAGTAGATTTAAGTCAAAAATGTAACTTGTTCACTCAGGAACATTCACTGTCTTCTTGGTAAGCACCTCCAGTGTAGATGTGGCCTTGTGTTTTAGGTTATTGTTGTGGTGAAAGGTGAATTAATCTCCCAGTGTCTGATGTAAAGCAGAATGAAGGAGGTTTTCCTCTAGGATTTTGCCTATTTTTTTATTATGTACATGCTTCCTTCTTTTCACTTTGTCATTTAGGTTAGTATTGTGGAGTTACTACAATTTTGTTGATCCAGCCTCAGCCATTAAACTCTAACTGTTTTAAAGTCATCATTGGCCTCATGGTGAAATCCGTGAGTCGTTTCCTTCCTATCTGGCCACTGAGTTGGGATGGATGCCTTTATCTTTGTAGTGACTTGGTGTATTGACACACCATCCAAAGCCTTATTAATAACTTGACTATGCTCAAAGGGATATTCAATGTCTGCTTTATTTAAAAAATTAATGAATTAAGACCTCTCTACCAATAGGTGCACTTTTGCGAGGGTTTAGAAAACCTCCTGGTTGAATCTGTGTTTGAAATTCATTGCTCGATTGAGGGGTCAATTATGTGTGGGGTACAGAGATGAGGTAGTATGGTGTTAAACACCATTATTGCACACAGTGCGTCCATGTAACTTATTATCTGAGTTGTTAAGCAAATTGTTATGAACTGATTTAGGCTTGCCATAACAAAGGGGTTGAATACCTATTGACTCAAGACATTTCAGCTTTTCAATTGTAAACATTTCTCATTTCTAAAAATGTAATTCCATGACATTATGGGGTATTGTGTGTAGACCAGTCACAAATAATCTCGTATTTTATAGAATGATTCACCTGGTTTGGGTGAGGTCATTAACAACTTTGCTCGCACGTACACAACACACACACAGCTCTGTCTTCTGGGGGTCAGTACCTGAAACACAGTGTGAAGTCGAACCCAGCTGAGCATGAGGCTTGGGGCATATCCCGTCCCTCTCGTCATGGAGGTCCCATGTCAGAATCTTCTGACTGGTGAAACTGTAGACCAATATTGAAATTAGAGGTCGACCGATTAATTAGGGCCGATTTCAAGTTTTAATAACAATCGGAAATCGGTATTTTTGGGCGCCGATTTGATGATTTTAAAAAAAAAAATGTATACCTTTATTTAACTAGGCAAGTCAGTTAAGAACACATTCTTATTTTCAATGACGGCCTAGGAACGGTGGGTTAACTGCCTTGTTCAGGGGCAGAACGACAGATTTTCACCTTGTCAGCTCAGGGGATTCAATCTTGCAACCTTGCAGTTAACTAATCCAACGCAATAACGACCTGCCTCTCTCTCATTGCACTCCACAAGGAGACTGCCTGTTACACGAACGCAGTAAGCCAAGGTAAGTTGCTAGCTAGCATTAAACTTAACTTATAAAAAAAAAATCAATCATAATCATTAGTTAACTACACATGGTTGATGATATTACTATATATTATCTAGCATGTCCTACGTTGCATTTAATCTGACTGAGCATACAAGCATACAAGTATCTGACTGAGCGGTGGTAGGCAGAAGCAGGCGCGTAAACATTCATTCAAACAGCACTTTTGTGCGTTTTTTGCCAGCAGCTCTTCGTTGTGCGTCAAGCATTGCGCTGTTTATGACTTCAAGCCTATCAACTCCCGAGATGAGGCTGGTGTAACCGAAGTGAAATGGCTAGCTAGTTAGCGCACGCTAACTAGAGGGACAGAAGCTATACTGTTTCACTAGCAATACTAAAGTGCCTATAAGAACATCCAATAGTCATAGGTTAATGAAATACAAATGGTATAGAGGGAAGGGAAATAGTCCTATAATTCCTATAATAACTACAACCTAAAACTTCTTACCTGGGAATATTGAAGACTCATGTTAAAAGGAACCACCAGCTTTCATATGTTCTCATGTTCTGAGCAAGGAACTGAAACGTTAGCTTTCTTACATAGCATATATTGCACTTTTACTTTCTTCTCCAACACTTTGTTTTTGCATTATTTACTTGAGGCTAAATTGATTTTATTGATGTATTATATTAAGTTAAAATAAGTGTTAATTCAGTATTGTTGTAATTGTCATTATTACAACAATAATCGGTATCGGCGTTGAAAAATCACAATCGGTCGACCTCTAATTGAAATGTCAGAATATTAAGCATGTTGAATAGTCAAGCACTTCCATCTCAATCCAAATGTTAATCTTCAACACACACCCCTGCTCTTCCTTACTCCCACTTAATGTCGCATGACGAAACCAGCATTCAGTGGGCTTGTGTGATAGCATTTTTTTTTTTTATGATTTCAACCAGCTTTGCCAGGTCAGTACACAGTCAAGTCACCTGTAGTTCCTGGGTAAAGTTTCCCCTAGGTACAGATCTAGTATCACCATCCCCTGAGACATCCCAATAAATGCCAACCTGCCCAGTACTGGGGAAAATGCTAAACTGACCCAAGATCAGCATCTAGGGGCAACTCCACCCTTCACTTCATCTGTACCTTACGTTGCTGATTAAGGAGGACTGGAACAAGCTCTCCTCTGCAGAGACGTTCCTTTTAGGCTTGGTGATGAACCTGTTGTCCTCTGCGACAGTGAAGGCTACATTCTTCCCCACCTTAGATGACTTGTAGAGACGGAAGTTTCTGTTCTTGGTGTACACACCTACATTTCATCCATTGTAACATAAATTAACACAAACAAGTGGAAATTAGTATTACTGACACAATTTACAATGCATTGACAAGATAAATCAAATTCCATACAACTATAGACTGGTTGTACAAAATAAATAATTAATGGACAAACACAGCAATAAAATAGAGATATAATCATCTAAAACAGAACAAAATTCAAAGATAACAAAGATTAGTTGTCCATGCTTGTATCTACTATTTAAGCCTCATTTGAAAGTAAAGGTAAAATCGACTTTTCAAGATGCTTCAGGTGACACTTACCGAGGTCAACAAAAAGCCCATCCTGTCCGTCCTTGTTTTTCACCAACAGGAAGCTGAGGTCCCTCTCTTCCTGTCTGGGCCTCTTGGCCTGTGGACTTCCAATCAGCCCCCTAATAATAATAATACATAGGATTTACAGTCAGGTCCATAATTATTGGTACCCTTGATAAAGATAACCGTAAAAAGACTGTATAAGATAAATAATACAAATACTGAGCTATATTGTATGCTCAATTTAATTCCATTTTTTTTTTATTATATTATTTTATACTAATATAACTGCACAGGGAAAGAGATTTTGTTTCATAAGAAAGATAGGAGTCAAAATTATTGGCACCCCCGTTTTCAATGTATGGAGTATAACAAAACTGACCCTTTTTTGAAAATGTTTAATGAGATTGGAGAACACGTTGGGAAGGATCTTAGACCATTCCTTCATACAGAGTCTTTCAAGATCCTTGATATCCTTTGTCTGCTCTTATGGATTGCCCTCTTCAATCCAATCTTATTAAACATTTTAGAATGAGGCTCAGTTTTGCTATCCTCACAAGGGGAGGGTGCTAGAGTACTGAAAAGAGAGGGGCCAATTATTTTGACCCCTATATTTGAGAATTTTTGTATTACTGTTTAAACAAAATATATTTCATTAAGCAATTGTATTAGTATAAAATATAATTTCCCCATTATATGGAACATGCAATATATCTCAGTATTTGTATTATTTATTTTATAAAGTATTTTGTGCTTAAATGTATCAAGGGTGCCAATTATTATGGACCTGACTTTTCTAAACCCTTAAGTATTGTGTTGTAGTATTGAATGCATCTATCAATTAGTTTCTTAGTTACTAATTGCGTTAAATCTCTTGGAATAATAAGATAAAGTGTTACCAAAATTTGTTTTAGAACATCAAAGGACAGACCTTTTGCCACTGTCCTCTGTGACTCCACCCATGTCATTCTCAAGTTCACTTCCCCTCCTATTCACGCTCAGCACTGGTTGCAGAATCAAATGGATAAATTGCCCTTTAAAAAAGACAAAATGCATACTTGATTTACTGATTTACTTAAATCAGCACAAGCCTACATTGATTAGAAAACAATTCATTTTATTTTCTACCTCCAATATAAAGCAATAATATTGTGAAGTTGAGTTTAATATCTATACTGAACAAGAATATAAAAGCAACATGCAACAATTTCATTGATTTTACAGAGTTACAGTATTTCATATGAGGAAATCAGTCAATTGAAATAAATAAATTAGGCCCTAATCTATGAATATCACATGACTGGGAATACAGATATGCATATGTTGGTCACAAAAGAAATGGGCCTCAGGATCTCATCACTGTATTTTTGTGCATTCAAATTGCCATCGATAAAATCTAATTGTGTTTGTTGTCCATAGCTTATGCCTGCCCATACCATAAACCCACCCCCACAATGGGGCACTCTGTTCACAACAGCAAACTGCTCGCCCATACGACGCCATACACGTGGTCTGCAGATGTGAGGCTGGTTGGACATACTGCCAAATTCTCAAAAAAAAAGTTGGAGGCGGCTAATGGTAGAGGAATTAACATGAAATTATCTGGCAACTGCTCAGGTGGACATTCCTGCAGTCAGCATGCCAACAGAACATTTCTGGGATCTTTAATTTCAGCTCATGAAACATGGGACCAACACTTTACATGTTGTGTTTATATTGTTGTTCAGTGTATACAGTTGAAGTCAGAAGTTTACATGTGTCATTAAAACTCGTTTTTCAACCTCTCCACAAATGAATTGCTAACAAACTATAGTTTTGGTAAGTCGGTTAGGACATCTACTTTGTCCAACTCTGTCAGGAGGAATGGGCCAAAATTCCCCCAACTTATTGTGGGAAGCTTGTGGAAGGCTACCCGAAATGTTTGACCCAAGTTCAACAGTTTAAAGGCAATGCTACCAAATACTAATTGAGTGTATGTAAACTTCTGACCCACTGGGAATGTGATGAAATAAATCATTCTCTCTACTATTATTCTGACATTTCACATTCTTAAAATAAAGTGGTGATCCTAACTGACCTAAGACAGGGAATTTTTACGAGGATTAAATGTATTTGGCTAAGGTGTATGTAAACTTCGACTTCAACTGTATATCTCTATCTACGGTCTCGTTTCCACTTTTTTCATCAGAGACAGTAGGAGATTACGTACCGACATGTAGGTTATCCTTAAAAGCTGCATTTGGTAAAATGAAGATGAGATGGCGACTGAATTTTTCCTCTGTGCTGGAGTCAAGGTTCAGAACATCTTTCCCAGAGCACTCAATCCCATACACCTCCTCCAACTTCTCACACACATACTGTAAACACACAGGAGAAAACAGCGTTACCAAATATAAATATTAATAAACATGTTGAAGTATGTACCATCGACATTAAAGGTTCAATCTGTGATTGCTACATCCATTTTTGGACTTTTAAATTAATTATATACACTACCATTCAAAAGTTTGGGGTCACTAAGAAATGTCCTTGTTTTTGAAAGAAACCACATTTTTTGTTGATTAAAATAACATCAAATTGATCAGAAATACAGGGTGGACATTGTTAATGTTGTAAATGACTTTTGTAGCGGGAAACGTATGATTTTTTATGGAATATCAACATAGGCGTACAGAGGCCCATTGTCATCAACCATCACTCCTGTGTTCCAATGGCAAGTTGTGTTAGCTAATCCAAGTTTATCATTTTAAAAAGCTAATTGATCATTAGAAAACTTTTTTGCAATTATGTTAGCACAGCTGAAAACGTTTGTCCTGATTAAAGAAGCAATACAACTGTCCTTCTTTAGACTAGTTGAGTATGTGGAGCATCAGCATCTGTGGGTTCGATTACAGGCTCAAAATGGCCAGAAACAAAGCACTTTCTTCTGAAACTCGTCAGTCTATTCTTGTTCTGAGAAATGAAGGCTATTCCATGCGATAAATTACCAAGAAACTGAATATCTCGTGCAACGCTGTGTACTACTCCCTTCACAGAACAGCACAAACTGGCCCTAACCAGAATAGAATCAGGAGTGGGAGGCCCCGGTGCACAACTGAGCAAGAGGACAAGTACATTATAGTGACTAGTTTGAGAAACAGACGCCTCACAAGTCCTAAACTGGTAGCTTCATTAAATAGTACCCGCAATGTCAACAGTGAAGAGGTGACTCCGGGATGCTGGGCATTTAGACAGAGTTGCAAAGAAAAAGCCATATCTCAGTGGCCAATAAAAAGAAAAGATTAATATGGGCAAAAGAACACAGACACTGGACAGAGGAAGATTGGAAAAAAGTGTTATGGACAGACAAATCTAAGTTTGAGGTGTTCAGATCACAAAGAACAACATTCATGAGATGCAGAAAAAATGAAAAGATGCTGGAGGAGTGTTGACACCATCTGTCAAGCATGGTGGAGGCAATGTGATGGTCATGGGGTGCTTTGGTGGTGGTAAAGTGGGAGATTTGTACAGGGTAAAAGGGATCTTAAAGAAGGAAGGCTATCACTCCATTTTGCAACGTCATGCCATACCCTGTGTGTGCGTAATTGGAGCCAATTTTTTTCCTACAACAGGAACCCAAAGCACAGCTCCAAACTATGCAATAACTATTTAGAGAAGAAGCAGTCAGCTGGTATTCTGTCTATAATGGAGTGGCCAGCACAGTCATCGGACTTCAGCCCTATTGAGCTGTTGTGGGAGCAGCTTGACCATATGGTACGTAAGAAGTGCCCATCAAGCCAGTCCAACTTGTGGGAGGTGCTTCAGGAAGCATGGGGTGAAATCTCTTCAGATTACCTCAACAAATTGACAACTAGAATGCCAAAGGTCTGCAAGGCTGTAATTGCTGCAAATGGAGGATTCTTTGACGAAAGCAAAGTTTGAAGGACACAATTATTATTTCAATTAAAAATCATTATTTATAACCTTGTCTTGACTATATTTCCTATTCATTTTGCAACTAATTTCATATATGTTTTCATGGAAAACAAGGACATTTCTAAGTGACCCCAAACTTTTGAACGGTATTGATTCTTGAAGAATATAACTTATGCTGAACTGTCATACCATCAGAACCTAAAAATATAAGCTAGTTTTTCTCCATTGTTTGTAAACAATGTAGCTGTAAACAAACACTGTATAGCCACAAAACATGATTAAAATTATGCAAGTGAGTCTTTGCATCCATAGCTCTGTCTATGAATTTGAGAGTGGATACATTAATATTTAATTCCTCAGAATGTACAACAAAAAACAACTTTCTACAGATCCCACTTCATTTGGACCATCAGTCATAAGGGCTACATAACACAGTCATAACAATTAAATAACATTTGTCCTAAACAGTCTTGGCAGCTGGCTTCACCTTATGGCAACTGACTTTACACTGTCATGCCACAAACCATTCATTTGATTAGCCAGTTTGCTAGCTAGTTTGCCTCGCCAATAGGCTGATCTAAACATTGTGTAAAGTAAATTGTCATAACAATGACATAACTAACACCATAAACAACATATTTGACCCAAGTCTATTTTGCACTTGAGAGGGAAGGAAGCATTCAATGTTTGCGTACCTGGATGAGGGAGGCCACCATGCACTTCCCATCAAAGCCCTTATTGGAGGGCCTGTGGAACTCCAAGTCAAAATATAGCTTGCAAACTGCCCCCTCTGGGATCACCTCATAGCAATGCATCAGAGATTGCCTGTAGGTACTAATTACAGTTGAAATTGAAAGGGTTGAAGTACAGTAGTACCATTGGTTAACAGTCTTCAGTTATGACAAATAGGACTTTCTTATTTCTTAACTGCCTATGAAGGTATAAATAAAGTTGTATTGAAGTGAATGGTGTAACCTTATACATACCTGTAGTAATGCCATAGCTCACTGTAACTGGTGACCAGGAAGATCCTCTGACCCATCTTTGCCTGTTCCTTCTCAAGTGCAAACACGTGTACGTCCTTTGAATTAGAGGGCAGTCAAAACTACAGTTAGCTGAAAACAATGTAATTTTTTCCTCCGGACATACAGTAGCCTGCTCACAGATCTGTTTGTGCTGTCTTGTCAAATCCTATGGTCAATGTCAAACATGACAGCACAAACGGATCTGGCACCACGTGCATACCTCACTGCAACTCTGTGCAAAGTTGATAGCCATACATTGACGAGGGAAGAGCTTCCATATGGAGGATGGCTGCCATGGCCGGGACAGCCTAGGTTTGTAGCATGAGGTCAAAGGACACTGCTGGAAGGACTGAGCTAGTTGTTCCACCTTCTTCAATCTGTTTTCCCAATCACCCTTATTCATCTTCTATGTGATGCTGGCTGCCACCACAGTCATTTCTGCATGTAAGAAATAAAATAAAAACAAGTTTTTGATTAGTGTTATTAATATCTAACTTAGCAATGATCAATACTGAAGGCATTACAATAGACCTACAATAGCTCCATCTCTGACAGCCCGTGAGAATGACAAGATTGTTTTAGCTACATTCATACATTTGTTTGCAAGCATTCGATTGTGTATGAATTGGTACCAATTAAATGTGTATACAGCCTGATTAAATCAGACTAGCCATACACACTGCACATTTAGCCGGAGTTGAGTTTAATATGTAATGTTGTTAATGCTAGTAATACTAAAATGTATAATAAATAATATGTCAAACCTGCTTAACGCTTGCTAAACTAAGCTAATTGGCTAGCTAGCTAACGTTACAGAATTCGACTTAAAGCAGGAACTGAATCTATCTACTTACAGGAACCCGTGTTTAAAACGTTTTTCAGCGAAATGTTACGTACTTCATGGAAGAACGTATGGTGCGTTCCAGTGCGCTAGAAGTGTGCCTTACTATCCAATTAATTGAGCACATGCTGAATTCGTGCAATATGGATATGAAATATTGCAAATGCATATAGCCCACCAATATGGAGCCACCATTTATATGTACACGTTTATTATTATCAATATTATTTTTAGATGGGATCATATGAGTTGTGTGGAAGTGTGGAAACCGAACGCCCCCTTGCATTCGTTTCGATTGTGACGTATCTAATATTGTTTACTCCGGACGCTACTATTGGTTGGTTGCGGACTGTTGTTTGTAACAAAGAACTATAGGAAGACATGTGCATACAATATATTGGCTTGATATAAGGGTGGCCATTTGCACGGTCTGACCAAAACTTTACTACCAACATTTTTATATAGTCATTGACATTTGTTTGAAATTCGCCGAATACCATGTCAGCAGCAAACGATTTGAGTGCCGGGGACTGCGTTGACGCTAGGCGGGGCGATGGACAAGAGTGAGATTCTTTGTTATCTCAATGCATGTATTTTACGAAGTAGCCTAGCAAACCGTGGTAAAGTTGTTTTGAGTTGCGATATTCACCAGTCATTCGGACGACCACATGTTATTATACATTTTTGTAATGAAATCAGGACATTAGGCGACATTGTTACTTGATGATCGTGTTGCGGCCACGGAGTTTGATGCCTATATTTGGTCCATGCTAGACAACATACAGGAAATTGCTAAAATTGTCATTGTGTCACGCCTATAGTTGACACACGAACACACAGCCATATATACGACTAAAAAGAGACATTTTACAATAGAAGATCTATTGTATCTTTTTTGAAAAAGTATTATATTTTTATTCACAGATATTGCTTAACAGTCTGAGAGAGAGAGAAGGCACAGGGTCAGCCACATGGCAACACCCCTGGGATAATTTGGGGTTATGGGCCTGCCTGGGAAATGCTTTTGAAATGCATCCTTCCACCCTTTCTTAAAGTAATCACTGATTCTACAGATGAAAAGTAAGGGTACCACCTCACAGCTTCCACACAATCCACATGTCTGATCAGTTATTACTTTGATGGAAGGATGCTCAAAAGTATTTCAACGGTTCAAGTGTATACTTACTCAAAACCCAGTCTGAGATCTGACTTACACAGAGTATCAGCTTGGCGTATTGCTGTAATCTAACTAGTGGTCCTGTGTTTCTCAGTTGGTAAGAGCTACCAATGACAAAGTCGTACGTTCAATTCTCAGAGGGATTCTCAGTGTGCATGACACACGAAAATGTAAGTGACTTTGGATGAAAGCGTCTGCTAAGTGGCATCTATTTGTTTCCTAGGTCAGAGGGCCCCTGTGGTGGCTCTGGGTCTATGCAGGTGGATGCCAAGCCTCAGTCCCATAGCTTCAGGTACAGCCTCAGCTACCCCAGCATTGGCCAGTGTATCATCATTAACAACAAGAACTTTGACAGAAGAACAGGTATTGTGTTCGTTCATTTGTAGACTCCGGGTCTAGGCTATGTCTAATACCTATGTTTTGTATTTGCATAAAGCTTGTTATTCAGCTTCTTCACAGTGGGGGAAACTAGTTGAAATTACATCATTATAACCTGATTATGTAAAATGGTTGTAATGACATTACCTCACCCAGCTTTGTCTGCTGGGTTACTACTGTAAGAATATTTGTAAAGGCAGTGATGTAAAGTACTTAAGTAAAAATACTTTAAAGTACTATTTAAGTAGTTTTTTTTGCAGTATCTGTACTTTACTATTCAGATTTTATACAACTTTTACTTCACTACATTCCTAAAGAAAATAATGTACTTTTTACTCATACATTTTCCCCGATACCCAAAAGTATGTTACATTTTGAATGCTTAGCAGAACAGGAAAATGGTCCAATTCACCCACTTATCAAGAGAACATCCCAGGTCATCCCTACTGCCTCTGACCTGGAGGACTCACTAAACACACATGCTTGTTTTGTAAATTATGTGTGAGTGTTGGAGTGTGCCTCTGGCTAGCCAAATAAAATAAAAATGGTTCTGTCTGGTTTGCTTTATATAAGGAATTTGCAATTATTTATGTTTTTACCTTTTGATATATATATATATATATATATATATATATATATATATATATATATATATATATATATATATATATATATATATATATATATATATTTAAGTATTACCCCTTTTTCATGGTATACAATTGGTAGTTTACAGTATTGTCCCATTGCTGAAACTCCCATACAGACTTAGGAGAGGCGAAGGTCAAGAGCCGTGCATCCTCCGAAACACAACTCAGCCAAGCCGCACTGCTTCTTGACACAATGCCCGCTTAACCCGGAAGCCAGCCACACCAATGTGTTGGAGGAAACACCATACACCTGGCGACTGTGTCAGGCCTGCCACAGGAGCTTGTGAGCGATGGGACAAGAACATCCCCGCCGGCCAAGCCCTCCCCTTACTCGGACTACGCTGGGCCAATTGTGCGCCGCCCCATGGGTCTCCCGGTTGCGGCTGGCTGCAACAGAACCTCTAGTGGCACAGCTAGCACTGCGAATCAGTGCCTTAGACCACTTCACCACATGGGAGGCCCCTATATTTTTGGAATTACATTTACTTTTGATACTTAATTATATTTAAAACCCAAAACTTTTAGACTTACTCAAGTAGTATTTTACTGGGTGACTCACTTTTACTTGTCATTTTAAGGTATCTTTACTTTTACTCAAGTATGACAATCAGGTACATTTTCCACTACTGTGTAAAGGCTGTATGTACACAATGATGACGCACATTACATATCCAGAAAGCAAATTGAATTAGTCTAATAACTTTACTTTGTTTTTGAAGGTATGAATGTACGCAATGGCACAGATGTGGATGCAGGCAACGTGATGAAGGTGTTTGGGAAACTGGGTTATAAGGTGAAGGTTTACAATGACCAGAAGGTGGACCAGATCAAGCATGTTTTAACCACAGGTAAGCATGTTTGAAAGTCAGCACCACCACTGACAACCACCACGAAGATGGTTTTGTCTTCGTATAAAGATCATACACAGAAGACATTCAGTAAATTACGTTTTAAAAGCAGCCCATTCACAATAAAAACAAGTGAAAGTACATGGTCTCCTGTACTTAAACTGAAAATCAACAATATTACGTTTCCACGAGCAACAGGGTTAAGCAAAAACATTGCAGGTGTGCACGATGCAAAACGATCCGCTCTCAGTGTCTGCACATGTGCTCTGTGTCTGTTGCGCTTCAGTCACTCACCTGCAACGTGATAGCTGTGTGAAAACACTGGTGAAGAAAATGAGCTTCTCGTTTCTCACTTCTTGTTGTTCTGGAAATTGTCCCAATACTACTCTTGTCTACCTTTTTAAAGGTGCAATCCGCAGTTGAAACAATAACAAAACGCCTTCCCCACAAATGTTTCAGTAAAAAGTTGAGAGATGGGGCTGAAGAAATGTAACCATTCCCAACTCATAGACAGAGCTATGGATGCCATGACTGATCATCCGTGATATCAACATTATAGTTTTAACCATGTTTTAAAATGCTGTACAGTGTCTGTTTACATTTACTTCGTATACAAACATTGAAGTAATGCAAGCTTATATTTTGGGTTCTGATGGAGTATGACAGTTTAACTAAGCTCATGAGGAATTTATGTTATGTTCTTCAAGAATCAATGGGTACATCAATAATCAATCATTTATAAGTAAAAAATATATGTAGCAACAGCAGATAGAGCCTTTTAAATTCTGTGAAGGACCAATCAAAAACTTGATGCTGTTTCCAGCCTCCAAGGAGGACCACAGCTGCTCCGCTTCATTCGTGTGTGTCCTGCTGAGTCACGGGGATGATGGCGTGTTCTTCGGGACGGATGCCTCAATCGAGCTCAAGAGCCTCACCAGCCTGTTCCGGGGCGACCGCTGCAACTCGCTGGTGGGCAAGCCCAAACTCTTCTTCATCCAGGTACTGTGGCCATTATTATTTATTTATTTTTATTTCACCTTTATTTAACCAGGTAGGCATGCCATGGTGGCAAAGTAAATACAATATAGCAAGTAAAACACTGGAATGGTAGATTTGCAGTGGAAGAATGTGCAAAGTAGAAATAAAAATAATGGGGTGCAAAGGAGAAAAATAAATATAAAATAAATACAGTAGGGAAAGAGGTAGTTGTTTGGCTAAATTATAGATGGGCTATGCACAGGTGCAGTAATCTGTGAGCTGCTCTGACAGCTGGTGCTTAAAGCTAGTGGGGAGATAAGTGTTTCCAGTTTCAGAGATGTTTGTAGTTCCAAAGCACTAGAACAACAATATGAAGTTAAGGTTAAAAGAAGGTATAAGATAGAGGCTAATTGAATCCCCTACTGACAAAACAGGTTCGTCTCGTCCACAGTCAAAAAAATCTATCAAAAATTTGTCACATGCGCCGAATACAACACATGCGCCAAATACAACCTTACAGTGAAATGCTTACTTTATAAGCCCTTAACCAACAAAGCAGTTAAGAAAAAAATACTAAGAAATAAAAGTAACAAATAATTAAAAAGTAGCAGTAAAATAAGAATAGCGAGGCTATATACAGGGGGTACCGGTACACAGTCGATGTGCGGTGGCACCGGTTAGTTAAGGTATTTTAGGTAATATGTACATGTAGGTAGTTATTAAAGTGACTGCATAGATAATATGCGGGGGGGGGGGGGGCAATGCAAATAGTCTGGGTAACCATTTTATTTGATGTTCAGGAGTCTTATGGCTTGGGGCTAGAAGCTGTTTAGAAGCCTCTTGGACCTAGAATTGGCACTCTTATACCGCTTGCAGTGCAGTAGCAGAGAGAACAGTCTATGGCTAAGGTGGCTGGAGTCTGACAATTTTTAGGGCCTTCCTCTGACACTGCCTGGTATAGAGGTCCTGGATGACAGGAAGAGGTGAGGGAGGGATTGTTCAAAAGGTAGCCTTTGCGTTCGTGTGTGACTGTGACTGATCCATGTCTCCTGTTCCCCTGTGTGTGTGACAAGCAGGCTTGCAGAGGTACTGATCTGGACGGGGGCATCGAGGCAGACAGCAGTTCAGATGGGAGTTCAACCAAGATCCCTGTGGAAGCAGACTTCCTCTATGCCTACTCCACAGCTCCAGGTCCAAGACATGTTCCAAAGCCACACACACACACACACACACATAGAAGCAGTCTCCAGTCAGGTTTCTTTGAGGTGTGCATAGATCTATAAGTAATTGGATCTGTGAATGCAAGGCTACCACCCTCTTACTTTACCAATCCATCCAATTTAGATCTGTTATTATCTGAGCATGGATGCATTTTCTGAATTATTCAAACCAGGCCCAAGAGTCAACTCTTATGTGCTCTCACATGTCTTCCCACAGGCTACTACTCATGGAGAAACACTCAGACTGGCTCCTGGTTTATCCAATCTCTGTGTGAGATGATTGGCAAGTACAGCAAAGAGCTGGAGGTCCAACACATCCTGACCCGGGTCAACCACAAGGTGGCGACAGAGTTTGAGTCTGCGTCAAACTCTCCCGGCTTCGATGCCAAGAAGCAGATCCCCTGCATTGTATCAATGCTGACCAAAGAGATGTACTTTACATCCTGAAATGAAAAAGGTTTGAAGAAGCTCCTTATTTGCCTGGTCCCAGATTGGTTTTAGCTGTCTCGCCAACTCCTATGGTCTGTCTCGCCACTCCTATGGTCACACTCCTGGTACCAGCTTCTATCTGAGTGAGGGCAATAGATGTGTGTTTGTTTTGGTTGTGGATTGTATTAGCTAAATTTTTAACACCACTGCTCAATCACTCTAGCTCAAGTTGGACTTGGTTTAAACATGTAGGCTTAAGTATCACATTTTATGTTGGAGGTTGAAACCTCTGTCATGCTTTCAGCCTGATGTCAGGAAGTTGACTCTTCTTCATTGTAGGGGTCAGTTCACATTTCAATTCCATCAACTGAGGAAGTGTGAAATCCTAATAGTAAATGTTAAATTTAAATAACTTCCTAAATGCACTGATTGATTTGAAAGTTGAATTGACCCCAACCCTGTTTCTTACTGAATGATCCCTTGTGTGTAAAGTTTAACGGAGGATGTGTATAACGTTTTGGGAGTAGATTGCAGGGGTAGTGTGTAGTAATCAAATCGTGGATGTGCAACTCCTCTACAAGCACCAGCATTTCTTCCTAATTTTTCTTTAAACATTTTATTTGGTTATTTTTACAATGTCTAGAACCACACATTTTGTTAGATACTTGAATGAGTAGTCAAAGTGCATTTCTGAAGGGATTATGTTACATTTGTCTTTTGTGTGGGTTTAAATTAATGATATTTTTTTTAATTGCCGGATATTGTGTAGGTTCGTTATAGTTATTCTGTGAAAAAAAACAATCCTGTTAAATTAATTCTGCAGCAATAAGGCTTGCTTGCCCTTCCGCCTTCTTTCAGTCCGCTCCAAAGTGGGTCAATTGAAAGCTCTTCCTGGCCTGAACATGACCAAATGCTTACTCTGTTTGTAGGTTAAAAACATTTTCTCTTGTCCTGGCGTAACAAATGTGTGTGGTATGTTGATAGGATGTGTATGCTGATAGACAGGATGTGTACTCTCTAACTTGGCAGATACATTTTGTCTATATATTAAAGGCACAGTTGTAGAAGCTTAAAGGTGCACTCCGGTAGTGATGTGCGGGGTCAGCTGTTTTATTCACCCGCCCGCAATTGCTAATAACCCATCTGCAACCACCCAACTATATGTGATAAAGTGAAAATGCAATAAGATTTTCTGTGCAAAACATCAGTTTGACAGGAATTAAAGCTGTGAAAAATGACCTAACATGTTTCGGCTGCAAGCAAGAACTGCTTGATTCTGCAGGAGTTAATTATATCATAAATAGTCATAATGGTGCCAGAGGAGATGGCTCTTAACCAATTGTGCTATTTTGTATGTGTTTTTTCACATTATTTGTAACTTAGTACATAATGTTTCTGCCACTGTCTATTATGACCGAAACGAGCTTCTAGATATCAGAACAGTGATAATTGACCTCAAACTGGACAACACATTTGCCACACTGATCATCACCCCTGAGGGGCCCCAGTGTGGTGTGCTGAGTACTCCCTGTTCACTCACGACTGCACGGCCAGGCACGACTCCAACACCATTAAATTTGCAAATGACACAACGGTGGTAGGCCTGATCACCAACAACGATGAGACCGCCCACAAGAAGGACGTCAGAGACCTGGAAGTGTCTCCCTCGATGTTCAAGTTCCTTGGTGTCCACATCACCAACAAAATATCATGATCCAAACACACCAAGACAGTTGTGATGAGGGCACGACGATGATCTTTTCAGTCCCCCTCAGGAGACTGAAAATGTTTGGCATGGGTAATCAGATCCTCAAAAAGTTCAACAGCTGCACCATCGAGAGCATCCTGACTGGTTGCGTGGTATGGCAACTGCTCGGCTTTTGACAGCAAGACGCTACAGAGGGTAGTGGGTACGGCCTAGTACATCATTGGGGCCAAGCTTCCTGCCATATACCAGACAGTGGGTGTCAGAGGAAGGCCCTAAATATTGCCACCCTAGTCATAGACTGTTCTCTCTTCTGCCGGAGCGCCAAGTCTAGTTCGAAAAGGCTTCTGATCAGCTTCTACCCCCAAGACTGCTGAACAGCTAATCAAATGGCTACCCGGACTATTTGCATTGACCCCCCCCCCCCCCTTTTTTTTTACACTGGTTAGGTACATTGTTACAGAGAACAGTCTATTGTGATAGCAGTTTACAGTTTATTATCCATCTGAACAGTATAGTTCCCCATCTTGTGACTGTCAAATTTGTATAGTGTCTCAAAATCATCACACATAACATCTTTCCCAAACATTAGGCCACTGTTCTGGTCCTCACTTCTTTTAATTTTCAACTCTCCATTTAGCAGCTTTTCTCTTATTGAATTACACTTCAACATTGTCTCTTTTTTCTCAGTGGGTCGAAGTTAACTTTTTCTGCCCAAGTTTCCAAAAGCATGTGGAAATTGGCATGCATTTGCTGCGCGAGGAGATGACACGTGGGTGCATGCTCCTAAGGAAATGGGAGAGGCGGGAAAGATGTAAACCGTCATTGCCTCTTGATCACATTTGTCATACTGTAATTGTTTTGAATTTCACTTAGTTGGTGAAGTTCTCGAAGCGCCAACAATTATAGTTACAGTTTTCGGTTCCGCTTTATAATAAATGGCGCAACAATCATATTTACATTATAGTCAGATGGGTAAAGCGTAACTACAGATTAGGCACATTGTTACAGAGTTCAATTTATTGTGATAGCAGTTTACAGTTGTGTCATTACACATTGGGATATTCACAGAATAGATTAGCAAACATTGTACGATGTAGCGATGTGTTCGTTCCTTTCCTCCTTGTCAATCATTGGTCAAATTAGCATTATGACCATATATTTAATTAAATAATTCAAAACCTTTTAATGCAATTGCAGACAGAAGTTGACAATCAGGAACATAGTACGCATGTTTCAGTGTAAGTTCTGCATCAAACTAAAAGTCTCAAGTTGTTTTGTTACATCCTCAGTCTAGCCTGGTGATGTCACTACCTACTGTCATTAGCTTTTTACTCCTGAGACCAAAACCCTGCCTCCCAAGCTATATAAACAATGGCTTTTAGTGTTATCTAAAACTTAGCAGTAAAACGTCCACTCCCCAAAGTTGATTTATTGTGGAATGTTTGACTAGTCTTATCTCCTTCACTCCCCTGCAGAGCTTCTTCTTCACAGTCACACATTACTCAGAGGGGCCTCTTTTTAATGAGGCAAAGAGGTCTTATAGCCCCTCCCCTTATATTAATACAATTAATCAATTATTCCAATACATCAAACATCTTGGTACAACCCTTAGGTGAACCCGACAGTACCTACAAAGTAATTAGGCCTACCATGTAAATCAATTATTATATTGTAATTTTAAAGTAGGACCGTTTCTCATATTTACGTTGTCAAATTCAATGCATGGAGTTATGATGGATTTTTGCTAATAACTTTTTAATACTGTCCTTTGGTGATATGGTTGTCCATAGAGAAACATGTATGTATTACCTTTGTCCATAAGCTCTCTCCGTACAATATGATTACATCATGTCCAATGTTCCCACATTTATTTTAAATCACTGAGCAAATTTCAGGTCTGCTGAGCGCGAACTTTAATGTTGCGAAAATTCTGTGCAACGTCCAGCGCGCTTTTACTGTGAACACTGTACCTGCTTTAAGTTAGTTTTAACAGTGGTCAAGTAGGCTACTGTGGCTATTTGGTCATAATATAGGGCTAGCATGCGCACAGCTTAGAGGCAACATTGGTAATGTCTATTTTACACTGTTAGTTCTATTGAGTGCAATGAAAAAATACTCTGCTCCATTGTCATAGAAACTGTACCATCCTTAATAATTTAATGTCCTCGCATTTTGTCTAGTCAGTACCACCTGCTGTCTACAGAAAATAAAAGTAGTTTTTTGGAGTTTGTAAAATTATTTCACCCTTCATCTGGTAAATGACCATGTAAATATTGTTTTTATTTTACCTTTATTTTATCATAAGACATATTGAGACCTAGGCCTCTTTTTCAAATGTGTCCTGCACAATACAACACAAACACATTATACACAAAATATACATGAATTAAAATACAGTCATGGGACGCACAAGTAAAACATCACAAATCAAATGCAATTTTGTTCCAGCAATACGGTGCATTAAAACTAAAAGCATATTTACCTAGCTCGGTGGAGACCCTAGGTCACAATCCTGTGAAGGGGTTAGGCAACTCAGATGTCTATACTTCAAGAGCAAAATTAGATAAGTCTATGAAGTATGGCCTTGTATACAAAAATGGAGTAATGAAGAGATCTATGGGTCTTTAGCGAAGTCCAGCCAACCTTTTGATAAGCCTACAGGATGCAGTGATGAGTATCAAAATTGTCATCTGTATTTTAAAAAAAACACAATATAAGCCAACAGTATAAATATTTGTACAATGTTTAAGGTCCAAACTAGGATGCAATTCAATCCGATCACACTTGTAGACAATGCATTTTTTAAAGGCAATGTTCTGGCTTTCACAATGATTGCATTAACATTTAAAGGTCATGCTCACTATAATGCGAATTACATTGAATCCCGGCCCTAAGCAAAATACCTTTCTGATTTTGATAACAACAATATAGGGCACTGGTGCTGTTACTTGTGCCACAAGAGGTTGCTGTTGCTGCAATTTCTGTTGGATGGAGTGAAGATTAAGTTTTAATGGCCACATTCCATTTCAATGCCTAGCCCCTTTTGTCTCCACAGATCTGATAGGGCTGGAAACGTGAAAGCTATATGGAAGAATCCCCACTCTGCCGACTGCAGGTCTAGGAAGACCAACATATTGTTTACCCTTATCTAGTCCTTTCCGGTCTTTTATACTATATAGGTAGGAGCAAGGGACTGAAATGGGACTAGGCCCTCATATTAGTTTAGTCATATGGTACGGGTACATCACTAACCTCTTAATGCAGTAATGGGGATTTCAAGACAACTGGGAACAAGGTCTAATCATGACATCGGTCATCTTCAGGTCGGAGCTTTGGAAAGATGCCTGAGTTGGATGACCGTTCAAAAAAAAAATACCAGTCGGAGCTAGGTTTTTTTCAGAGTTTCCAGTTGTCTTGAACGTACTGAAGTTGGAAGTCTGAGATTTTCCAGTTCTGAGTTCCCAGTTCCCAGTTGTTTTGAACGCGGGATAAGCAGCGTGCTCCTTCAGTCACCAGATAGTAGTACTGGAAGGTGATTGGATTTGAGACTGAGGCCGATATTGGTCACATTCCCCGGCTCAGACGCTGCATATATCAACCAATGTCTGCGTGCCACGTCACTGACTGTGCAGTCGGGCATCAGATAGTTGCTGTGTTCAAAACTACTGAGAACTCGGGAATCTCCAAATTACGACTTCAGTGCGTTCAAAACAACTGGGAACTCAGGAAAAAACAGCTCCGGCTGGGAAATTTGAATGGTCATGCAACTCAGAATTCCAACTCGTGAACTCAGGCCTCTTTCTAGAGCTCTGACTTTCCGACCTGAAGATCACTGACGTCATGATTTGACCTTGTATTTTTCTGAGTTCCCAGTTGGTTTGAAAAGCGGCATGCTATAACATATGGATCGCGTTCCCCTGCTCAGACCTTGCAGGCATCAATCAATGGTTGCTTGCCACGTCATCGACAGGGTCATCGAATAACAAATTGCTATAACAATGGATGTGGTTAGCTGATACTAAAAATACCTATCCAGGTGTTGCAAGATATGGAATGCATCAGCAACGCATGGGCAGAGGAACGTGCCCTTCATAAGATTTACTTGAGAAGGGAGTCTGTCTGCTATTTGATTACATTACCACAAAATCATTCTGCTGTTTTATTTGGGTAATAAAAAGGTACAGTTTATGTATTTGGGTAAAAGAATGTACTTGCATGTAAGCTTGATTGAATTGAACCCATATGTTGACTTTTTCCACATTTTGTTACGTTACGGCCTTGTTCTAAAATGTATTAAATTACTTTTTCCCCTCATTAATCTACACAGAATACTCCATAATGACAAACTGAAAACAGAAATACCTTATTTACATAAGTATTCAGACCCTTTGCTATGAGACTCGAAATTGAGCTCAGGTGCATCCTGTTTCCATTGATCATCCTTGAGATGATTCTACAACTTGGAGTCCACCTGTGGTAAATTCAATTGATTGGACATGATTTGGAAAGGCACACACCTGTCTACATAAGGTCACACAGTTGACACTGCATGTCAGAGCAAAAACCAAGCCATGCGGTCAAAGGAATTGTCCGTAGAGCTCCGAGACAGGATTGTGTCGAGGCACAGATCTGGGGATGGGTACCAAAACATTTCTGCAGCATTGAAGGACCCCAAGAACACAGTGGCCTCCATAATTCTTAAATGGAAGAAGTTTGGAACCACTAAGACTCTTCCTAGAGCTGGCTGCCCGGCCAAACTGAGCAATCGGGGGAGAAGGGCCTTCCGGTCACTCTGACAGTGCTCCAGAGTTCCTCTGTGGACATGGGAGAAACTTCCAGAAGGACAATCATTTCTGCTGCACTCCACTAATCAGGCCTTTATGGTAGAGTGGCCAGACAGAAGCCACTCCCCAGTAAAAGGCACATGACAGCCTGCTTGTAGTTTGCCAAAAGGCACCTAAAGACCATGAGAAACAAGATTATCTGGTCTGATGAAACCAAGATTGAACTCTTCAGCCTGAATGCCAAGCGTCACGTCTGGAGGAAACCTTGCACCAACCCTACAGTGAAGCATGGTGGCAGCATCATGCTGTGAATATGTTTTTCAGAGGCAAGGGCTGGGAGACTAGCCAGGATCGAGGGAAAGATGAACGGAGAAAAATACAGAAAGCTCCTTGATGAAAACCTGCCCAGAACGCTCAGGACCTCAGACTGGGGCGAAGGTTCACCTTCCAACAGGACAACGACCCTAAGCACACAGTCAAAACAACACGAGTGGCTTTGGGACAAGTCTCTGAATGTCCTTGAGTGGCCTCCAGAGCCCAGACTTGAACCAGATTGAACATCTCTGGAGAGACCTGAAAATAGCTGTGCAGCGACGATCCTCACCCAACCTGACAGACATGAGAGGATCTGCAAGGAATGGGAGAAACTCCCCAAATACAGGTGTGCCAAGCTTGTAGTGTCATTCCCAAGAAGACTTGAGGCTGTAATCGCTGCCAAAGGTGCTTCAACAGAGTACTGAGTAAAAGTTTTGAATACTTACGGAATTTTTATATTGAATTATCTTCTCTTTTTTGTTTATAAATGTGCAAAAAAATTCAAAACTGTTTTTGCTTTGTCATTATGGGGTATTGTGTGTAGATTGATGAGGGGAAATGAATGAATTACAAAGCAAAAAAAGTTTACCATAACTCCATCATTAAACTCCCCCACTAGTATAATTATTTCATCCAAAACCTGCAATTCAGGTTTTAGATGAAAATGTGTAACATGAATAAAAACTAAACTAAAACCTAAACACCATGAAACCCTTGATAAATACTCCCCTCTGGTCAACATCCTGTCAAGTTTAAACAAAAGTTCTTGCAGCCAAGATTAGAAAAAAATTGTTCCAAGTAGATGTTTGCAGTGCTAATTCCAAAAGGGTCAATGTAAGAATATATCCACAGAGAAATGCACACACAGGATATCAAAGTTATATGCTTAGTATTTTATTTATTTAGAGCCAGCACATAAACACCCAAAGTTTCTACTAGGTATTTTTAAGAGTGTGCAGCACACCTGTCAAGTCCAAACCTCACTAAACAAGTTATTTAAAAAGGTGGTCATTTAAGTGTAATAATTTGCCAAATGAAAGATGTCAAATATAATTGTTTTACATGTGAAAGATCTTGCAACACCCACTGTATATCTTGCTTTACTCTTCAAAAAGTTGGCAGATCTTAACATTCATTTTGTGTATAGGCAGATATCAAGAAAATGTGCAAATCTGATGGCCATGTTTATAGTGTTTTAAAAACAACATTTTAAACCTATAACCAAAACCTATAACCAACACTTAAACAACATTTTTACACAAATATTAACTTTTTTCTAATATTGTAGACATTACAAAAAAAATCCCTAATTTCACTCATTTACAGTATGGTTCAGTACTGTTATAATTTAGGAATGTTTTACGCAGCGCTAAAATCCCAAATGTTCCATCTCGGAGGAAAAACCTGACAAAATCTCAAATCAACATCATATTTTTGTGGATATTTAATTGAGTTGTCAATGAAATTAACCAACCCTTGAAATCCAAATAGTTGATTTGTGGTTGAAATCTGGTTGAAATTAGACAAACTGTGTATGTTGCCCACTTTCTGTGAATTCAACCAAAAAATCTGTTGATGTTCAATGTCAGTTTGATGGAAAACTTACTCAACATATTTTTTACCTAGCAGACTGCGGGCTAGTCTCACATTACCATACATCCCAAATATCGTTCATTACGCGAGGAAGCCTGGAAATTAAGGTTACTTAACCAATCTGTATATTTCAGCATTCCGTCCAAATGCTGTGTGACCATTTAATTTTACAGCAAACTACCCCAGGGCTGGAACTACAACAAACCTGCGCTGCAAGAAAGTGATGCCATTACTGCATCACATGAAAGTATATTTTACGAAACATTAACATTTTTTTTTGCAGTGAAAGTCTCCCACGGTCCTTGGTTTGATTCTGCCCCAAGTTTCCAAGTAACATCTTAGATGAATAGCCACGCAGAGGTCTTAAAAATGGTATATTGTTGCAAACTCCTAAAATCAAGTGCTGGTAATTTCTGCAATTGAGGGGAACTGATTTTGAATTTGACTAGTCAACTTTGTAGGGGCTGATATTTGAATAGATATTTATATATGACTGTGTACCACAGACACAGCACCTAGATGTTGACACTGTCTTGCTCTGCTGTCAGAGAGGTGGTGGAGGTAGCTAGGTAAGTGCATGTGTGTGTATGAGTCTGGTGCATTGGGAGTTAACGAAAATAAAGAGAAAAATACAAAAAGATTGTGAACATCCTTACAGTCTACGCTCATGATTGTGTACAAGAGCCACTCGTCTAATAAAATGCACAGGAGACCATATAGCACCTGGATATGTGAAATGCGGCAACTCCCAAATTCATTTAAATCATTTTCTTTGTGTGAAAAAAGTACACTTTTTTTTTTTTTTTTTCATTGACCTTTCCCTTCAAAATGATGACCAAAGAATCCTACAACTTGCTCCGGCTAGGAAGTGAACACCTTTAAGCAAATATGGTGCCAGTTGATATTCAGTACAATCACTAAACTTACTGTGGCTAGTTGTCCGTGAAACTGAGACAGTCAGAATATGTTATGTGACTTGTTAAAGCATAGTGCACACACATTACATATTAGTTTCCTTACGCTGTCAGCAGTCTATGGACAAGGTATGACAGCAACCCATGCTTTGGTTTTATTTACCTGGCCACTGTTTCCAAATGTAAACATTTTAATTAGGCCAAGATTCAAACAGATCAAGCGCAAGCGTTAACCGACGATAGCCGACACCCGCACAGCTGATGTTTTGGCGGTGTCAGAAGTGTTGGAGCTGTCAAATCGTTGAGCAGCTGCTCTTGTGATCATTATAACAAAGCCACACCCGCCCCACTCGCATTAGAAGTTCAGAACGAGAAAGTGTAGGCAATATAGAAATAAAGAAGCTCAAATTGAAAATAATTTTTCAAAATAATGATTTCTATAAGCCTAATCGAGGTGTAGATTACAAGAAACATCAATAGGCCTTCTAGGAAAGTACATCGTTGGACCTAAATGCAACATTAACATTAATAGGTTAAACATGTTCACTTCATATCTGTACTATTCTAGGACTTACCTCTATTTTTTGTAACATATTCTATGAATGGGAATTCTTAACATACACTATATATATAAAAGTATGTGGACACCCCTTCAAATTAGTGGATTCGGCTATTTCAGCCACACCCGTTGCTAACACGTGTATAAAATCGAGCACACAGCCATTCAATCTCCATAGTCAAACATTGTCAGTAAACGCCTTACTGAAGAGCTCATCGACTTTCAACGTGGCACCGTCAATGGATGCCACCTTTCCAACAAGTCAGTTCGTCAAATTTCTGCCCTGCTAGAGCTGCCCCGGTCAACTGTAAGTGCTGTCATTGTGAAGTGGAAAGATTTAGGAGCAACAATGGCTCAGCCGCGAGGTGGTAGGCCACACAAGTTCACAGAACGGGACCGCGAGTGCTGAAGCGGTAGTGAGTTGCAACACTCACTACCGAGTTCCAAACTACCTCTGGAAGCAAAGTCAATAACTGTTCGTCGGGAGCTTCATAAAATGGGTTTTCATGGCTGAATAGCCGCATACAAGCCTATGATCACCATGTGCAATGCCAAGCATCAGCTGGAGTGGTGTAAAGCTCGCCGCCATTGGATTCTGGAGCAGTCTCTGTAGTGATTAATCACGCCTCCCCATCTGGCTGTCAGACGGACTAATCTGGGTTTGGTGGATGCCAGGAGAACGCTACCTGCCCCAATGTATAGTGCCAACTGTAAAGTTTGGTGGATGAGGAATAATGGTCTGGTGCTTTTTTTCATGGTTAGTAGTGTATGGGCTGTAAAAAAAAAAATTGTGCAATTCGTATATGTTACGAATTCCAATTCATGCAATATGTTATGAATTTGTAAGTGCTTAAGATCCTGTAAAATGTATTTAAGCACTTAAAAATTGATAATAAAAACATGTTGTTGCAGGATTTAACATATCATACAAAGTGGATAACATTGTACATAATTGTGCCCACCTTTCGTGCACCCGCTTACGCTCGTCAACGTTACTTTCAAAACTGCATACTGAAATTACACAAAACATTTATAACGCATCTTTAAGATCCTGTTCAATCTCTTTAACTAGCTGCTGCTAACCAAAAACTATGGAAGTCAATGACAGGGACAAGATCTTCAAGTTAAAAATTAATTAATCAATTACTCACCCCATCCCTGGTCATAACAACACAAATACCATGTCATCCCAACAAAGCTGTGTCAACCATCAGGATTGCCACTTCATGAGTTGTTTATTTATATAAATTGCATAGGTTTCAGAGCATTTCATATTTAGAATGACATGTTATGTTTTGTATGGTATATTTGTGGATGTCCATCATCCATTCCGTATGATATGTTACGAATAACAATTTGTATGATATGTTACGAATTGCAATTCGGACAATATGTTATGAATTCCAATTTGTTGTGGCTAATGTTAGCCACCTATTTAACGTTAGCTACCTAGCTAACGTTAGCTAGGCTAGGGGTTAGGTTAAAGGGTTAAGGTTCCCTAACCTTAACCGTTTAATCTAAGTAGTTGGAAAGTAGTTGCAAAATTGCTAATTAGCTAAAATTGTCAATGATGAGATTCGATCACTCAACCTTTGGGTTGTTAGACATTCGCACCCCAGCCAACCACGCTCCTTTCATTTTTGCCTTAAGTACCCTTCTGTCTTATGTAACCCTACCAAATGTAACATACTGTTTCATACGAGTGTCTCGGATTTACCGTTTACTATGTAACGTCTAGTCTATGAGAGCAGGCTGCACCAACACACTTTTCAAGCATTATCCAATCATTGGACACAGGACCCCACCTGTTCTTTATTGTAATTCGAGCAGCAATAGCTGCACAGTTGACACAGTGGGGAATATGCCCCTAAAATGCATTCAAAGCACTGAATGCAAGCATAACTTTAGATTGGAGAATGAATAATCCATACGCGGTAGTGGGAGGTTTTATTGAAATGTATTTTACAAAGTTCGATATTGATGTCGTTATATAGGGTCACTCGATACAAGTCCATTACTTTGTACTGAAACATTGGCGAGGAGATTAAAACCTGTACCTTGTGTGTCCTCATAAACAAATAAACAAACATCACAGTAGAAGTGCAGTAGATGATGACCCGCACTGCAATGTCTGAAAGCAGAATTCCTCTTTGTCCCATTATAATCATCATCATCATCACACTAGCCAATATGCACATTTAGATACATACTGCCATGTCTTCTGCAGTTGTATAATGTTTGTGCCAATTATTCACAAGGGTGTTTTTATTAAGGCAGCTTACTTCAATGCAAGGGGAAAAACAACACAAAAAATGTAGTCAGTTGTATGATGTTTAGTCTGTACAGTAAAATAAGTAGTTGACGTTAACAATATCATTTCCATATAATGTTTTCATTGGAGGAAGTGTTGCATTCCTATTTTGTCTACTACAACATTATAGTTTAGTGACAGTGCACAAAAGTCCAGGTCTACAAATGGAGACGGTAAAGCAGAGGAGCACTAAACTTGTTTATTTATCACTGATGAAGGATTAGGTCACACTGCAGAAGAATGTTTGACCATAATAATGTAGTAGCTACATTATAGCTGGATTAACAAATGGTCCACTAACTATGAAAAAATTACTGTTGTAAGTGGTTTCAGTGTAATTAAATGCATTTGATTTCCCAATTTACTCATGTAAATGAGCTCTCGTGTAACAAGCCTACCATGTAGCCTAACTCCTTTGTCCCTCTTTCTACCTTCAACTCTACTGTTGAGTAAGTAAAGGTTCATTACAATTCACTTTTTATATGAATACAACGGCGCCGTCAGTGAGTTGTTGTCGGTCAATATTATACATTTTCCAGGAGGGTTGCCTTTAAATGTGCTTTAAAGTGCTATGTGGTTTAAATTTAACTTAAGCCTCTTCTTACAACATGAAAATAATGTGGGAATCTGGATCCAGTCATCCTCTTTCTCCCATGACTTTCCTTTAGCAGATACTTTATAAGCTTTGCTTGCCAGACATACAGTATACAGTTGTAGCCAAAAGTTGAGAATGACACAAATATTAATTTTCACAAAGTCTGCTGCCTCAGTTTGTATAATGGCAATTTGCATATACTCCAGAATGTTATGAAGAGTGATCAGATTAATTGCAATTAATTGCAAAGTCCCTCTTTGCCATGCAAATGAACTGAATCCCAAAAAGCATTTCCACTGTATTTCAGCCCTGCCACAAAAGGACCAGCTGACATGTCAGTGATTCTCTTGTTAAACAGGTGTGAGTGTTGACGAGGACAAGGCTGGAGATCAATCTGTCATGCTGATTGAGTTAGAATAACAGACTGGAAACTTCAAAAGGAGGGTGGTGCTTGGAATCATTGTTCTTCCTCTCTCAATCATGGTTACCTGCAAGGAAACACGTGCCGTCATCATTGCTTTGCACAAAAAGGGCTTCACAGGCAAGGATATTGCTGATAGAGAGATTGCACCTAAATCAACCATTTATCGGATCATCAAGAACTTCAAGGAGAGCGGTTCAATTGTTGTGAAGAAGGCTTCAGGGCGCCAAAGAAAGTCCAGCAAGCACCAGGACCGTCTCCTAAAGTTGATTCAGCTGTGGGATCGGGGCACCTCCAGTACAGAGCTTGCTCAGGAATGGCAGCAGGCAGGTGTGAGTGCATCTGCACACACAGTGAGGCGAAGGACTTTTGGAGGATGGCCCGGTGTCAAGAAGGGCAGCAAAGAAGCTACTTCTCTCCAGGAAAAACATCAGGGACACACTGATATTCTGCAAAAGGTACAGGGATTGGTAGGACTGGGGTAAAGTCATTTTCTCTGATGAATCCCCTTTTCGATTGTTTGGGGCATCTGGAACAAAGCTTGTCCGGAGAAGACAAGGTGAGCGCTACCATCAGTCCTGTGTCATGCCAACAGTAAAGCATCCTGAGACCATTCATGTGTGGGGTTGCTTCTCAGCCAAGGGAGTGGGCTCACTCATAATTTTGCCTAAGAACACAGCCATGAATAAAGAATGGTACCAACACATTCTCCGAGAGCAACTTCCCCCAACCATCCAGGAACAGTTTGGTGACGAACAATGCCTTTCTAGTATGATGGAATAGGGCAAAAGTGCCAACTAAGTGGCTCGGGGAACAAAACATATATAGAACAAAACATATATTTTGGGTCCATGGCCAGGAAACTCCCCTGACCTTAATCTCATTGAGAATTTGTGGTCAATCCTCAAGGAGGCGGGTGGACAAACAAAAACCCACAAATTCTGACAAATTCCAAGCATTGATTATGCAAGAATGGGCTGCCATCAGCCATGTGGCCCAGAAGTTAATTGACAGCATGCCAGGGCGGATTGCAGAGGTCTTGAAAAATAAGTGTCAACACTGCAAATATTGACTCTTTGCATCAACTTCATGTAATTGTCAATAAAAGCCTTTGACACTTATGAAATGCTAGTAATTATACTTCAGCATTCCATAGTAACACCTGACAAAGATATCTAAAGACACTGAAGCAGCAAACTTTGTGGAAATTAATATTTGTGTCATTCTCAAAACTTTTGGCCATGACTGTAGCTCTCTAATATTCCTTGGCCAAAAACATAGTTTACCCCAAAATGGAGTATAGTAACATTTCCCGGAACCTTTGTCAATTGACTATAGTCAAATCACTCGAGGCACACATTCACTGAAAGAAATAACCCAATAATCATGAGGTCCAGGTTCTTCAAACCTAGGTTTAAAATCATTTCAAATACCTTAGTTGTGCTTGATTGAGTTTGCCTGTTGCAAAAGTCCCAAAAGTGCAAACGGCACCCTCCTGGTACACCAGGCAGGCTAACACAAAACCTCAAAGTATTTGAGAGATTTCAAATGGTATTTGAACTCAGATCTGGTTCTTACTGACTTCAAAGATTTTCAACAATCCAAAAGTATCACTTGTAGATGTTCTCTAGTATAGGCTATTGTAAATGTATTTTCATTGCTAAAATGTCTAACTTTGAACGTGGCATTGCATTCCCTTCTTTAAAAATAATGTAAATAAAAAGACATACAGTATATTTCATGGACTTTGGCTAGTATAGCTTATTAGCCATGAAATAAATATCTTTAAACACGTTACCAGCAGTTACACCTTAATGTTTTAATTAGATAAGATGCCCACTAGACCTTCAGGGCTAATCATCCTAAACTATGTCGGTAACGTTTAAACACTGTGGATTTTCTGATGATTGTTGCTCCCCTCACAACATTTATCTGTAAGCAGTTAGAAACAACTTTTACAAACAACCCTCATTATCTATAACTTTCTAAATGTTGCATCCGGCCTTTGGTGAGCAAGACTATCAATAAATGAGTATAGACTAAGGAAGACTCCTGCCAATCAAATAGGCTACCAAAAGGCCAGAAATTATTCCAGCACCATCTCTGATAGCAGACATAATGCTAAAGACACGTTAGGAAAACAAAACGAACTAACTACGGCCTCAGCAACTGGCTTGAATAGCAAGCTAGTTTTGTATGGAGGCTGCAAACAAAATCTATGCTTATATTGATTAATCTACATTATCCATTTTTTTATATTTCCCTTTGTCTCCACTCCGTCTCACTGTTACTAACTTGATAATAATCTAGGATTTCACAGAATCTTTTATCAAGTGTGATCATGATCATCCATTGGCCTATAGTTACCAGACATTGATTAAGTGATTGACATAGCCTTTGTGATATATGACATTCACGAGCATGTTGATATGTCACTTGTTTTATAATGAACACCACTGTTTTGTGTCATGACAAAAATGGAATCTTCTTGCCTTACAATCATCCCAGCGGGCAAAACCGGTTGTAGTGCCGTCAGGTTCACATTTTGTGATGTCATGGTCATATTTTGTTAGGTCATTAGCTAATGACTGTAAAATAATGTTTTTATATTTTTTTAACTACCATAAAAAGACACCTTTACCTCGTTGTATTCAGGTTATGCAGTCTTTCCCAGGCATCTTGATGTTGTTATGAAAAAGGTATCTTTAACTGGTTGTAGTCAGGTTATATGACATAACTTTAATCACATTTCAACCAACATTTTTGCCCACTGGGAGGAGACTGTTGATAACTTTTTTTTAAAGAGTTTCAAAGTAGAAGTGAATACAATTGTACAATTGGATGTGTAGTTCATTAATTGATCACTATCATGCAAGATTGATAAACTTACTGTGTTTTATGGGCATCATAAATATATCAATTCCTTCAATAATGCACATTGCAATTCTGCATGTGGGAGGTCATTAACTTAACCCCTAATGTAGCTTTGATGTATGGACTTGTTTCTGGACAATTTACAATAAAGTAAAGTCCTTTCAAAACATTGCCTTTAATTGTCAGTCACGCTATAAAGCAGATCTTCAGCGTTACGGATTGAATAGAGCGTTTCATTATAGAAATCTTAGCACCTGTACAAGATAAACAAAATTCCAATACACGATACTTACAGTATTGTGATACAAACAATATTGTGAATAAAGAGGCAAGACTGCAATAACTCTTCACTATTCTCTTGCAAGGTAGCCATCACTAGTCCGCATGCTCTAATATTTGGAGAGATTTTGCAATTTGCAAAACAATTTAGGAGCTGAACAATTTCATAAAACACTTCATTTCAGATAAACACCGCAGACATAAGTTGTATAAATGCCTTGATGGCTCTGGCAATGATAGTGATAAACATGTTAAGGGAAACAAGGTGTTTGTCTGTCCTATACCCCTGGGATATATAGTTACAATTTGCACCCGCTGCAACCATTTATTTTATGGTCTATCTATGCATACTCTGGCAAACATGTTGTGAAAAGGCAAACACATCTGAAACAAACATAAAAGTAAAGTCCTGTCAAACCAATTACAACACTCAGCAAGCCACTAATTAGCGAGGCCAACTCCTCACACACCTCCAACAAGATTACAGACAGAGTGTGTGTGCGTGTGTTCAAGAAAATATTCTTATGACCTGAGATTATATGTTGGATAAAGATATATTTTTTTTAATTTAGTCATAAATACCACAGAAAAGGCACATTAGTGCTTCAGGATGGAAACTTAATAATTCAACTAACAATGTAAAACAACTGTTTTCCCTTACTAAATTGTCAATATTCGTTTTAACGATTTCATTTTGGTCATTTAAATATAAAAAAAAGATTTGAGTATACATTATTGTACTTATGAATAAATTATACTGTATGGATAGAACTACAATAGCCTATTTTGCTTTGCGCTACACAAATCGGAACCTCTGACATTTTGCCTTTCCACCTTCTCATCTCTTCTTTCATTATTTTTAATACTGTGCATCAACATACAAATATGATAATTCTCCTGATAAATTATTTCTAATTCTTGATAGAAAACATTTCATTGGACATGGATTGGAAATAACATGTAAAAGTATAGATTTTCCCAAATGTGACTCCAATCCTAAATGTATCAACATTTCTCTAATACCAACACTGAGGAATCTGGAAATCCCCCCCAAAAAATCAAAGTTGATATAATCCAAATCAAGATAATTCCTGATCAGCTCTCTTGCAATGGGAGACAAAATTAATCTGGTCAGGATAGTTTTTGTTATTTCATGGTTGTCATTTTGTTTGTTTGTTTGTTTTTTTGCAGTGAAGTTTTTGAAGCTGTGGGAACAGTCTCTGGAAGCCATGCCTGTGAGGTTAACAGTCCCAGTAGTAGTTGGATTTTCTGGGGGTTGGGTGAGGGAGGGTGGACATGTGTGTGTGGATGGGTGAGGAGAAGGTGGGGGCACAATGTGACCCAACTTCTGCCTTCTCCACCCCCCTGCCCATTACCCCCAACGGTCCCTACCATAACCTTAATAATCCACCTCCTCCATCTCAGGCCTTAATGTCTGTCTGTCTGTATATCAGGTCAGACGCTGGTGATGGACGCCAGGCAGGTTGAAGACTTCTGCAGTTTCTCAGGCTGTGCGGTACGGGGGGGTTCAGGAATGGCGCGAAAGCTGAACGGCGGACCGTTGCTGGTGGTGCCCATGTGGCCCGGACTCAATGCTGGATTCTGTCGTCTATTGCTCTCCATGATGCTCGACGTGTTGGAAGCCAGACTTTCACGTGTCCTGCCACGACAGTAATAGGGAGACACGTCCGTGTAGTAAAGAGAAGGAGAGGAGAGAAAGAAAATTAGAGGATGGGGACAACGGAGATTTGCAATAAGTGGGAAGCAAACTAGCCACTGCCACCAACAGCTTCATTTTCTAACCAAAAATGGGATTGTGTAGCTCTATGACTTAGTTGAAAGTTACTTTGGGAGGATTTGGGCATGCAATTTACACCATACTAACTTGGGGACATTGTGTTTTGGTTAGAATAATATTAGCGGTTGGGTGCAAAGGCTAGTTTAAATAAACCAACGCATGGATTGCAGTCTCTCCTTGTCCAAAGACTTCTTTCAAGGTAATGTGTAAAATTGTAATTTGGCTATCCCAAACCCCATGTGTCAAACACAAGGACCGCGGGCCGGATCCGGCCTGTGACACATTTCTATCTGGCCTGGGCAATGATTTGGGTTGTCAAATCATTTTGCCGTGAAGCATGCACAGTCAACATGCTGTGCTCCAAGGGCAGTGCATTGCCACACATTTCTCTTCCTAGACACACACACACAGCTCCTCCCAGACCCACAGACACCCACGAGCCAGCCAGTGCACTGTATCATATCATTACTAAACATTTGCAGCATCCCCAATTGTTCTCCTTAATGGCACTGATTGTGTTGTTAAAACTACATTATTGCTGTACTACAGAAAGTGTTGTCAAAAAGTTGCATACATGAGTATAAATCAGGACACACGCAAGTATGATGACTCAACCGTTTATGTCAACAGAAATTACAACCTGATACGCTCCCAAATTGTGCTGGTTACAGTTGAAATCTGAAGTTTACATACACTTAGGTTGGATTCATTAAAACTAATTTTTCAACCACTCCACAAATTTCTTGTCAACAAACTATCATTTTGGCAAGTTGGTTAGGACATCTACTTTGTGCATGACAAATCATTTTTCCAACAATAAACAAAATATTATTTCACTTATCACAATTCCAGTCTGAAGTTTACATACACTAGGTTCACTGTGCCTTTAAAAAGCTTGGAAAATTCCAGAAAATGATGTCATGAATGTAGAAGCTTCTGATGGGATAATTGACATAATTTGAGCCAATTGGAGGTGTACCTGTGGATGTATTTCAAGGCCTACCTTCAAACTCAGTGCTTCTTTGCTTGACATCATAGGAAAATCAAAAGAAATCAGACAAAAACTTGTAGACCTCCACAAGTCTGGTTCATCCTTGGGAGCAATTCCCAAACGTCTGAAGGTACCACGATCATCTGTACAATCAATAGTACGCACGTACAAATAACCATGGGACCACGCAGCCGTCATACCGCTCAGGAAGGAGACACGTTCTGTCTCCTAGAGATGAACATACTTGTGCGAAAAGTGCAAATCAATTCCAGAACAATAGCAAAGGACCCTGTGAAGATGCTGGAGGAAACAGGTACAAAAATATCTATATCCACAGTAAAATGAGTACTATATCGACATAACCTGACAGGCCGCTCAGCAAGGAAGAAGCCACTGCTCCAAAACCGCCATAAAAAAAGCCAGACTACAGTTTGCAACTGCACATGGGGACAAAGATCGTAATTTTTTAGGAAATGTTCTCTGGTCCGATGAAACAAAAATAGAACTGTTTAGTAATGATATGATACAGTGCACTGGCTGGCTCGTGGGTGTCTGTGGGTCTGGGAGGAGCTGTGTGTGTGTGTCTAGGAAGAGAAATGTGTGGCAATGCACTGCCCTTGGAGCACAGCATGTTGGCTGTGTATGCTTCACGGCAAAATGATTTGACAACCCAAATCATTGCCCAGGCCAGATAGAAATGTGTCACATGCCGGATCCGGCCCGCGGTCCTTGTGTTTGACACATGGGGTTTGGGATAGCCAAATTACAATTTTACACATTACCTTGAAAGAAGTCTTTGGACAAGGAGAGACTGCAATCCATCGTTATGTTTGGAGGAAAAAGGGGGAGGCTTGCAAGCCAAAGAACACCATCCCAACCGTGCTTCACGGTTGCGATGGTGAAGCACGGGACTGGTGCACTTCACAAAATGAAGGAGGAAAATTATTAGGACATCAGTCAGGAAGTTAAAGCTTGATCACAAATGGGTCTTCCAAATGGACAATGACCCCAAGAATACTTCCAAAGTTGTGGCAAAATGGCTTAACTTCTCTTGGGATAGGGGGCGGTATTTTTACATCCAGATGAAGAGCGTTCCCAAAGTAAACTGCCTGCTACTCAGGCCCAGAAGCTAGGATATGCATATAATTGGTAGATGTGGATAGAAAACACTCTAAAGTTTCTAAAACTGTTAAAATAATGTCTGTGAGTATAACAGAACTGAAATGGCAGGCAAAACCCAGAGGACAAACCATCCCCTCCCAAAAAAATGTCATCCTACCACTGATTTCAATGGCTGGCACTTTTATAATAGGGCAAAATCGTGCACGATTGCAGTTCCTAGGGCTTCCATTAGATGTCAACAGTCTTTAGAAAGAGTGTCAGACTGGTTTTTGTAAAATGGCCCAGAAATTGTAGTTTTTCTAGGTGGCTCCCATTTTGGCTGTAGTGGGTCCAAGCGCATGAATGAGAGCGCGTTCTTTGGTATTTTTCTCCAGTAAAGACAACAACGATTCTCCGTCTTAAATTTGATTGTTTATTTGCGTATTAGGGTACCTAAAGTTTGATTATAAACGTTGATTGACTTGTTTGGAATTTATTGGTAACGTTTGGGATTCATTTTGTATGCATGATGAAGGAGGGAAAACGAGTGGATTATTGACTGAAGTGCGCCAGCTAAACTTTTATGGATATAAAGGAGTTTATCAAACAAAAGGACCATTTGTAATGTAACTGGGACCTTTTGGAGTGCCAACAGAAGAAAATCTTCAAAGGTAAGGCATATATTATATCGCTATTTCTGACTTTCGTGTCGCAACTCCCTGGTTGAAAATGATTTGTTGTGCATTTGTGTACTGGGCGCTGTCCTCAGATAATCGTATGGTTTGCTTTCACCGTGAAGGCTTTTTGAAATCTGACACGGTGGCTGGATTAACAACAAGTTAAGCTTTATTTTGATGTATTGCACTTGTGATTTCATAAACGTTTAATAATTATCATAATTTAATTTGAATTGGCGCTCTGCAATTTCACCGGATGTTGTCAAGGTGGGACGGTAAACTGATCCGCAAGAAGTTAAGGACAACAAAGTCTAGGTATTGGAGTGGCCATCACAAATCCCTGACCTCAATCCCATAGAACATTTGTGGGCAGAACTGAAAAAGCGTGTGCGAGCAAGGAGGCATACAAACCTGACTCAGTTACACCAGCTCTGTTAGGAGGAATGGGCCAAAATTCACCCAATTTATGGTGGGAAGCTTGTGGAAGGCTACCTGAAACATTTGACCCAAGTTAAACAATTTAAAGGCAATGCTACCAAATACTATTTGAGTGTATGTAAACTTCTGCCCGACTGGGAATGTTATGAAAGAAATAAAAAAGTTTAAATTAATCCTTCACTCTATTATTGTTCTGACATTTCACATTCTTAAAATAAAGTGGTGATCTTAACTGACCTAAAACAGGGACATTTTACTAGGATTAAATGTCAGGAATTGTGAAAACTTAATTGAAATGTATTTGGCTAAGCTGTATGTAAATTTCCGACTTCAACTGTAAGTGTTTCCCATTTATAGAGTGCAGCGGAGGAAACGTGCACAGACACATGCCACATCCTAGTCTACTAAAATGTTGCAGTCTGGCTTCGGTTTTTAAAGCTTGACAATGAATAACCAAAAAACTAAACCTGAAACAAAACACCATACAAAGGGGTAAACGTAGGCCTATTAAGGCAACATTTGAGCAGTAGCCTAGGCTGGCTACTCAACTACAATACATTTCCAGGGCACCATACAGCAGTGTGAAGTACTTAAGTAAAAATCCTTTAAAGTCCTACTTAAGTATTTTTTGGGGGGTATCTGCACATTACTTTACTATTTACATTTATGGCAACTTTTACTTTTACTTCACTACATTCCTAAAAAAAATAATGTAATTTTTAGTCCATAGATTTTCCCTGACACCCAAAAGTACTCGTTACATTTAGACAGAATTTTATTCCTTTGCTTCTATTGGTATGTAATTGACATTTAGTGGTAGTTGCAGGTGGAAATGCAATAACCAAGAGTAAAACGTACTTTTTAAAATGCTGCTCAAGACTGCTAGTTAGCATTTGTACCGCTAATTAGCATGGTCACCGCAACTAAAAGGTTCGGCTTAATTACGATTAGTTTGTGTTCACAAGGTTGACAACAATAGCAAAAAAAAAATCTAAACATCCTTGCAACTGATGTTTTTGGGTTTATGACAAAGTAAGAAACACTACTAAGCCAATTATGCGTCTTTCAAAAAAACATTACTAAATCGAATATAGCTCAAAGTGACATATACAGTGGGGCAAAAAAAGTATTTAGTCAGCCACCAATTGTGCAAGTTCTCCCACTTAAAAAGATGAGAGGCCTGTAATTTTCATCATAGGTACACTTCAACTATGACAGACAAAATTAGAAGGAAAAAAATCCAGAAAATCACACTGTAGGATTTTTTATGAATTTATTTGCAAATAAGTATTTGGTCACCTACAAACAAGCAATATTTCTGGCTCTCACAGACCTGTAACTTCTTCTTTAAGAGGCTCCTCTGTCCTCCACTCGTTACCTGTATTAATGGCATCTGTTTGAACTTGTTATCAGTATAAAAGACACCTGTCCACAACCTCAAACAGTCACACTCCAAACTCCACTATGGCCAAGACCAAAGAGATGTCAAAGGACACCATAAACAAAATTGTAGACCTGCACCAGGCTGGGAAGACTGAATCTGCAATAGGTAAGCAGCTTGGTTTGAAGAAATCAACAATTATTAGGAAATGGAAGATATACAAGACCACTGATAATCTCCCTCGATCTGGGGCTCCACGCAAGAGCTCACCCCGTGGGGTCAAAATGATCACAAGAACGGTGAGCAAAAATCCCAGAACCACACGGGGGGACCTAGTGAATGACCTGCAGAGAGCTGGGACCATCAGTAACACACTACGCCGCCAGGGACTCAAATCCTGCGGTGCCAGACGTGTACCCCTGCTTAAGCCAGTACATGTCCAGGCCCGTCTGAAGTTTGCTAGAGAGCATTTGGGAAAATTGGGAGAATGTCATATGTACAGATGAAACCAAAATATAACTTTTTGGTAAAAACTCAACTCGTCATTTTTGGAGGACAAAGAATGCTGAGTTGCATCCAAAGAACACCATACCTACTGTGAAGCATGGGGGTGGAAACATCATGCTTTGGGGCTGTTTTTCTGCAAAGGGACCAGGACGACTGATCCGTCCGTGTAAAGGAAAGAATGAATGGGGACATGTATCGTGAGATTTTGAATGAAAACCTCCTTCCATCAGCAAGGGCATGGAAGATGAAACGTGGCTGGGTCTTTCAGCATGACAATGATCCCAAACACACCGCCCGGGCAACGAAGGAGTGGCTTCGTAAGAAGCATTTCAAGGTTCTGGAGTGGCCTAGCCAGTCTCCAGATCTCAACCCCATAGAAAAATCTTTGGAGGGAGTTGAAAGTCCGTGTTGCCCAGCAAGTCTGACAGAAAACGTTTGACTTCTGTCATTGCCAACAAAGGGTATATAACAAAGTATTGAGATTGACTTGTTATTGACCAAATACTTATTTTCCACCATAATTTGCTAATAAATTCATTAAAAATCCTACAATGTGATTTTCTGGATTTTTTTTCTCATTTTGTCTGTCATAGTTGAAGTGATGATGAAAATTACAGGCCTCTCTCATATTTTTACGTGGGAGAACTTGCACAATTGGTGGCTGACTAAATACTTTTTTGCCCCACTGTACAGTGCTATCATAAAGTATTAACACCCCTTGACTTTGTCCACATTTTGTTGTGTTACAAAGTGGGATTAAAATGGATTTAATTGTCATTTTTTGTCAACGATCTATACCAAATACTCTAATGTCAAAGTGAAAGAAAAATTCTGACATTTGTAAAAGATTCATTAAAGATACAACAGTAACATACATGTTAGAATCACCTTTGGCAGCAATTACAGTTGTGAGTCATTCTGGGTTAGTCTCTACAAACTTTGAATACCTGGATTAAGCAAGCATTTGGCCACTATTACTTTCAAAATTCTTCAAACTCTGTCAAATTGATCAGTACTATTCAACCATTTTTAGGTCTTGCCATAGATTCTCAAGCAGATCTAAGTCAAAACTGTAACTCGGCCACTCAGGAACATTCACTGTCTTCTTGGTAAGAAACTCCAGTGGAAATTTGGCCCTGTATTTTAGGTTATTGTCCTGCTGAAAGGTGAATTAATCTCCCAGTGTCTGGTGGAAAGCAGACTGAGCTAGGTTTTTCTCTAGGATTTTGAATGTGATTAGTGGCATTCCGTTTCTTTTTTATCCTGAAAAACTCCCCAGTCCTTAACAATTACAAGCATACCCATAACATGATGCCACCACTATGCTTGAACATATGGAGAGTGGAACTCAGTAATGTGTTGTATTGGATTTCCCCCAAACATAACACTTTGTATTCAGGACAAAAATGTAATTGCTTTGCCACATTGTTTGCAATATAACTTTAGTGACTTATTGCAAACAGTGGATGCATATATTGGAATGTTTTTTTATTCTGTACAGGCTTCCTTCTTTTGACTCTGTCAATTAGGTTAGTATTGTGGAGTAACTACAATATTGTTGTTCCATCTTCAGTTTCTCTTATCACAGCCATTAAACTTTAACTGTTTTAAAGTCACCATTGGCCTCATGATGAAATATCTGAGCGGTTTCCTTCCTTCCTCTCAAAGATACAGGTCACCTGTATCTTTGTAGTGACTGGGTGTATTGATAAACCATCCAAAATGTAAGGGATATTCAATGTCTTATTTTATTTACCCATCTACCAGGTGCCCTTTTTTGCGAGGCATTGGCAGACCTCCCTGGTCTTTCTGGTTCAATCCGTGTTTGAAATTCAGGGATCTTACAGATAATTGTATGTGTGGGGTACATACTGTAGATGAGGTAGTCATTCAAAAATCACAACTTATTTTGTGACTTAAGCTAATTTTTACTCCTGAACCTCCAGTCATTATGCTAACGCTAGTTAGCTTACTTCATACTGGACTTACAGACATAAACATGGTATCCACGAGTTCATCTGACTCCAGGGAAGTAGATAAAGGACCTCATTGGAAAAATCTTGAAGTATCACTTTAATACCATTCTAAACACAGCTGCTCTGAGCAAGTGTGTGTGGTAACATGATGCATGGATAGGATGGCCAAGCCACTGGCATGCTACTACTGTGTACATTGCTTAGAATGGGTCTGTTCTACTAATGCTAATACGCTTGGAAAGCGGACACATCACAAACATCAAAATAAAACCTTAGTGGAACCACCTTATCCCTTTGGGAGGCAACATTACGTTTGCTAGAAAATAGAGGTACACTACCTGGCTAACTAAGTAAGTGAAATGTTTTCCCCCACAGTTAGCGAGTTCTTTACAGTTAGTTAGCAACTGATCCTACACTGTTTTGCTAGATAGGCAAAAGGCCATCATTGTAAATATTAATTTATTCTTAACTGACTTGCCTTAAAGGTTAAATAAAAAAAAATTGTAAGATACCGTAACAATGTTGTGCCAAAAACATACGTATTTATTTGGACAGTGATGCTAAAACTTTTAATTTGTCTCTATCCTCCAGCATTTTGGATTTGAGATCAACAAACTGCAAATGCATCCAATACGTTTGTAGAGTTGCAAGCTTAATGTAGTCATTGCATGCTAGGAATATGGGACCAAATACTAAACTTTTGACTAAATTGAATATAAATGAATGACACCTTCAAATGGAGGGACTAGTTACATAAATTGCATTCATTATCTAAACAGTAAAACAGGCATGAAAATACACTCAGATAAAAGGTGACATTTTGTACTGTCGCCACATATAAAATATTTGATCTCAAATCCAAAATGCTGGTGTAAAGAGCCAAATTCAAATATTTAGTGTCACTGTGCAAATAAATACGTAGTGGAGTGTACAAAACATACCTCCAAAAGTTGTCTCCAGTTGTGTTTACATTTTACAGATTTTGATTGATATCCACTTTCTATATGTATTCTTTGGTCATAAACCTCTGGTTGCTGTAGTGGACAGACTAGGTTCAGCTTACCTTGGGGAGTTGAATCCACTGTCCACAGTCACGCTGCTGCTGTCCATACTATCCAGACGTGCTGAATGCGCTGACTTCTGGCTGCTACTGTTTTCTGTCTCCTTGGGGCTGAGCAGCGTGAGGTTAGTCTCAAACTTGCGCTGCAGATCATGCTCTTTCTCCCGCTCCAGAAGCCACTGCATGGTTCCAACTCCACCCCCACCCTCCCCATGCCCTTTGCCCTCTGCCACCACTAACTCCTTCCGCGCGGTGTCCTCCGCCATCACCTCCTCGTCATCATCCGACACATTGTAGTAGTCAAAGGCGGCCTCGGAGGCTGACGGGACCACTGGCTCGGAGCCCTGGGAGACCAGGGCGGAAGCGGGGGAAGCTGCTGAATTCGAAGGCTGCTGGGCCTCTAGATTGTCAAGGACCTCGGCTGATTTGATGTGTGGGGTCTTTCGCAGGGTGCCCGACTTGGTGTAGGTGCCCTCCACGTAGCCTGCAGTCAATGTGTTGTGTGGAGGCTTGAACAAAGTGTCCTTGCTGAAGATCTCCTTCCTCTTGTCTGCCACGCCACCACCGCCTCCCCCTCCAGGGTCTACGTTGTGTTGGTGTTGTGTCAAACGTCCGTTAGTCATGGGCTCTGGGGTCTGGCTTGGTGTTGATCGGTTTGAGCCATTTTGCCCCTTTGCCAAAGAGTCCTCTTTGTATTCCATCGTGAGGGGAGAGGTAAGGTGAGGGGTGTGGCGATCGGCTGGAGTGCCCTTCCGGATTCCCTCAGACGAGGTTAACGTGTCGTGGTCTGCTTTTGACAGAGGTGAAGGGGCGGTAAGGATTGTTTCGTTTGACGTATTGCACTGGAAGTAGTCGTCCGCCGAGGACTTGGGCGAGAGTCCCTTCAGATCACTGTAGGCCGGCAAGCTGTCTCTGCTCTTATTCCTTTCCAGTGGGCTTCGGATCCTAGACTCGTCCAAGCTCCCCTTCCCTAGGCTCCCCTTCCCTAGGCTCCCCTTCCCTAGGCTCCCCTTCCCTAGGCTCCCCTTCCCCACATCAGGCACACACATTTCAGAATTGAACTTAGCAGCCGAGAACATGATCCTTGAGTAGTGGGGAGACTTCTGGGAGGCCCGCAAAGTCCCATCGTCTGTGTAGTAACGACTTCGTTCATCGGGACTACGCTCATAGTCCTCTGACATCCCCAAAGAGGAGGGGCCCATTCCGTCCAGAGGGCTCAAAGCGTTATCCATGGAGCGGGACCTTTCCTTAGCCTGGTCGGTCAGCTCGTCACGTGACTTCCTTCCTTCTTGAGTGTGACTGTGGCTTCGGTGCACTCTCCCGCTAGACGTCCCGCGCGAGGGCTCGGGGAAAGGCATCTCTGTCCTCCTTTTCGCTAACTCCCCGGACACGTCCCACTCCGGGGTGATGGGGAAGTGGGACTCTGTGATGTTGGGGTTGCTGTGGACTACATAAGTCCCACCACTTCTTTTGCGCTCCAAGGTGTACATGGCCTCACGCGGGGAGCGCACCAGCGAGTGGCTGAAGAAGCGGCTGTAATCCCTGTCTACCATGGCCATGTCCAGGTTGGAACTATCGGAAGGGTTGCCCCGGGAGGCGCGCGTCTTGCTGTGTGAACGGGACTTGCCGTGCGGCACCCGACGGTGACCACGACTCCTCCGGCTGCGTGCACTGTGCTCAGCCGAGCTGCCTGCTTTTCTCCTCTGTGCACGCTCCTCCTCCAGTCTCTTCATCACGGCCGTGTGGCGCGCCACATTCTCCACCGTCAGGTCCGGGTTGATCCGCCGGATGATCTCCATCTCCACAGTGCGGGGGATGGTGATGGCAGGCGCATCTTCATCGCGGAGGGGCCATTCCTCGGGAGGGAACTGGGCCGAGAACGTGGCCAGCTGCCTCAGCTTGTCCTTCTTGAAGCTCAACCTGAACAGCTTCAGCCCAAACTTCTTTGACTGCTTCTCGGCACTGCTGCCGCCACCACCCTCCTTTTTTTTGGTCAGTGTGTCGGTCTTGTAGGGGAAGGGGGCATTACTCTTGCTCTTGTCCGTCAAAGGATCTTGCAACTGTGACGTCGGCATCTGAATGGGAGCCGGAGGGGGCTGAGGGTAGGAGGGGGGGTCTCCCCGAGGCTCCTTGGGAGACTTCCTCTGGTAAGTGGGGGCTTGAGGGATGGGCGTATCATCGCGGTACGTGTTGTATGAGTCCCCGTGGTTCTTCTGGTTGGGCCTCTCCCTCACGCAGCCCGGGGTAGAGGGCGTGATGGTGCCCGACTGTGGGGAGGTACACTGCTGCTGCTGTTGCTGCTGCCAGTCGTCCAGGTGGTACCACTTGCTGTTGGATCGGATGAGGTTGGGGGTGATAAAGTAGGTCTGGGGAGTAACAATGAAGTATCCCTCAGGTGTTGGGTAGATTTTCCTCTCTCGCACCAGCATGTTTAGGGTGTGTCGCAGAATCTCCGAGCTCGGTGTTGGAACACCTGAGAGAAACACAGACGGGGGAAAGACAAGTTTTACATTTACATATTTCACCCGATCACTTCTTATTGCAGTTTTCAAACACAACAATTGTAGTTTAGACACTGATCACAACCATACAACTATTGACCACAACCACACAACTATTGCCCACAGCTACTGACCACTACTGACCACAACTACTGACCACAACCAACTACTACCCACAACCACAACATACCACTACACACCACACAACACAGCTACAGACCACGACTAATGCCCACAACCACTGATCTCAACTACTGACCACACAACTACTTAACCACACAACTACTGACCACACAACTACTGAACCAAACAATGACTGACCACAACCACAAAACGACGGACCACAACCACAAAACTACTGACCACAACCACTGACCACAACCACGGACAATAACTACTGATCACAACCACACAACTAATTAACACAACTAATTACCACAACTAATGCCCACAACTACTGACCACAACACAACTACAGACCATAACTCCTGACCACAACCACTGAACCAAATAACTACTGACCAGAACCGCACAACTACTGACCCCAACACAACTACAGACCATAACTCAGGAGTTATGACCACAACTACTGACCACACAACTATTGACCACAACTAGAAAACTACTGACCAAAACTGCTGACCAAAACTACTGACCACAACCACACAACTACTTACCACAACTACAGACTATAACTCCTGACCACACAACTACTGAACCACACAACTACTGACCACAACCAAAAAACTACTGACCACACCACAAAACTTCTTACCAAACCACAACTACTGACCACAACCACTGACCTAAATTAATGACCACAACCACACAATTACTGAACCACAACCACTGACCACAACTACTGGCACAACCACACAACTACTGAATAAACAACTACTTACTAAACAACTACTTACTAAACCACTGACCAAAACTACTGACCACAACCCCACAACTACTGACCTAAACTAATGACCAAAACCACACAACTACTGACCTAAACTACTGACCACAACCACACGACTACTGAATATACAGCTACTTACCAAACTACTGATCAAAACTACTGACCACAACCACTGATCACAAAACAACTGAACCACACAACTGCTGACCACAACCACACAACTGCTGACCACATATAGACCACAAGTACTGACCACATCTATACTGTAGGGCCCAATGATCCTGCAACACAACTACTGACCACAACTACAGACCTACTGACCACAACTACCAGTCTGGTCTGCACTTCCTCTGACCCCAGCTCTGGTCCTGGGCATAGCTAGCTAGCTCTGGTTCTCACTAACTCTGGTCTAGCAATGGGCTCCACTATAAATTATAACTACTTGAAGGAGAATACATTAGCATATAATACAATTATTGTTGTTGGGTAACTCTTGAACCGTTCAAGCTAGAGACACAAACCCAATGTTCAGTGCTAGAGGCATCACTACAGACCCTGGTTAAATTTCAGGCTGTATCACAACCGGCCCTGATTGGGAGTGCCATAGGCCGGCGCACAATTGGCCCAGAGTCGTCTGGGTTAGGGTTTGGCCGGTGTAGGCCGTCATTGTAAATAAGTATTTGTTCTTAATATCTGACTTTCCTAGTTAAATAAAATGTACAAATATTAAAAAAACACCATTACTATTGCAGATACTACCACCATCTTTCACATGTTCAGGCTATCCAAATTTCAAATTATTTGAAAGATTTATCAACTATAACTATATACATTTGCATACATTTCAATAAAATTATTCTTGAACCGTTCGAGCTAGATAAACCAAACCAACATTCATATATTCAGGCTATTCTATCTTTTCATCTACCTACTTTTTCCAACTATAATCAGTCACCATCATTACTACTGCAGACACTACCACTACTATAACATATTTCAAAACCATACATACTTTAAACTTCTTATGGCTGCAATCCCGTTAGCGGGATCGATATGACAACAGCCAGTGAAAGTGCAGGGCACCAAATTCAAAACAACAGAAATCTCATAATTAAAATTCCTCAAACACACATGCATCTTATACCGTTTTAAGGTAATCTTGTTGTTAATCCCACCACAGTGTCCGATTTCAAATAGGCTTTACAGCGAAAGCACCACAAACGATTATGTTAGGTCACCACCAAGCCACAGAAAAACACAGCCATTTTTCCAGCTAAAGAGAGGAGTCACAAAAGCACAAATATAGATAAAATTAATCACTAACCTTTGATGATCTTCATCAGATGACACTCATAGGACTTCATGTTACACAATACATGTATGTTTGATAAAGTTCATATTTATATAAAAAAATCAGAGTTTACATTGGCGCGTTACGTTCACTAGTTCCAAAAACATCCAGTGATTTTGCATAGCCACATCGATTCAACAGAAATACTCATCATAAATGTAGATGATAATACAAGTTATACACATGGAATTATAGATATACCTCTCCTTAATACAACCGCTGTGTCAGATTTTTTTTAAACTTTAAGGAAAAAGCAAACCATGCAATAATTTGAGAAGGTGCTCAGAAAATAAATAAAACAATCCGCCATGTTGGAGTCAACAGAAACCAGAAATCACATTATAAATATTCCCTTACCTTTGATGATCTTCATCAGAATGCACTCCCAGGAATCCTAGTTCCACAATAAATGCTTGATTTGTTCGATAATGTCCATTATTTATATCCAAGTAGCTACTTTTGTTAGGGCGTTAGGTACACATATCCAAACGCTCATGCAGGTCCAGCATAACTTTGGACAACAACTTCAAAACGTTGTATTACAGGTCGAAGAAACATTTCAAACTAAGTATATAATCAATCTTTAGGGTGTTGTTATCATAAATGTTCAATAAAGTTCCAACCGGAGAATTCCTTTGTGTCCAGAGAAGTCATGGAACACAGGTAGATATCATGTGAAATGTCCGTGACCAGGAAATGGCTCTCTGCCAGGAACCTGACTCATTCAGGTCTTATTCAGCCCCACAACACAGTAGAAGCCTCATTCAAGTTTCTAAAGATGGTTGACATCTAGTGGAAGCCATAGGAAGTGCAACTGCATCCATATCCCACTGTGAATTCAATAGGGCCTGGGTTGAAAATCGACCAACCTCAGATTTCTCACTTCCTGTTTGGATTTCTCAGGTGCCTGTTATACTCACAGAAATCATTCAAACAGTTTTAAAAACTTCGGAGTGTTTTCTATCCAATACTAATAATAAATATGCCTGTTTACTCTGGGCACCTCTCATCCAAGCTACTCAATACTGCCCCTGCAACCATAAGAAGTTAAAACAAACATTTTCTTCGGGAAATGTACTTTTAGCCTAAAGCTAGCTATCAGTAGGTCTACATACAGTTAATTCAGAAAGTTTTCAAACCCCTAGACTTTTTCCACATTCTTTTACTTTATAGCCTTATTCTAAAATGTATTAAATATTTTATCATCAATCGACATATATCCCATAATTAAAGCAAAAACAGGTTGACATTTTTGCAAATGTACAATGTAGAAAACATACCTCATTTACATAAGTATTCAGACTCTTTGCTATGAGACTTGAAATTGAGCTCATGTGCACCCTGTTTCCATTGATCATCCTTGAGATGTTTCTAGAACTTGATTGGAGTCCATCTGTGGTAAATGCAATTGATTGGACATGATTTGGAAAGGCACACACCTCATGTGTGTAGGTCCCACAGTTGACAGAGCACAAACCAAGCCATGAGGTTGAAGGAATCATCCGTAGAGCCCCACGAAACCGGATTGTGCCGAGGAACAGATCTGAGAAAGTGTCCCAAAAAATGTCTGCATCATTGAAGGTCCCCAAGAAGACAGTGGCCTCCATCATTCCTAAATGGAAGAAGTTTGGAACCACCAAGACTCGTCCTAGAGCTGGCTGCCCCAAAAAAAACTGAGCAATCGGGGAGAAGGGCCTTGGTCAGGGAGGTGACCAAGAACCCGATGGTCACTCTGACAGCGCTCCAGTGTTCCTCTGTGGAGATGGGAGAACCTTCCAGAAGGACAACCATCTCTGCAGCACTCCACCAAATCAGGCCTTTGTGGTAGAGTGGCCAGACGGAAGCCACTCCCCAGTAAAAGGCACATGACAGCCTGCTTGGAGTTTTCCAAAAGGCACCTAAAGGACTCGCAGACTATGAGAATCAAGATTCTCTGGTCTCATGAAACTCCTTGGCCTGAATGCAAAGCATCACACCTGGAGGAAACCTGGCATCAGACGGTGGCAGCATCATGCTGTTGGGATGATTTTCAGCGGCAGGGACGGGATCGGGGGAAAGATGAACAGAGCAAAGTAGAGAGAGAACCTTGATGAAAACCTGCTCGAGAGCGTTCAGGACCTCAGACTGGGGACAACGATCCGAAGCACACAGTCAAGACAATGCAGGAGTGGCTTTGGGACAAGTCTCAATGTCCTTGAGTGGCCCATCCAGCGCCTGGACATGAACCCGATCAAACATCTCTGGAGAGACCTGAAAATAGCTGTGCAGCGACCCTCCCCATCCAACCTGACAGAGCTTGAGAGGATCTGCAAAGAAGAATTGTAGAAACTCCCCGAATACAGGTGTTCCAAGCTTGTAGCATCATACCTGCAATCACTGCCAAAGGTGCTTCAACAAAGTACTGAGTAAAAGGTCTGAATACTTATCTAAATGTGACATTTCAGTTTTTTTACAATGGCAAACATTTCTGAAAACCTGTTTTTGCTTTTTCAATATGGGTTATTGTGTGTAGATTGAAGAGGTGAAATAACAATCGAATCCATTTTAGAATAAGTCAAGAGGTCTGAAAACTTTCCAAATGCACTGTATTCTACATAATTCCTAAAATATTTTAAAAGAGCTATCATCACTAGAGCTGTCATATTTCTCTACCCAAATAATAGCCAACAACCTTCTAATCATTACATCATCATTCAACTCAAATCAAACTCAAATCATTCACACTGAAAGTTTTACTAATGTAAATCGTGTATCTAATTTACCTGAAACCTACAGCATGATCGAGTCAGAGTTGCTTTGCTTTTCTAAGATGATCCTGCTTTTTATTCCCATCTTCTGACAGAAGATTGTCCTATGTCTTTCTTATTTTACCATACTGGTCATCTATGAACATTTGAACATCTTGAAGAACAATCTGGCCTTAATGGCCATGTACTCTTATAATCTCCATCCGGCACAGCCAGAAGAGCACTGGCCACCCCTCAGAGCCTGGTTCCTCACTAGGTTTCTTCATAGGTTCCTGCCTTTCTTCTACATCTGAATTGCTTGTTTAGGGTTTTAGGCTGGGTTTCTGTATAAGCACTGTGAAATCTGCTGACATAAAAAGGGCAATATAAATAAATGTGATTGACTTATTCTTTTAGTTTTCACATGCAACAACTGTAGTTTTGACATTTTGCGGCGGCAGCGTAGCCTAGTGATTAGAGCGTTGGACTAGTAACCCGAAAGGTTGCAAGATCGATTCCCCAAGCTGACAAGGTACAAATCTGTTGTTCTTGCCCCTGAACAAGGCAGTTAACCCACTGTTCCTAAGCCGTCATTGAAAATAAGAATTTGTTCTTAACTGACTTGCCTAGTAAAATAAAATAAAACATTGTGATCTAAATGCCCCACAAATTAATATGGTTGATATAAACTCAGCAAAAAAAAGTCCCCTTTTCAGGACCCTGTCTTTCAAAGATAATTTGTAAAAATCCAAATAACTTCACAGATCTTCATTGTAAAGGGTTTAAACACTGTTTCCCATGCTTGTTCAATGAACCATAAACAATTAATGAACATGCACCACACTAACATCTTACAGACGGTAGGCAATTAAGGTCTTAAAAACTTAGGACAACTTAGGACACTAAAGAGGCCTTTCTACTGACTCTGGAAAACATCAAAAGAAAGATGTCCAGGGTCCCTGCTTATCTGCGTGAAAGTGCCTTAGGCATGCTGCAAGGAGGCATGAGGACTGCAGATGTGGCCAGGGCAATAAATTGCAATGTCCGTACTGTGAGACACCTAAGTCAGCACTACAGGGAGACAGGACGGACAGCTGATCATCCTCGCAGTGGCAGACAACGTATAACAACACGGTACATCCGAACCTCACACCTGCGGGAACGGTACAGAATGGCAAAAACAACTGCACGAGTTACACCAGGAAGGCACAATCCCTCCATCAGTGCTCAGACTGTCCGCAATAGGCGTGCAATAGGCTGTGCAACAGGCTGTGCCTGTTAGTGAGCATTTCTCCTCTGCCAAGATAATCCATCCACCTGACAGCATGATCATTACACAGATGCACCTTGTGCTGGGGACAATGAAAGGCCACTCTAAAATGTGCAGTTTTGTCACACAACACAACGCCACAGCTGTCTCAAGCTTTGAGACTTCCTGCCTCAAGCTTCTCTTCTTCCATGCCGTCCCTAGGAGGGGTGCGTCACTTGAGTGGGTTGAGTCGCTGACGTGGTCTTCCTGTCTGGGTTGGCGCCCCCTTTTGGGTTGTGCCGTGGTGGAGATCTTTGTGGGCTATACTCGGCCTCGTCTCAGGATGGTAAAATTGAAGATATCCCTCTAGTGGTGTGGGGGCTGTGCTTTGGCAAAGTGGGTGGGATTATATCCTGCATGTTTGGCCCTGTCCATGGGTATCATTGGATGGGGCCACAGTGTCTCCTGACCCCTCCTGTCTCAGCCTCCAGTATCTATGCTGCAGTAGTTTATGTGTCGGGGGGCTAGGGTCAGTTTGTTATATCTGGAGTATTTCACCTGTCTTATCCGGTGTCCTGTGTGAATTTAAGTATGCTCTCTCTAACGCTTTCTCTCTTTCTTTATTCCTCTCTCTCGGAGGACCTGAGCCCTAGGACCATGCCTCAGGACTGCGGCTATGGAATCCTGACCTGTTCACCGGACGTGCTACCTTGTCCGAGACCTGCTGTTTTCAACTCTCTAGAGACAGCAGGAGCGGTAGAGATACTCTCAATGATCGGCTATGAAAAGCCAATAAACATTTCTCATAAGAAACTAGCTCCCTGGTATACAGAAAATACCCGAGCACTGAAGCAAGCTTCCAGAAAATTGGAATGGAAATGGCGCCACACCAAACTGGAAGTCTTCCGACTAGCTTGGAAAGACAGTACCGTGCAGTATCGAAGAGCCCTTACTGCTGCTCGATCATCCTATTTTTTCAACTTAATTGAGGAAAATAAGAACAATCCGAAATTCATTTTTTACATTTTTTTTGTTCAACATATAAAACATGCTGCTGCAGTGTGGTATTATGGTCTGTTTTCAGAACCCTGGAATGAGTGAAAGGGGACAGGGATTTTGAATGCGTTAAACAAACTGCCTCTATACAACCATCAATTGGTCATGAATGCATACATTACCATAAGGACATTGTGTGTGTGTGTGTGTTTAGGGGGTAACAGGGGTTGTGTTAATTAGGGCACGCAACAGGAAGTGTTTAAAAATGTTTCACAATGGAAAATGAAAAAGAATGTTTCTTATTGGAGAAGGCAAGGTAGTTCCTCCTTATTTCAGTCTGTTTCTTTAATTTTTAGTGCCTAATGAACACAGTCTTGAGGTGTATTATAGGCCAACTGTATAGGGTGAAGAAGTTGCCCTTAGACATTGTTCTTGGGTTAGTTTTGCATTTCTTCCACTGACTGCAGATACTAGCAGATACCCACAGTCATTGAGCTAATGCTAGAAATTTCACCCTGTAGCTACTGTACCTGGGAAGCATGTGGCGAGGTGTTCCATCAGGGCCTCCTGGTTGACGGGCTTGCGAGCAGAGTTCATGGCTGAGATAGCCAGACACAGGATCTCCCCCAGTGGGATGAACTGGGACTGGCTGATAGGAGACATGCTGATGGGAGACACATCACCTACAGCAGGGAGAAATAGACAACAGTCAGCGAATGAACTGTAGGAGAGAAGAGAAGAACCTGGGCCCATATCTATCAAGAGTCTCAGCGTAGGAGTGCTGATCTAGAAATCAGGTCCCTCCTAACGATAATAATCTTATAATTACTATGATCTAAAAGGCAAAACTGATCCTAGATCAGCACTCCTACATAATACAGCCCCGGGACTCAGTAACTGATCAAATCTGAATGGTAGCAAAGCTCAGCTGATGCTGTGGGTGGTCTGTCCCGTTCCACCAGTTGGCTGTCACCTGATGACTGAGTCTCCTCCCAGAACTAATACTGCTCCATATGGTCATTTTCAAGTCATGTCAATTAAGTGTTTTATTTCTATTTTGGGGGGGCTCATCAACCTCCATAAACATTGCTTAAAAATATTTGTATGTACATGTACATTCTACATACATGACACTTTTTTTTACAGAAGCAACAATACAGTAATTGGATATTTTGACATATAATAGTTATGACTAGATGTAATGTATAAAATTAGCTTTTAAATCCACCCCACTCTCAGTCCATCCCACCCATCTCTGTAAACCGCCCTTTAATGATTTCCATGTGCCATTTCACATCAATTCTGAACCTGTCTAATCACATAGTATTTAAAGATTGTAAGTTAAAGATGAATATTCTAAAAAAAATATTATTATATTGTTGATTGACTATGGTTTTCCAAATCTCCCAACAGTGCTATTTGTATGGTTCATTTAAGGTAAATGTTGTGATTTTTCAGCCATTCCTGTACCTGTGACCGGAAACAAGCTACATAGGGGCAATAACAGATGAATCAAATTATTAAATGATTCTGTCTCTTAGTAGCAAAATCTGCAGAGCTGAGATGGTTGTATGACCCATTTACATAACATTCTGTTTGTGGCAAGAATTTTCAATAATATTTTAAATAGAAAAACAACATTTTTTGAACCAATCGTTGTATTGCGTATCAGTTCATAAACCATGTGCCACATAAACAGCACATCAAAGAAGAAAAAAAACTATTTTGCAACCTCTATGGCGCCATGTTCAACATTTTGGTCCTCAAGTAAAACTTATATTTTTTCTTATTTATTACATTTTTTGATGTTGCCATTTTTGGTCTTTAATAAAGGGTAAACAAACAAGTTCCCTACCTTCTTCCCCTTCCACTTGCCACCTACATTTTTGTGGTAATGCTGCAATCAGTTTGTGGTAATTTTGGATAGAGCAAACATTTCCATATATGTTTGTAACTGCACTTGTGGGGCAAAAAAGTATTTAGTCAGCCACCAATTGTGCAAGTTCTCCCACCTAAAAAGATGAGAGAGGCCTGTCATTTTCATCATAGCTACACTTCAACTATGACAGAAAGATTTTTAATTAATGTATTTACAAATTATGGTGGACAATAAGTATTTGGTCACCTACAAACAAGCAAGATTTCTGGCTCTCACAGACCTGTAACTTCTTCTTTAAGAGGCTCCTCTGTCCTCCACTCGTTACCTGTATTAATGGCAGCTGTTTGAACTTGTTATCAGTATAAAAGACACCTGTCCACAACCTCAAACAGTCACACTCCAAACTCCACTATGGCCAAGACCAAAGAGCTGTCAAAGGATACCAGAAACACAATTGTAGACCTGCACCAGGCTGGGAAGACTGAATCTGCAATAGGTAAGCAGCTTGGTTTGAAGAAATCAACTGTGGGAGCAATTATTAGGAAATGGAAGACATACAAGACCACTGATAATCTCCCTCGATCTGGGGCTCCACGCAAGATCTCACCCCGTGGGGTCAAAATTATCACAAGAACGGTGAGCAAAAATCCCAGAACCACACGGGGGGACCTAGTGAATGACCTGCAGAGAGCTGGGACCAAAGTAACAAAGCCTACCATCAGTAACACACTACGCCGCCAGGGACTCAAATCCTGCAGTGCCAGATGTGTCCCCCTGCTTAAGCCAGTACATGTCCAGGCCCGTCTGATGTTTGCTAGAGAGAATTTGGATGATCCAGAAGAAGATTGGGAGAATGTCATATGGTCAGATGAAACCAAAATATAACTTTTTGGTAAAAACTCAACTCGTTGTGTTTGGAGGACAAAGAATGCTGAGTTGCATCCAAAGAACACCATACTTACTGTGAAGTATGGGGGTGGAGACATCATGCTTTGGGGCTGTTTTTCTGCAAAGGGACCAGGACAACTGATCCGTGTAAAGGAAAGAATGAAATGGGGCCATGTATCGTGAGATTTTGAGTAAAAACCTCCTTGCATCAGCAAGGGCAATGAAGATGAAAAGTGGCTGGGTCTTTCAGCATGACAATGATCCCAAACACACCGCCCGGGCAATGAAGGAGTGGCTTCGTAAGAAGCATTTCAAGGTTCTGGAGTGGCCTAGCCAGTCTCCAGATCTCAACCCCATAGAAAAATCTTTGGAGGGAGTTGAAAGTCTGTGTTGCCCAGCAACAGACCCAAAACATCACTGCTCTAGAGGATATCTGCATGGAGGAATGGGCCAAAATACCAGCAACAGTGTGTGAAAACCTTGTGAAGACTTACAGAAAACGTTTGACCTCTGTCATTGCCAACAAAGGGTATATAACAAAGTATTGAGATAAACTTTTGTTATTGACCAAATACTTATTTTCCATCATAATTTGCAAATAAATTCATTAAAAATCCTACAATGTGATTTTCTGGAATTTTTTTTCTCATTTTGTCTGTCATAGTTGAAATGTACCTACAGTGCCTTGCGAAAGTATTCGGCCCCCTTGAACTTTGCAACCTTTTGCCACATTTCAAGCTTCAAACATAAAGATATAAAACTGTATTTTTTTGTGAAGAATCAACAACAAGTGGGACACAATCATGAAGTGGAACGACATTTATTGGATATTTCAAACTTTTTTAACAAATCAAAAACTGGAAATTTTGGCGTGCAAAATTATTCAGCCCCTTTACTTTCAGTGCAGCAAACTCTCTCCAGAAGTTCAGTGAGGATCTCTGAATGATCCAATGTTGACCTAAATGACTAATGATGATAAATACAATCCACCTGTGTGTAATCAAGTCTCCGTATAAATGCACCTGCACTGTGATAGTCTCAGAGGTCCGTTAAAAGCGCAGAGAGCATCATGAAGAACAAGGAACACACCAGGCAGGTCCGAGATACTGTTGTGAAGAAGTTTAAAGCCGGATTTGGATACAAAAAGATTTCCCAAGCTTTAAACATCCCAAGGAGCACTGTGCAAGCGATAATATTGAAATGGAAGGAGTATCAGACCACTGCAAATCTACCAAGACCTGGCCGTCCCTCTAAACTTTCAGCTCATACAAGGAGAAGACTGATCAGAGATGCAGCCAAGAGGCCCATGATCACTCTGGATGAACTGCAGAGATCTACAGCTGAGGTGGGAGACTCTGTCCATAGGACAACAATCAGTCGTATATTGCACAAATCTGGCCTTTATGGAAGAGTGGCAAGAAGAAAGCCATTTCTTAAAGATATCCATAAAAAGTGTCGTTTAAAGTTTGCCACAAGCCACCTGGGAGACACACCAAACATGTGGAAGAAGGTGCTCTGGTCAGATGAAACCAAAATTGAACTTTTTGGCAACAATGCAAAACGTTATGTTTGGCGTAAAAGCAACACAGCTGAACACACCATCCCCACTGTCAAACATGGTGGTGGCAGCATCATGGTTTGGGCCTGCTTTTCTTCAGCAGGGACAGGGAAGATGGTTAAAATTGATGGGAAGATGGATGGAGCCAAATACAGGACCATTCTGGAAGACCTGATGGACCTGATGGAGTCTGCAAAAGATCTGAGACTGGGACGGAGATTTGTCTTCCAACAAGACAATGATCCAAAACATAAAGCAAAATCTACAATGGAATGGTTCAAAAATAAACATATCCAGGTGTTAGAATGGCCAAGTCAAAGTCCAGACCTGAATCCAATCGAGAATCTGTGGAAAGAACTTTTTAATATATAAATATAGCATTATTTAAATTAGCATTATTTGAATTTAGAAAGATTATTTGTTGTAATATTTGTTCAGTCTTTTTTGGAGGATGAAACTGGAATTAGAACTGGCTGTGCATGGCTTGTTTTTAGAAAGGGCAGTATTTTGAAAAAGGTTCCATTTTCAAATAATCTGTAATCTGGATAAAGGTAAAAAGGGGTGAGTCATTCTTACTAACCTACTGGATAACTAGTTAAGGTTTAAGTATAACTTTTGTATGACTGATGATTATAGTGGGAGGTTTAATTAATGCTTTAATATACAGTCCCCGTTAAAAGTTTGGACACACCTTCTCATTCAAGGGTTTTTCTTCATTTTTACTATTTTCTACATTGTAGAATAATAGTGAAGACATTAAAACTATGAAATAAAACATATGGAATCATATAGTAACCAAAAAAAGTGTAGAAAAATCTAAATATATTTTAGATTTCAGATTCTTCAAAGTAACCACCCACCCACGCCTTGATGACAGCTTTGCACACTCTTGGCATTCTCTCAACCAGCTTCTTGAGGAATGCTTTTACAAATGTCTTGAAGGAGTTCACACATATGCTGAGCACTTGTTGGCTGCTTTTCCTTCACTCTGCTGTCCAACTCATCCCAAACCATCTCAATTGGATTGAGGTCGGTTGATTGTGGAGGCCAGGTCATCTGATGCAGCACTCCATCACTCTCCTTCTTGGTCAAATAGCCCTTACACAGAAAGGAGGTGTGTTGGATCACTGTCCTGTTGAAAAACAAATTATATTCCCACTAAGTGCAAACCAGATGGGATGGCGTATCGCTGCAGAATGCTGTGGTAGCCACGCTGGTAAAGTGTGCCTTGAATTCTAAATGAATCACTGACAGTGTCACCAGCAAAGCACCCCCACACCACCTCCTCCATGCTTCACAGTGGGAACCAGACATGCAGAGGTCATCCATTCACCTACTCTGCGTCTCGTGTTTATTGGCCCAAGCAAGTCTCTTCTTCTTACTGGTGTCCTTTAGTAGTGGTTTATTTGCAGCAATTTGACCATGAAAGCCTGATTCACGCAGTCTCCTCTGAACAGTTGATGTTGAGATGTGTCTGTTACTTGAACTCTGTGAAGCATTTATTTGAGCTGCAATTTCTGAGGCTGGTAACTCTAATGAACTTATCCTCTGCAGCAGAGGTAACTCTGGGTCTTCTTTTTCTATGGCGGTCCTCATGAGAGCCAGTTTCGTCATAGCGCTTTTTCTTTTTTGACTGCACTTGAAGAAACTTTCCGGATTGAGTGACCTTTATGACTTAAAGTAATGGTGGACTGTTGTTTCTCTTTGCTTATTTTAGATGTTCTTGCCATAATATGGACTTGGTCTTTTCCCAAATAGGAATATGTTCTGTATACCATCCCTGCCATGTCACAACACAACTGATTGGCTCAAACTCATTAAGGAAAGAAATTCCACAACTTAACTGTTAACAAGGCACACCTTGTTAATTTAAATGCATTCCAGGTGACTACCTCATGAAGCTGGTTGAGAGGATGCAAAAAATGTGCAAAGCTGTCATCAAGGCAAAGGGTGGCTACTTTAAAGTATATCAAATATATTTGGATTTGTTTAACATGTTACTACATGATTCCATTCCAGTTATTTCATAGTTTTGATGTCTTCACTATTATTCTACATTGTAGAAAATAGTTTTAAAAAATGAAGAAAAACCCTTGAATGAGTAGGTGTGTCCAAACTTTTGACTGGTACTGTATATATTTTTTTAAATGCCCCCCTGAACACATAAGTAAATAGGTCAACTGGGATATGACTAAATAATTACTCATGGTGATTTTTCCTCAAACAGACCTTGGTAGAAAGATATTGTTTTGCCAACTTTTAGTTCAAATTTGTTGTAGTAAGTTCCTTTATTTCTTTAGGGATATGAATACCGGGTATGTCCACTTCACCATCAGACAATTTTATTGGTAAACTACATGGTAAAGTTGTATTTTTTAGCAATCCAATACGTAAAATGGTACAATTATCATAGTTCAGTTGTAATCCAGAGATGTTAGAAAAATGATCTAGATCCTCTATGAGGCTGTGCAGGGATCCAGATTGCAGATAAAAGAGGAAATTTCAGTTGTTAAGCTCTGGATTTCCAGCCCCTTGATTTTATTGTTTGATTTTAATAGTTAACATTTCGATGGCCATGATACATAGATACACCGACAGCGGACAACCTTGTTTTACTCCTCTTGACAGTTTAATAATTTGAGAAGTAGACATTATTTGTTATTTTACACCTGGGGTAACTATACATAACTTTAACCCAGAGATTTGCCAAAATTAAAATAGTCCAGACATGTATATATAAATTCTAGTCAAACTTTATCAAAAGCCTTGGTTTTTGGTTTCTTGGTTTCCTAGATTTTTCATAGTGTTCTATTGTTTTAATGAATCGTCTTACATTATCTCCAATGTATCATCCATGTAAAAAAGCTGGGATGATCAGGATGACTAACATCCGACAACACCTTTTTAATTCTATGTGCTATGCATTTGGCTAGGATTTCTGAATCACAACACCAGTCTAAGGGGCCTCCAGTTTTTTAAATGAACAGGATCTTTATACTTACTACCTGGGTCCTGTTTCAGTAATAGTGAAATCAAACCTTCTTGCTGCGTACCTGATAGTTTACCATTTAGGAGTGGTTAAACATTTGAGTAGATAGAAAAAAGGTTTCATATACCTCAACTGGTATGCCATTCAGCCCTGGAGTTTTCCCTGGTCTAAAGACTTTAATTGCATCAAGAAGTTCTGCAATTTGGCCCTCACACAAGTCTTTCTGTACAGCTGTTCATTTTACACTATTATTATGATAAAATTCCTTACAGTTAACTTCAGTTAGTGGAAGTGGAGGAGACTGAAAAGAGAAGTACTTTGCTTACGCTTTCAAAATATATAATTTAGTGAATCATAGATAATTTGTTTCTGTAAATTATTTTTGGTAGCATTTCTATGTTGAACATTCTAAAATAATTTGGTGATATTTTAGTTATTTTCCATCCAATTCACTTTATTTTTTATAATACATTATACTTGATTGTCCCGGAATAAGATCCTCCATTTTTTTTTGTTTTTCCTCCAATTAATTCTGTGCCTTTATGGTACCGTTTTTATTGCTATCCATCTGTACTGTTATTTATTCTATTTCCTTTGTTAATATGAACTACTTTGACCTAAATTATTTTTGTTTTAAAGATGAGTATTGAATTGTGTGACCTCTAAAGGCACATTTAAAAGTGTCCCATGCAATAAATGTTACCCAATTGCCTTCCTCTGAATGTATCCATATAAATGAGGAGGCACAAAGGTGATCATCTATAGGGGAGAATGGGTAAATTGAGCTCTACTCTCCCCTTATATAATATCCCTGCCTTCACTCACCACACATTTAGCCAGATCCCACCATATTATAAAGCAGAAGCCTTCAGAAACCCAAGCGTGAATACTCTGAGCCCGGTTCTAAGTTAACTAGTCCTCGCAAAGACAAGGGAGGTGTAACCAATCACAATCAAGTTCGGCATTCACAAGTTTACAAAGTTCCCCACCAGTAATGCACACACATTCTCTCAAGCAGTTGATGTGACAATGCATCCCAATTGAGCTCTTTTGCTTTGGTTGCTTTTTGGGCATTGCCATAATCTCAGATTAAATGTGTCTGACGTCAATTGAGGTTTGCTGTAGTGTAAACAAATACTTGTCTATTGTGGTTCTACTCATTTCATTCAGATATTAAGAAGATTATTTATTTTCGGTCATTGATATCAATCACATTAATTGCATCAACTGCCATTTTTCTGAAGATCTCTAGGGTAAATTGTGTTAATTGATAACAATAGAATATTTTAAAATGCTCATCTGACACTTTGAATGTGGTCAAACCAAAATCAGACTTGATTTGAAAAAGCAACAACATTAAAAAAGACAAAACAAAAAGGACAGAATTGAGAAATAAAAGAGGGGAAACCAAAGTGAAAAGAGAATAACAAGACAAAATAAGAAAAAAAGTGACATTATAGACCTTCTTATACAAAGAGTGTGATGTTCATTCTGGGTTTTTGTAACTCTTTGTAACATGCCAGTTTCAAAAGTGGTGTATCACAGATCCATGCACTTGAACGACATGTGGATGAAATATAGATCAATCTTTGAATGCTGCATGAGCTATGGAAGTTCTGATAGCTAACTCTTCAGGACTCAACCTGGGCGATTATCAGGGAAGGGACTCGCAACAGTTGAGTTCTGTGTGACTCAGCTGGGGCTCAGTTGGTAGAGCATGGTGCTTGCAATGCCAGGATAGTGGGTTCAATTCCTGCTGGCGCCACCCATTCGATGTAAGCACGCATGGATGTGAGTCACTTAGGATAAAAGTGTCTAGTTAATGGCATATTATTATTATTTATACACACCAGTGGAGGTTCCTCAGGGGAGAAAAATGTAAAGAGTTAAACATTAAAAAAATGTATCCTTTTTAGATAAAACTACACCAAATCATTTATTAAAAACACACTATTTTGCAATGAAGGTCTACAGTAGCCTCAACAGCACTCTGTAGGGTAGCACCATGGTGTAGCCGAAGGACAGCTAGTTTCCGTCCTCCACTTTTACTTACTTAGCTAGCAAATGCAGCTAGCTAGTTTAGCCTACTCAAACGTCCGGTTCAAACCAAGAAGGATGCTATGTTACCTAGCTGACTATTCAACACTGGAACTCTTCCAAGTTAAGGTAACCTTTTGGTTGGATTAATTTATTGCCAACAAGGCCCGCAGGTGTAACTGCTTGCTAACTGTACACTGTACTGCATGATTGTAGCGGGTTTACTAAGGCATTCGTTTTATTCAAATTTCTCTCGACCTGTGCACCTACCTTGTAAACTTTCATTCATAGGCTAGGTTGTATCAAACTCATGATGGTTATAGGGAAAATTTGAGTATCATTGTAGTAGCCTAAACCTATCAATGTTACATTGAGCTGGGTGAATGGAATATGAATGTCATCCAATGTGCTGTAATAGAAATAAGGCCATGCTCATAACAATTTTTTATCGTCCTCCGTCATCTTAAACGGCACCGACCGCCACTGATACACACTGAGCGTAACCAACTTCATATAGCCACACAGAAGAAAGACACAGACACCCACACTTCAGATTGACTTTTTATCTGTAGTAAAATATATCAAACAGTGATGACAGGGATTGACAGTACGGTCACAGCCACATGCTCACTGCTCTCAGAATATCTCTATCAGACTGAATGCACAAAGTGATTGCATAGTATAAATGCGTTGTGTTTAGAAAATAACAAAAATACAGTAAGACATAACTGCAGTAAAAGATATCAAACAGTGATGACAGGCTGGTCACAGCCACATGTTCACTGGTTAGGTAGGACACAATATATATTTTAGATAGGAGCAACAGTAATGATACAAGCCCTAAATATGAAGTTAAATAAATCCATAAATACAGAACACAAGTACAACCCTTTTTATATAAAATCTTTTAAGGTAGTAAGAAAATAAACATTCACTTAATATTTCAATAAAGAAGTACTTTAATTACCAATAAATCACCTGCTAGCAATAGCATTACAGTTCACTGACTGACGGTGCTAGTTAGCTCGTCATTAACATGGCTAGCACCTGAGTGGCGCAGCAGTCCCAAGTGTGCTCCCGAGTGGCGCAGCGGTCTACGGCACTGCATCTCAGTGGTTCGATTCCAGGCTGTATCACAACCGGCTGTGATTGAGAGTCTCATTGGGCGGTGCAAAAATGGCCCAGCGTCGTTAGGGTTTGGCCAGGGTAGGCCGTCATTGTAAATAAGAACTGACTTGCCTAGTTAAATAAAGGTAAAATATATATACAGTGCCTTGCGAAACTATTCGGCCCCCTTGAACTTTGCCACATTTCAGGCTTCAAACAAAGATATAAAACTGTATTTTTTTGTGAAGAATCAACAACAAGTGGGACACAATCATGAAGTGGAACGACATTTATTGGATATTTCAAACTTTTTTAACAAATCAAAAACTGAAAAATTGGGCGTGCAAAATTATTCAGCCCCCTTAAGTTAATACTTTGTAGCGCCACCTTTTGCTGCGATTACAGCTGTAAGTCGCTTGGGGTATGTCTCTATCAGTTTTGCACATCGAGAGACTGAAATTTTTTCCCATTCCTCCTTGCAAAACAGCTCGAGCTCAGTGAGGTTGGATGGAGAGCATTTGTGAACAGCAGTTTTCAGTTCTTTCAACAGATTCTCGATTGGATTCAGGTCTGGACTTTGACTTGGCCATTCTAACACCTGGATATGTTTATTTTTGAACCATTCCATTGTAGATTTTGCTTTATGTTTTGGATCATTGTCTTGTTGGAAGACAAATCTCCGTCCCAGTCTCAGGTCTTTTGCAGACTCCATCAGGTTTTCTTCCAGAATGGTCCTGTATTTGGCTCCATCCATCTTCCCATCAATTTTAACCATCTTCCCTGTCCCTGCGGAAGACAAGCAGGCCCAAACCATGATGCTGCCACCACCATGTTTGACAGTGGGGATGGTGTGTTCAGGGTGATGAGATGTGATGCTTTTACACCAAACATAACGTTTTGCATTGTTCCCAAAAAGTTCAATTTTGGTTTCATCTGACCAGAGCACCTTCTTCCACATGTTTGGTGTGTCTCCCAGGTGGCTTGTGGCAAACTTTAAACAACACTTTTTATGGATATCTTTAAGAAATGGCTTTCTTCTTGCCACTCTTCCATAAAGGCCAGATTTGTGCAATATATGACTGATTGTTGTCCTATGGACAGAGTCTCCCACCTCAGCTGTAGATCTCTGCAGTTCATCCAGAGTGATCATGTGCCTCTTGGCTGCATCTCTGATCAGTCTTCTCCTTGTATGAGCTGAAAGTTTAGAGGGACGGCCAGGTCTTGGTAGATTTGCAATGGTCTGATACTCCTTCCATTTCAATATTATCGCTTGCAGTGTGCTCCTTGGGATGTTTAAAGCTTGGGAAATCTTTTTGTATCCAAATCCGGCTTTAAACTTCTTCACAACAGTATCTCGGACCTGCCTGGTGTGTTCCTTGTTCTTCATGATGCTCTCTGCACTTTTAACGGACCTCTGAGACTATCACAGTGCAGGTGCATTTATACGGAGACTTGATTACACACAGGTGGATTGTATTTATCATCATTAGTCATTTAGGTCAACATTGGATCATTCAGAGATCCTCACTGAATTCCTGGAGAGAGTTTGCTGCACTGAAAGTAAAGGGGCTGAATAATTTTGCACGCCCAATTTTTCAGTTTTTGATTTGTTAAAAAAGTGAATATCCAATAAATGTCGTTCCACTTCATGATTGTGTCCCACTTGTTGTTGATTCTTCACAAAAAAATACAGTTTCATATCTTTATGTTTGAAGCCTGAAATGTGGCAAAAGGTCGCAAAGTTCAAGGGGGTCGAATACTTTCGCAAGGCACTGTATATTGCTAAGCCAGCAAACACGTGGTTAACTTGCCAAAATAGGCTTTAAATACATTAACGGCAAGATAAATATATGCATAGGCAGGTTCGCTATTGACCTTGGGATATATGAACCAGTTTTCAAAAGACACTATTTATTGTGTTATATAGTTTTAAACAGTTTTTATGTAGAGGGAGACACAAACCTGCTCTCAGAATATATCTCTATCAGACTGAAGAGCAGGCAGACCAACTTTTCAAATAGGGGAGAAGCACTCAAAACCCACTCTAGCTGTTCTTTCAAGGAAAATAATACAAAAAAGTCTGAAGACCCCTCGTGTTGCCCACCTTACTACAGTGGCAGTAAATATTTCTAATGAATTCGACAACACATAATAAAAAGGAAACTTGATGAAGATCACACATTTTTATGAAGTGAATGGTTTCACCCACTACTCTGCCGCGAACGGTGGTGTTCTTTAATATTTAGTCTATGATCCATTATTGATGTAATTTATTAAATCCACTTCAGTCAGTGTAGATGAAGGGTAGGAGACAGGTTAAAGAAGGATTGATAAGCCTAGCGACAATTGAGACACAGATTGTGTGTGTGCCATTCAGAGGGTGAATGGACAAAACAAAAGATTTAAGTACCTTTGAACGGGGTATGGAAGTAGCGGTTTGTGTCGAACTGCAACGCTGTGGGTTTTTCACGCTCAACAGTTTCCCGTGTGTATCAAGAATGGTCCACCACCAAAATGACATCCAGACAACTACTAGCACACATCATAGACCCCACAAGATATGTCACCAGAGGTCGGTCTCTTCACATTCCAAGTCCAGAACAGACTATGGGAGGCGCACAGTACTACATAGAGGCAGGACTACATGGAACTAACTCTATTCCACATCAGGTAACTGATGCAAGAAGTAGAATCCAATTTAAAAACAGATAAAAATACACATTACGGAACAGCAGGTATTGTGAAGAGACACACACACACACACACACACACACACACACAGGCGTACACTCACAAATGCTAGCACATGCACTCTACACACACGTACATTGTAATATTGTTATATGGTGGTATTATACATTAGGTATTGTAGATATGTAGTGGTGTAATAATGTTTTATTATCTACTGTTTTATATTGTATTTCATGTGTAAGTGCCTTAATGTGTTTGGACCCCAGGAAGAATACAAATAAATACAACTGTGGGAAGCATTGAAGTCAAAATGAGTCAGCATCCCTGTGGAACGGTTTTGACAACTTGTAGAGTCCATGATCCGACGAATTGAGCCTGTTCGGATGGCAAAAGGGAAGGATGCAACTCAATATTAGGAAGGTGTTCCTAATGTTTGGTGTACTACATGTATATATAGTAGAGGTTGACCGATTAATCGGAATGGCCGATTTCAAGTTTTCATAACAATCGGAAATCGGTAATTTTGGACGGCGATTTTTTAAATATATTTTTTTACACCTTTATTTAATCTTTATTTAACTAGGCAAGTCAGTTAGGAACACATTCTTATTTTCAATGACGGCCGAGGGACAGTGCCTAACTGCCTTGTTCAGGGGCAGAACGACAGATTTTTACCTTGTCAGCTCAGGGATTCAATCTTGCAACCTTACGGTTAACTAGTCGCTCTAACCACCTGCCTCACGAAGATAAGGTAAGTTGCTAGCTAGCATTAAACTTAATCAATCATAATCACTAGTTATAACTACACATGGTTGATGATATTACTACTTTATCTAGCATGTCCTGCGTTGCATATAAATCGGTGCAGTGCGCATTTGCGAAAAAGGACTGTCGTTGCTCCAACGTGTACCTAACCATAAACATCAATGCCTTTCTTAAAATCAATACACAGAAGTGTATATTTTTAAACCTGCATATTTAGCTAAAAGAAATCCAGGTTAGCAGGCCACGTATTAACCACGTGAAATTTTGTCACTTCTCTTGCGTTCATTGCACGCAGAGTCTATGCAACAGTTTGGGCCGCCTGGCTCATTGCGAACTAATTTGCCAGAATTTTACGTAATTATGACATAACATTGAAGGTTGAGCAATGTAACAGGAATATTTAGACCCATTAAGATAAAATACGGAACCCTCCCTAACACGGACGACGCTATGCAAATTGTGCGTCGCCCCATGGACCTCCCGGTCATGGCTGGTTACGACAGAGCCTGGGCACGAACCCAGGGTCTCTGGTGGCACAGCTGGCGCTGCAATACAGCACCCTTAACCACTGCACCACCTGGGAGGCCCCTTCCTACCTGGGAATATTGAAGACTCATGTTAAAAGGAACCACCAGCTTTTTCATATGTTCTCATGTTCTGAGCAAGGAACTTAAACGTTAGCTTTCTTACATGGCACATATTGCACTTTTACTTTCTTGTCCAACACTTTGTTTTTGCATTATTTAAACCAAATTGAACATATTTCATTATTTATTTGAGGCTAAATTGATTTTATTGATGTATTATATTAAGTTAAAATAAGTGTTAATTCAGTGTGTTCATTCAGTGAGTGCAAGTGCCAAGACCAGGGTGGGCAAATTTGACATTTATCGCAAGGCTTTTTGTGGCAAAACCATTGACAGAATAAAACAAAGAAATTATGTTTTTTATTTGATCAATTAAACGTTATAGGACAAAGTATATAAGTCATTACACACAGCTTGCTATTCGCAACAAGGCAGTTTGATGGAAACCCACCACTGCTGGTAAATGCACATATCTTTTTTTGGATGGAAACGTAGCTAGTGATGAAAACAGGTGGAACAAAAATATCTTAGCTAAAAAAATATTAGCTACACTTCCATTCACGTACCAAAAAGACCCCATCATGTCGAACGAACAAATTCTGTCAACATTTATAAATTGTACCGGCATTTCCTGCTGTTTCCATCAGCCCATCGTTACTTTTTTCACATGTCAGGTAATTGGAAACCTGGTTATTGAGGCTATCACAGGTCCAATGACGAAAACAGGGCAGTTAAGCTTTGCATTCATTCATTTATTCTTGCCTGACAGGACACCAGTGTTACTATTATTATTCGTCACATTTGACCAAATTTCCTTCATTTTTCTGATGCCATCTAGAATTTACAGCTTCTCGTAAAAGCAAAATAACTTAATTTGTACAGTAACAACTGGATTTTTGCATTGTCATTAATAAGAACATCAACAATGACAACTCTGCTGCCTGTGTACAGTCCATGTTTGAAGAATGCAGAGAAGTGAGAGCTATTAGTGCTTCCATCTCTCAAGCTCCTCTCTGCTACCCTTAATACAATCATCCTGAGGAAATCCTACAGAGGTTAGTCAGTGATGTCAGCATCTGGGATGGCCAGAATGAGGGTGATTCTTTTTTATCCTCGTTCAGTATATGAATGTGGAGCGAGACAACGAGATGAGTAGCTCAAACTGTCACACAAATCCTTCATTGATATACTGTATACTGAATATTTGAATGAACGTTCGAGTTGCACGTAACTGTAATTAGGATTTGGCCCGAAGTGAGTAACAGAGAGAGAGAGAGATACAGTACCAGTTCCAGAGGCTTAAGAGGCGTCATCTTAGTGGCTGACTGATTTTCTACAACTCAAACAGCTGACTGGAGGCAGGGAACAAGGGCTTACTCATGCGCAGCCTCCTCCCTCTCCTCTATACGTATTACTACATAGAGGGCTGGCTAACACCGCAGCACTACCGTGGCCTGATTTCTCTACCCACGCCTCAACTGCAGCTGGGGCCCAGGTCCACATGGTCCTAGCCAAGAATTGAGCCAGAAATAACATTTAGCCTTCAGATGCTTTTGGGAAAACAGGCCCAGCTCTACTTCATAAAGACAAACAAATTTTAGAATCTGTTTGCTAGATTTCAAGCACATCTGCTTCTGCCAGTGCATTCAGAAAATATGCATACCCCTTGACTTAGTCAAAATGTAATTGTGTTACAGCCTGAATTCAAAATTTATTAAATACACTTTAGAAATGTTTGCATATGTATGAAAAAAATGTATACAGAAACATCTCATTTACATGTTAAGATTCAATACATGTTAGATTCACCTTTGACAGCGATTACAGCTGTGAGTCTTTCTGGGTAAGTCTAAGAGCTTTGCACACCTGGATTGTACAATATTTGCAGATTATAATTTACAGAATTCTACAAGATGTGTTAACTTGGTTATTGATCATTGCTAGACAGCCATTTTCAAGTCTTGCCATTTAAGTCAAAACTGTAACTAGGCCACTCATGAGCATTCAATGTCGTCGTCTTGGTAAGCAACTTAAGTGTATATTTGTACTTGTGTTTTAGGTTATTGTCCTGCTGAAAGGTGAATTTGTTCTTCCAGTGTGTGTTGGAAAGCAGAATGAACCAGGTTTTCCTTTAGGATTTTGCCTGTGCTTAGCTCTATTACATTTATTTTTTATCCTAAAGAACTACCCTAATCCCTGCCAATGACAAGCATACCCATAACATGATGCAGCCACCACCATGCTTGAAAAATGAAGAGGTACTCAGTGATGTGTTATGTTAGATTTGCCCCAAACATAATGCTTTGTATTCAGAACATAAAGTTCCTTTCTTAGCAATTGTTTTAGCCGTTTAACTTTAATGCCTTATTGCAAACACAATGCATGTTCTTTTCACTCTGTCATTTAGGTTAGTATTGTGGAGTAACTACAATGTTGTTGATCCATCCTCAGTTTTCTCCATTACACTCTAACTGTTCTAAGGTCACCATTAGCCTCATTGTGAAATCCCTGAATGGTTTCCTTCCTCTCTGGCAACTGAGTGACTGGGTGTATATTGATACACCATCCAAAGTGTAATTAATAACTTCACTGTGCTCAAAGGGATATTCAATGTCTGTTTTTTTACCCATCTACCAACCAACAAGTGCCCTTCTTTGTGAGGCATTGGAAAAGCTTCATGGTCTTTGTGGTTGAATCTGTGTTCGAAATTCACTGGTTGACCTTACATATAATTAATTGTATGTGTAGGGTACAGATATGAGGTAGTCATTCAAAAAAATCTTGTCAAACACTATTATTGCACACAGAGTAAGTTCATGCAACTTAATGTGTGACATGTTGACACAGGGCCCCCCCAGGGGAGTGTCCTCAGCCCTCTGCTGTACTCCCTGTTCACCCACAACTGCGTGGCTTTGCACGACACCAACTCCATCATCAAGTTTGCTGTTGCAGGCCTGATAACCAACAACCACAAGTCAGCCTATAAGGAAGTGGTAAGTGAACTGGCATTGTGGTGCCAGGACAACAACCTCTCCCTCAACATCATAAAAAAAGGAGTTGATTGTTGACCTCAGGAAGCAGGAAGCAGGGACCATGGTCCGATCCCCATCAACGAGACTGCAGTAGATAGAGTCATCAGTTTTAAGTTCCTCTGTGTCCACATCACAGAGGACTTGACATGGACCAACACCACCACCACTCTTGTCAAGAGGGCGCAACAGCGCCTCTACTTCCTAAGGGGGCTGAATAAATTTGGCATGCCACTCCCGGTTCTCTCCAAATACTACCACTGCACCATCGAGAGCATCCTGAACGGTTGCATCATGTTCTGGTACGGGAATTGCTTTGTCTACCACTGCAAGGCCCTCCAGCAGGTGGTGAAGACGTCCAAGTACATCAGTGGAACCATGCTTCCACCCATCCAGGACATCTAATCGAAGCAGTGCCTGAGAAAGTCCTGCAGCATCAAGGACCCCACACACTCCAGCTATGAGCTGTTCACTCCCTTACCGTCGGGTAAATGGTATCGGAGCATGACGTCTGACACCAACAAGCTCAGAGACAGTTTCTATCTACAAGCCATCAGACTGCTGAACACTTTAACTGACCACATGCACTAACTCGCCGCACCTTAGCACACACGCACTCACCCACCCACCCACACAGACACATTCCAGCTATACACACACACATCACAACTGCTGCTACCAGACTCGTATTATTATTGCTAAATACTGCAAACTTTTAGCACTTGTCCCCCAATCCCCAAAACCCGTGTAAATATTGTGCTATAAATTGTGTCTTCCTGTACTATACTTCTGCTAAAATGTTTTCCATTCTACTGAGCCATTTACTTTACGTTTGTAATCTTATCTTTTATTATTGTTTTTGCATTGACGAGAAAGAACCTGCTAGTAAGCATTTCGTTGGACGGTGTATAGCATGCGCATCCTGTACATAAGACTAATAGAGTGGGTGAAAATTATGGGATCAATATCAAGCCAAATGTATTCGCAAATGTGAATCACCAATCCAAATAATAAATAACTTTCCACAAATGTAAATCACTTTGATCCCATAGAAAATGGGACAAGTAAATTTCTTATTTCCTCTATGATTTTGTGTACTTTTCAAATTCTGAATCAGCTAACAATCAGTTGACGGGTGGAGAAACCCTGTCAAAGTTATGATTCTCTAAAAATGTAAGTCTTACGGAATTTCTGTGAGTAAAGGCTGATTATCATATGTCACTTATTCAAATTCATCCTGTTACATGTCATTAATTATTCAAATATCCAATGAGATTCAAAGTTGATCCCTAAAAATGACTTATTTTCACCAACCTAATTGCTGGTTTGGCTGTCGTTTTCTACAGATCACCCATCTACACCCATCAAGTGAGTACAGACTGACGCAGGACGTCCATGTAAATTGATAAATGGTTGAAATTAAGCTGGTCCACCCTGGCCTTTATTGGGCCATTGATTTTTGGGCTGGCCTTGATTTGGACCAAAAATAGTTATCAATGCTTGGTCCACTTAGTCCCAAATGGACTGGCCTTGATTTGACCCATTGAACATGATTACTGCCAGCTCAGAAGCTTTTAAAATGCTAACAGAAGTGCAATAATACATTTTCCATACTTTATTCTATCTAAAGTTGAATGTATTTCAAGGCCTACCATCAAACTCAGTGCCTCTACGCTTGACATCATGGGAAAATCAAAAGAAACCAGCCAAGACCTCAGAAAAAAATGGTAGACCTTCACAAGTTTGGTTCATCCTTGGGAGCAATTTCCAAACGCCTGAAGGTACCACATTCATCTGTACAAACAATAGTATAAACACCATGGGACCACGCATGGGGACAAATATCGTACTTTTTGGAGAAATGTCCTCTGGTCTGATGAAACAAAAATAGAACTATTTGGCCATAATGACCATTGTTATGTTTGGAAGAAAAAGGGAGAGGCTTGCAAGCTGAAGAACACCATCCCAACCGTGAAGCACGGGGGTGGCAGCATCATGTTATGGGGTGCTTTGCTGCAGGAGGGACTGGTGCACTTCACAAAACAGATGCCATCATGAGGAGGAAAATTATGTGGATATATTGAAGCAACATCTCAAGACATCAGTCACGAAGTTAAAGCTTGGTCACAAATGGGTCTTCCAAATGGGACAATGACCCCAAGCATACTTCCAAAGTTGTGGCAAAATGGCTTAAGGACAACAACGTCAAGGTATTAGAGTGGCCATCAGAAAGCCCTGACCTCAATCCTATAGAAAATTTGTGGGCAGAACAGAAACAGCGTGTGTGAGCAAGGAGGCCTACAAACCTGACTCAAGTTACACCAGCTCTGTCAGGAGGAATGGGCCAAAATTCACCCACCTTATTGTGTGAAGTCTACCTGAAACGTTTGACCCAAGTTAAACAATTTAAAGACAATGCTACCAAATACTAAATGAGTGTATGTAAACTTCTTACCAACTGGGAATGTGATGAAAGAAATCAAATATAAAATAAATCATTCTCTACTATTATTCTGATATTTCACATTCTTAAAATAAAAGTGGTGATGCTAACTGACCTAAGACAGGGAATTTTTACTAGGATTAAATGTCAGGAATTGTGAAAAACTGAGTTTACATGAATTTGGCTAAGGTGTATGTAAACTTCCGACTTTATTTTAAACAATTTCACATAGAACTGAAAATGAACGTTGCTTAAATGTCAGACAAGGATGCCTTTTTATTGTATTGTCAATTATATTTTGCTTAGTGGACAGGAACCACCAGGAACTTCTTTCAATACTTTAGAAATGCATCCTTCCTTCCTTGTTTTCTGGAGGTACACACACATGTAGCTAGCTGTAAGCAAGGTACCATCCTATTACTTTCACAGATCCAACCAATTCACGTCTGTGATTACTTCAAGGAAGGTAAGAACGAAGTATTCATATAGGGTACAGTTGTAATCGATCCAGAGCATCCCAAATGTGCTCAATGGGTGACATGTCTGGTGAGTATACTGTACAGACCATGGAAGAAGTGGGAGATTTTCAGCTTCCAGGAATTGTGTACAGATCCTTGCAACATGGTGCCGTAAATTATCATGCTGAAACATGAGGTGATGGCGGCGGATGAATGGCACGACAATGGGCTTCATGATCTCGTTACGGTATCTCTGTGCATTCAACTTGACATCGATAAAATGCTATTGTATTCATTGTTTATAGTTTATGCCTGCCAATACCATAATCCCACAGCAACTCAGGGCACTCTGTCCGCAACGCTGACATCAGCGAACTTCTCGCCCACACGATGCCATACATGCTGTCTGCCATCTCCCCAGTACAGTTGAAACCGGGATTCATCCGTGAAGAACACACTTCTCCAGCATGCCAGTGGCCATCGAAGGAGAGCATTTTCCCACTGAAGTCAATTACAACGCCAAACTGCAGTCAGGTCACGACCCTGGTGAGGATGATGAGCATGCAGATGAGCTTCCCTGCAGAAATTATTTGGTTGTCCAAACCCACAGTTTCATCAGTTGTCCAGGTGGCTGGTCTCAGACAATCCTGCAGATGAAGAAGCCGGATGTGGAGTTCTTGGGCTGGCATGGTTACATGTGGTCTGCGGTTGTGGGGCTGGTTGGACATACTGCCAAATTCTCTTAAACAACCTTGGATTCAGCTTATGGTAGAGAAATTAGCATTCAGTTCTCTGGCAAAAGCTCTGGTGGACATTCATGCACTCAGCATGCTTCCTCAAAACTTGAGACATCTGTGGCATTGTGTTGTGTGACAAAACTGCACATTTATTGTCCCCCGCACAAGGTTCACCTGTGTAACGATCATGCTGTTTAATCAGCTTCTTGATATTCCAAACCTGTCAGGTGGATGGATTATCTTGGCAAAGGAGAAATGGTCACTAACAGGGATGTAAACACATTTGTGCACAACATATGAAAGAAATAAGCTTTTTGGAACATTTCTGTGATCTTTTACTTCAGCTCATGAAACATGGGAGCAACACTTTACATGTTGCGTTTATATTTTTGTTCAGTATAGGTTGCTGATGTTGGCTAATAAATTAGCTAGCTTGTCAAGCAGTCAAGCAAGGAGATCATGTAGCTAGTTAGTCTGATGAAACATCACAATTTAAACAAGTCACGCCAATGAAAGTCAAACTCCAAGGTTAGAATGTTTTTATATTTCATGCCAAAAACATCTATATAATGAATTGTATTGCACAACAATGATTTGGTTTTAAATTATTTTGAGATGACTTCTACATTAAATTGAAAATATGCTAAACGGGAGAGATTATTTTCATCCGAAAATGTTTTGTTTTTTAGATTGGCTGTTTAAACAAAAGCAATGTGAAATATCCCTTTAAAACGTACCATGGTGTCATTAAAAACATAGACCATGAACTACATTATTGATTATACCCCATTTCACAGTCCTATCTGACACTTCACACAACAGTACCAGATGGACAAGCATCTCACAGAAATGTGCATGCTATATGGATATGCAGATCACTCACACCTCAACCCATGATTCAAGGGGAAAGAAAAATCTGTGATGGGAGGGTTTCAAAGCTGTAGCTCCAACAACATCCCATTGCTTACCATTTTAGCCCTTGGTTGTACTAAAATCCTAATATTACCATTTTAATTAATAAATAACCAAACCGCCGTGATGCAATATCCTTGCCTGGGACCATTCAATTCCAATATTGTCTTTACCCTTTTACTATGTCACTTAAACTTTTTTATTTTTTATTTCACAAGCATTACAGAACACAGACACTCACAAACTCAACCCTTTGTCATCACATATTCCATATCCATAGAAACCCAATAGTAGCCTTGGAAAAAATGTGATCTTGGAAGAAACCAAGACCTTACTAACCCTCATGTACAACTTCACACATGCTTGCCAACATCTGACAAGATGGTGAATTAGGGATGGTAGTGGTTGTGGTGGGGGGTGCTGTCAGACTCACCTGGCATTTGGTAGCCCCGGGGGGGACCTGGTGAGATGTGGGGTGGAGGAGGGGGAGTGTGGTGGTGTTTCTGCTGGAGACGGAAGTCCTTCTCGCTCCGGGAGCGGGTGCGCTCCGGCAGCCGCTCGGACAGGTCCGAACTGGGCCAGGCCCGCCGCAAATTAGTGCTGCGGGTCTTTTTCATAGCGACCCCTGGGGCAAGCGGCTTGCCACGGGGCTACTACTGTGTTCGGGGGGAGGCCGACCAGAGGCTTAGTGCCTCCCCCACACCAGGCTGCATCACATCCGGCCGTGATTGGGAGTCCCATAGGGCGACGCACAATTGGCCCAGCGTCGCCCGGATTTGGCCGGGGTAGGCCGTCATTGTAAATAAGAATTTGTTCTTAACGGACTTGCCTAGTTAAATAAACCTTAAATTAAAAATAAATTAAAACATCATCAGGGATGCCCGGTGCAAGGGATCAGGCGAGAGACATGACGGAGGACCAGCGTGCACGCTTGCATACACACACACGCACGTTTTCTCATTCACAGGCAAACTACTACAGCCGCCCCTCAATCCAGACTGCGGTGGATTGGCATCTGCTGCGTTTTCCCAGGCTGATCCATTGCGGCGGAGGCGGTGCTGGTTGCGCGAGGCATCACCCTTTTTTTATGTCAGCGATCAGTCCAAACCACCATTTGTAGCATCCCTGTTCGCATGCGTCGGGAGGCACATTACGTAGCCGCTATGCTGCGGGAGGGGAGGGGTGGCAGGGGTAAGGATGAAGGAAATGGGGCATGGGAGGCAAGGAGAGAGGATGGCGATGAGAGATGGAGGTGTGGGAAAGGAAGGTTGGAGGGGGGTTGATTCAGGTGAATCGAGTTTTTTTTGTGGAGGAGGGGGAAGAGAGGGGTAGAGAATCGGCAGTTTAGCTGTCGAGGCTCTTCTCCACAATAGCTCAATTCACCATGGGAACTATAGGGCTCGCTCGGCCGAGCCCCGGAAAACAAAAGAGCCCCCCCCTTTGAGGAAAAAAGGAGAAAGAATAGCGCCCTTTACCCCGACCTCCACAGAAAAACTCTATAGATTGCAGAGTGTAGCGGAGGCCAAATCCACCGCGCAAGACCCGCTCGTCCTCGACGACACCACACCGAGAAAGGGTGGGGAGAAAAAAAAAGATGGAGCGCATAGAAATAAAACAAATCCCAGAATAGATATCCTCCTCTCTCGTGAAAATCCAATACGAGAATCCAATCCTAAGAGGCTCGTTGGAGCATCCATTCATTCAACCGACAGGGCTACGGCTAACTCCAGTCAACGGCCAATGTCTTTCAACGGTAACCACCGCAGCTGCCACTGCTCCCAGAACCTCAAGAAAGGGTGTGTGTGTGCGTGCCTGCCCACTGTGCGAGATTCTGCGTGAGCATGCGTGTGTCTGTGTCTGGGTGACTGAGACAAGGGGAGGGGTAGGGAGAGAAAGAGAGAGACCGAGGACACAAGTATAGTGGAGAAGAAAGAAAATAACATCCACACACACACAAATGCAGCAGCCACATGTGTCCTGCAAGCAATTTATTAAGGTACTAATGATGAGAGCCTCTGGCTGAGTGTTTCTTTTTAACCACCCCCCTCACTCTTGCTCTCCATCCCTCTCTAACTCTCTCTCTATCAGCTGTGCAGTGCCACTGCAGGAAAGGGGGCAGGATAAGCATGAGACCATCTCCCTCGCTACCCTCTTGAGACATGTCCCATGCTAATTGAGGAACTGTCCTGCATTACATGCAACTGAACAACCCCCAAAGCTTGGCTCCGCCCCCAGATTTTGGCCCAGCCTATGAAAGCTCTGCTGTTAGATGAAATTGTTAAAATGATTAGCCCCTCTATATAACCACTGTATAACAATGAATGGTATTAAATAATACAACAGAAACACCATCAAGGATTTGCTTCATCAATATTATTTTAATTTAACTAGGCAAGTCAGTTAAGAACAAATTCTTATTTTACAATGACAGCCTACCCCAGCTAAACCCAGACTACACTGGGCCAATTGTACACCACCGTATGGGACTCTCAATCACATCTGGTTGTGATACAGCCTGGAATCGAACCAGGGTCTATAGTGATGCCTCTATCACTGAGATGCAGTGCCTTAGACCACTGCGCCACTCAGGAGTCCCTACTGAAATTGATTTCACATTTCTTATTTCTATTCAAAACCGCATATAGTTTTACTTGGCTTACAATTTTTAAATGGGCTCCTTAGTGGTGCAGTGGTCTAAGACACAGCATCTCAATGCACTGGTTCAAATCCAGGCTACATCACATCTGGCTGTGATTGGGAGTCCCATAGGGTGGTGCACAATTGGCCCCGTGTCTTTGGGGTAGGCCATTATTGTAAATAATAATTTGTTCTTTACTGGCTTTCCTAGTTAAATATATTTTAAACAACAGGGATTCTTCCTTGAAATGTCATGCTTTGGACTTCTTTCCCTTATTCCCACTTGTGAGTGATACCCCTAAAGACAACTCATAGAGTAAGACCCCATCTACATTTATTAGCCTACAGAAGCCAATTTTTGTATTTAATAAATGTTGTATTTCACAACAATGTTTGGTAGACCAGTCAGTCCTTAGCTCTGAGGTTTGTATCTTTGAGATTCTACTGTAGATTAAATCATCATAGACCAAAAGGCAAGGATTTAAAGTGTTACTTAAAGTCAGGAGTTCCCCTGAAGTCTACATGAGTTTTCCAGATGTAATAAAATTTCAGGGAAGATGAGAGGGACCCCATACACACTCAGGTTGAACAGCTGATGTACAACTTACTTGATGCAAAGGTTTTGATACAACTGATATTGTTGTGATACAATGGAGAGTTTGTCTGCACACAAAATGTTTACACAACAATTGTGCAGTGTCTCCACAACACTTGTGTAATTAGTTTTATGCAGACAAACTCTGTTGTATCACAACAGTTGTGCCAGATGTGTTGTACATCAGTTGTACAACTTGAGTATGTACAGAGCCAAAGGTGTTTAATCCTTTTCCCCTCAAAATTGACATTTTTTTTGTAATTCAAGGACGTTAACAATTATTACAGGCCATGGCAGAGACAAATTAATGAGATCAGAGAGGCTTCTACACACACACCTAATTAGATTAAACTTTTTGGGGGGCGAATTCAATGAAACTTTGCTATTATCAGGCATCATCCTCCATGAGTCATGGCGTGATGTCACGAGCGTCGTAAATACATTCGGACCAAAGTGCAGCATGAAATCGGTTTGACATCTTTTTATTAAAGTGAACCGAACAAAAAACAATAACGAATACCAGTGAAGTTCATGCAGTGCTCGCTCACAGGAAACTATACAGAAACAAGATCCCACAAAACACAGTGTGGAAATGGCTGCCTAAATATGATCCCCAATCAGAGACAACGATAAACAGCTGCCTCTGATTGGGAAACATACCAGGAGGCCAACATAGAAAAAACAACCTAGATTACCCACCCTAGTCACACCCCGACCCAACATAGAGAATAAAAAGGCTCTCTATGGTCAGGGCGTGACACGTAAACTCTTGGCTATTCTTGACTACTTCTGCACCATGAAGTACATTTAATCACAGTTGAAAAACCAATATTATGTTATTTATGCAACAAACAAAAAAATATATATACTCAAAATTACATGCATGAATTTGGTTGTAACTGTCTAAATGTCAGGGTCACATAAGGCATTCAGACGTTTTTATCTCAATATCAAATCATTTCTGGGTAACAATTAAGTTCCTTACAGTAATATTTTTCCATTACAATGGTAAAAAAATAAACAAAAAAACACAATTTCTCAAGCAAGAATTTAGCTTGGTACTGTCTAGGAGTGGTCCTTATAGTGAGTGACCTAATTGGAGGGGCCAAATTGGAGGGACATCTAACCTGAAAACTAGCTGTTATTGGCAGATAGATTTGGAAATCTTTTTGTTGTTGGTCTATTAACTTTCGCCGCCTGGTAATGTCACTAGGCAGGCCATAACTCCACCCATGCAAAGTCTGTTGTAGATTGTATTTTCAACCAGTAACTATCAGGAAATAACACTGATCAAATGTTCCACACTTGTGCAGTGTTAGTTTCAGGAAATCAGAATTTTGACTACATTGGGCCTTTAATGTAGATTCAGCAAGATGACATAACTTTTCCTTTCTACTATGTTAAATCCCATCTAGGGGCCGATGGGACTTAAATTAGTGCACGTTAAAGCATGATGGTGCAATGCATCTGAATGTTAATGATTCAATGTGTTCATGTTTTAATTGTATCTGTCCCTTAACCAAAATATATTGTTATTATTATAAACAACAAGACCATATCTGTCCGAAACAGATATCAACAGTAACCAAATCTGCCAAGCTTTCTGTATTTGTCTCTTGCCAATTTGCATCCTCCCGCATATCCACAGCATAGGATACCCTCAATGGAAAAAAGCTGAATCTTTAGCAACTATGCTTATTCTGTGGGTAAGTAAACTAAACCATATTTAGGCTAGTTATACAGTACATAAAAGGCACACTATATATGATATTTATCTTGTGCCCCCAAATATAAACACACTTTTGGATATCAAATACATTTTTATTTGTCACATGCGCCAAATACAACAGATGTAGTAGTCCTTACAGAAAAATGCTTACTTACAAGCCCTTAACCATCAATGCAGTTAAGAAAAATACCTTAAAAATGTAAGAAATAAAAGTAACAAATAATTAAAGAGCAGCAGTAAAATAACAATAGCGAGGATATATACAGGGGGTACTGGTACAGAGTCAATGTGTGGGGACTCCGGTTAGTCGAGGTAATATGTACATGTAGGTAGAATTATTAACGTGACTATGCATAGATAATAACAAAGAGTAGCAGCAGCATATAAAGATGGGGGGCAATGCAAATATTCTGGGGTAGCCATTTGATAAGCTGTTCAGGAGTCTTATGGCTTGGGGGTAGAAGCTGTTTGGAAGCCTCTTGGACCTAGACTCGGCTCTCCGGTACCGCTTGCCATTCGGGAGCAGAGAGAACAGTCTATGACTAGGGTGGCTGGAGACTTTGACAATTTTTAGGGCCTTCCTCTGACACCGCCTGGTATAGAGGTCCTGGATGGCAGGAAACTTGGCCCCAGTGATGTACTGGGCAGTACACACAACCCTCTGTAGTGCCTTGTGGTCGGAGGCCGAGCAGTTGCCATACCAGGCAGTGAAGCAACCCATCAGGATGCTCTCGATAGTGCAGCTTTGAGGATCTGAGGACCCATGCCAAAACTTTTTAGTCTCCTGAGAGGGAATAGGCGTTGTCGTGCCCTCTTCACCACTGTCTTGGTGTGCTCGGACCATGTTGGTTTGTTGGTGATGCGGACGCCAAGGAACTTGAAGCTCTCAATCTGCTCCACTACATCCCGTCGATGAGAATAGGGGTGTACTCGGCCCTCTTTTTCCTGTAGTCCACAATCGTCTCCTTTGTCTTGATCACGTTGAGGGAGAGGTTGTTGTCCTTGCACCACACAGCCAGGTCTTTGACCTCTTCCCTATAGGCTGTCTCGTCATTGTCGGTGATCAGACCTACCAGTGTTGTGTCATCGGCAAACTTTATGAGGGTGTTAGAGTCGTGCCTGGCCGTGCAGTCATGAGTGAGCAGGGAGTACAGGAGGGGACTGAGCACGCTCCCCTGAGGGGCCCTGTATTGAATATCAGCGTGATGGTTGTGTTGTTACCTACCCTTACCACCTGGGGGCGGCCCGACAGGAAGACCAGGATACAATTGTAGCGGGAGGTGTTAGTGATGAGCTTTGAGCGCACTATGGTGTTGAAAACTGAGCTGTAGTCAATGAATAGCATTCTCACATAGGTGTTCATTTTGTCCAGGTAGCAGTGTGGAGTGCAATAGAGATTGCATCATCTGTGGATCTGTTGGTATTACAGACTCAGTCAGGGACAGGTTGAAAATGTCAGTGAAGACACTTTCCAGTTGGTCAGCGCATGCTCGGAGTACACGTCCTGATAATCCATCCTGCGGCCTGGTGAATGTTGACCCGTTTAAAGGTCTTACTCACATCGGCTGCGGAGAGCGTGATCACACAGTCATCCAGAACAGCTGGTGCTCTCACATGCATGTTTCAGTGTTACTTGCCTCGAAGCGAGCATAGAAGTAATTTAGCTCATCTGGTAGGCTTGTGTCACTGGGCAGCTCGTGGCTGTGCTTCCCTTTGTAGTCTGTATTAGTTTGCAAGCCCTGCCACATCCGACGAGTGTCGGAGCCGGTGTAGTACGATTCGATCTTAGTCCTGTATTGACGCTTTGCCCATTTGATGGTTCGTCGGAGGGCATAGCGGGATTTCTTAAAAGCATCCGGGTTAGAGTCCCGCTCCTTGAAAGTGGCAGCTCTACCCTTTAGCTCAGTGCAGCTATTGCCTGTAATCCATGGCTTCTGTTTGGGGTATGTACGATGTCATCAATGCACTTATTGATGAAGCCAGTGACTGATGTGGTGTACTCCTCAATGCCATCAGAACATATTCCAGTCTGTGCTAGCAAAACAGTCATGTAGCTTAGCATCTGCTTCATCTGACCAGTTCTTTATTGACCGAGTCACTGGTGCTTCCTGCTTTAGTTTTTGCTTTTAAGCAGGAATCAGGAGGATATAATTATGGTCAGATTTACCAAATGGAGGGTGAGGGAGAGCATTGTACGCATCTCTGTGTGTGGAGTAACGGTAGTCGCAAGTTTTTTTTCCTCTGGTTGCACATTTAACATGCTGATAGAAATGAGGTAAAACGGATTTAAGTTACACTGCATTAAAGTCCCCAGCCACTAGGAACTTTGCCTCTGGATGAGCGTTTTCCTGTTTTCTTATGGCGGTATACAGCTCATTGAGTGTGGTCTTAGTGCCAGCATCAGTCTGTGGTGGTACGTAAGACAGCTAAGAAAAATACATATGAAAACTCACTAGGTAGATAGTGTGGTCTACAGCTTATAATGAGATACTGTACCTCAGGCGAGCAAAACCTCGAGACTCCCTTGCCCTCCATTACATTATTTTTTACTTAACTTATTTTTCTTAAAACTGCATTGTTGGTTATGGGCTTGTAAGAAAGCATTACACCTGTTGTATTTGGCACGTGACAAATACAATTTGATATTTTCTGTTTTCTGCTAACAAAGCCTGCAGTACCGCGGTCGGCCTTGAACTCCGTGGCTTCAATGAGTGCGGGCAGTAGTTCTCTCATGGTATGGCCACACTGAGATGCTGTGCCTGCAAATTCTGATTAAACCAATGTTTTTTGAATGTGAGTCATCTATTGCCAGAAGAATATCAACATAGATGATTGTCCATAAAATAGTTGCACAATATGGTTGCCTTAAAGTATACAACTGGTCCCCAAAAAATAGAGATGGGCTGATAGACAAAAACGGACAACAATATACGACATATACAATTTCATCTGTGTTCATGCATCTCAATGTGGTCGTACCTGTAGGCCATCGGCACACTGGGACTTTGTGTCTGACAGTCCGTTGCCAAATAGTTGACTTGAGTTGTACTTTTGACGAACAAAAACGAACAATGATGTACGTCAAATACAATTTTATCTGTGTTCATGCGTTTGAGTGTGGTCATAGCCTCCTCTCAGTAGCTTAATGTACCCTACTTTGCCCTCTAATGGTAGTACATGACCTTACGTGGTTCCTGCCATCACAGCAGATGTCAACAACAACAAAACCTATGACTGACTGTACAGTATGCCTAAAAGGCACAGCTATTGACACTTTTGTCACACTTTCAAATGTGTTTTGGATTAGACAAATTGATCAGTCACAGCTTAGCCTTCCACCTACAGTACCAATCAAAAGTTTGGATGCACCTACTCATTCAAGGATTCTTCTTTATTTTTACTAATTTCTACATTGTAGAATAATAGTGAAGACATCAAACTATGAAATAACACACATGGAATCATGCAGTAACCAAAAAAGTGTTAAATCAAAATATATTTTAGATTCTTCAAAGCAGCCACCCTTTGCCTTGATGACAGCTTTGCACACTCTTGGAATTCTCTCCACCAGCTTCACCAAGAATGCTTTTCCAACAGTCTTGAAGGAGTTATTGTTGACTGCTTTTCCTTCACTCTGCGGTCTAACTCATAACAAACCATCTCAATTGGGTTGAGGTTGGGTGATTGTGGAGGCCAAGTCATCTGATGCATCACTTTTAAAAAAACTTTTGTTTAACTAGGCAAGTCAATTAAGAACAAATTCTTATTTACAATGACAGCCTACTCTGGCAAACCCCGACAACGCTGGGCCAATTGTACGCCGCCTCCCAATCACGGCCAGACATGATACAGCCTGGATTCAAACCAGGTACTATAGTGAAGCCTCTTGCACTGAGATGCAGTGCCCTAGACCGCTGCGCCACTCGGGAGCCCATCACTCTCCTTCTTGGTCAAATAGCCCAGCCTGGAGGTGTGTTGGGTCATTGTCCTGTTGAAAAACAAATGATAGTCCCACTATGCGCAAACCAGATGGGATTGCATATCGCTGCAGAATGCTGTGGTAGCCATGGTGGTTAAATGTGTCTTCAATTCAAAATAAATAACAGACCATGTCACCAGCAATGCACCCCTACACCATCACACCTCCATGCTTCACAGTGGGAACCGCACATGCAAAGATAATCCGTTCACCTACACTGCGTCTCACAAAGACACTGCTTTTTGAACCAAAAATCTCAAATTTGGACTCATCAAACCAAAGGACAGATTTCCACCGGTCTAATGTCCATTGCTCGTGTTTATTGGACCAAGCAAGTCTCTTCTTCTTATTGGTGTCCTTTAGTAGTGGTTTCTTTGAAGCAACTCGACCATGAAGGCCTGATTCACGCAGTCTCCTCTGAACAGTTGATGTTGAGATGTGTCTGTTACTTGAACTCTGTGAAGCATTTATTTGGGCTGCAATTTCTGAGGATGGTAACTCTAATGAACTTATCCTCTGCAGCAGGTCTTACTTTCCTGTGGCGGTCCTCATGAGAGACAGTTTCATCATAGCGCTTGATGGTTTTTGTGACTGCACTTGAAGAAACTTTCCAGATTGAGTGACCTTTATGTCTTAAAGTAATGGTGGACTGTTGTTTCTCTTTGCTTATTTTAGATGTTCTTGCCATAATATGGACTTGGTCTTTTACCAAATAGGGCTGCTATCTTCTATATACCACCCCTAACTTGACACAACACAACTGATCGGCTCAAACACATTAAGAAGGAAGGAAATTTGACAAATGAACTTTTAACAAGGCACCCCTGTTATTGAAATGCATTCCATGGTGACTACCTCATGAAGCTGGTTGAGGGAATGCCAAGAGTGTGCAAAACTGTCATGTTACTACATGATTCCATGTGTGTTATTTCATAGTTTTGATGTCTTCACTATTATTCTACAATGTAGAATATAGTAAAACAAATATTTAAAAAAAACCTTGAATGAGTAGGTGTGTCCAAACCTTTGACTGGTACTGTATACTTATTCACACCCAGTTCTTGTAGGAAATGCAAACTTGTAGTATATTTGAGTTTTTAAAAGGTTTTTAAAGTTTTTAATTTCCACTTTGTGACATTTCAGACTTGATATGCCATAAAGAACAATGTATAAACCCCTACAATAATCCACACAATAATTCACATTTCCTGTTGCTTCAGGATTATTTTCCTGCTGTAGCAAACAGTCTCAAAGTAAAATACTACATATGTACGGCCCGCAACAATAAGTTTCCACAGACTGACACTGCGACTGTGCATTGGCCAGAAAGAACTTGGCCAACCACTCCAGAAACTGAGCCTACCTTAATTAAAGCATGTTTGTTTTTGTTGAAGACCCTCAAAGGGCTCTTTTGAGTGTGAACGCAGCCCCCAGCTCACAATGGAGCCCCCAGTCATTGTCTCTCTAGCGTGGCGGCCATTGCTTGCTGCAGAGCCTGCTGACTCATAAGTATAGATGGAGGGAGAAATGAGGGAGGGATGAAAGAGGAGATGAGGGAGGGAGGGGGATGGAGGGGACAGTGTCAAATTTGCTGAAGTTCATTCATACCAAAGAGAAAATAGGAGAGGAAGAGAAGAGGAGGAGGGAGACGCAACACACCAGCCATCTTATTTCTCAATCGCGCTTTAACAGCGCTCGTAGCCATGACAACCCAGTCCGATGATCTCATAGCTGCTCCTGAGTGCCATCCCTTAAAAGAGCCAAGAGTTGTTGTTGGAGCTATAGACACAGAACAGACTACCGACAAACAGACAGAGCCAGGCACAGGCAGACAGCAGACGCAAGAAAAAGCAATACAAAAGACTGACATTTTGAAGCTGCTGTATGAGAAAAAGGCATAGAGTACAACAATGTTCAAATGTATTTATAAAGCCACTTTTCCATCAGCCGATGTCACAAAGTGCTGTACATAAACCCAGCCTAAAACCCCAAACAGCAAGCAATGCAGATGTCAAAGGTTTGGCCAGGGTAGGCCATAATTGTAAAATAAGAATTTGTTCTTAACTGACTTGCCTGGTTAAAAAAAACGAATATCATTAATTGAGCACAGATCAGGCACTATTTGCAAGTGAAAATGTAGTGTGACGCATTTGCAATGTTTACATTTTGATTGGTGGTAAAGGCCCACTCTTTAATAGTTGGTCCACCTTACAAGGTGTACCTTTAGTATTTGCTCTTAAATGTGCATCTGGTCATGCAGAACTCAAAAGATGGGCCAATGGTCATATGCAACCAGGTGTTGTGCCCCCTGGTGGCTGCTATCCCCTTAGATGAGTCATCCGCTTAGCTAGCCAACAAGAAGTACAGTGTTAGAAGAGGTCTTAGAAGAAACATTGTGCACTGGGCCTTTATTCCTTGCCTTTCTTTCTCTACAGCAATGGAGACCAAAAGCCCACAGCAAGAGGCATGTTAATTAGAAATAAAATCTAAAAATTCACTAACGAGACATGATTCTCCTTGGTTAATAAACCAAGTGGACAGACGGTTAAAGATACATGCATGAATAATTATATTATATGCCTAATTACAAATCAGTTCCTAATACTGCTAAACCAATTATGTATAATAAATAGTAACAAGACAAGTAAACTTGCCATTCGGCTGGGGTAATTCATCAATAATCATCTTCAGGTTTTAAGCAAGGTGAATGCAGCGACAAAATGCAATACTAGCAATCTCACCCTGCTAAATGAAAAGCTAAATGAAAAGCCTATGCGGTTTCCCAGACAGAGATTCTCCATTCAGAATGCTTTTTAGTCCTGGACTAAACTTAATCTGTCCAGTTGACGAGACACAGATTAAGCCTTGTCCTGGACTAAGAAGCATGTTCAAAGGAGAATTTCTATGGAACCGGTGTATAGGAAACATGCACTATAGGTCAAAATATGGTCAGTATTAGGCTAGGGACCAACTTCCCGTTTGGGCCGAAATTGAAAAGAGTAAGTACGTGTGTGAGAGAAAACAAAATACTATTTATTATGCTTAATTCAATGTGCAACCACATCTGCAGAGGTACTGATACTTGATTTTGGCCAATGAGGTCAGTGTAGCTGCAGTATCAACTTCCCTCTATGGCTTTGTTAATGTAGGCTACCTGGGCAGACAACAATTACAATTCAACACATTTTGGTGCCACGACAAGTGCAGAAACTTTTGCCAAAGTTTATATTCCAAACAAACATCCACACAAAAAAAAAACGCTTTAAACATGTACTAAAAAACATTTCCAAATGCAGTACTTTTAGTTTTCAGAGTATCCCAATTTGCTGGCATAATCATAGTGAAGGAAGTGTTCTAATGAGGGTAAATACAGAACACTTTCCATCACACATCAGAGACATCCAGGATGTGGACTATTATTTACAGGTCTGTAATTTTGTATTTAAAATCTAGTGAACGTTCAAGTTGAAACAGGTTAGGGGTTTGAGAAAGCCTTACGAATTAAAAGTGTAATTCCAACACCTTTATTTAAAAAATAATTCTCACAGTTTCCACATTGACCTAGGGGGCAAGCCGACATGTCTTGAAGCATAAGGTACTACATCTCTGAGAAACTAAGCCTGCTCTAAGATGTCACACATCACTACTGTATAGATCGCTATAGATTTGGTGTGGGCAATTCTGTGGGTGCAGTTTTTTGGTCTCCCCTGCAGTAACACACCTGATTCTACGAATCATCCAATGAATCACTGAATTCCATGAAGGCTCATCGTCTTCCATTAAAACTTAGATTAGTAGAATCAGGTGCTATTGCTTGGCTGGAGCAAAAGCCCGCCCCCACATCGGCCCCTCACTGGGTAAGATTGCCCACACTTTCTTCAAACCTTGTGTTTATTTTCACGTTGTTGTGTCTCAATAGGGCACTAGGCTCTAAACAGGAGTTGAGTGCAAGTGTTGGGTCACTCTGAGGACATCAGCTTGACATCGAAATGTCAGTCACCTGGAACCTGCTCATCATAACAATGGATTAAAGCTGAGAAAAATGTATTCATCGCTGTCTTTTTTGTTGAGTACTTTCTCCAGATCCTTTAGAAACCCATTGTCAACCCAACTGTTCAATTGACTTTAAATGCCTGTTTTAAAACACAATTTGTTGATATTATTTAAAGAAATTCCATGCACAAATAATTTCAAAGTAACTTCAAATTAAGTTATGTGGTTATGAGTGCTGCCCTTGTGAGGTAACTAAGGGACCTGTGAGTGATGTCTACTGTATTTACCACCATGAAAGCCATGATGCATACTCCACAAGACATGCCACCAGAGGTCTCTTCACAATCCCTAAGTCCAGAACAGACTATGGGAGGTGCACAGTACTACATAGAGCCATGACTACATTGAACTCTATTCCACATCAGGTAACTGATGCAAGCAGTAGAATCAGATATAAATACTAGTGGTGTAAAGTACTTAAGTAAAAATACTTTAAAGTACTACTTAAGTCGTTTTTGGGGGTATGTGTACTATTTATATTTTTGACTACTTTTACTTCACTACATTCCATACATTTTCCCTGATGCCCAAAAGTACTCATTACATTTTGAATGTTTAGCAGGACAGGAAAAGGGTCCAATTCACACAATGATCAAGAGAACATCCCTGGTCATCTCTAGTGCCTCTGATCTGGAGGACACACTAAACACAAATGCTTAATTTGTAAATTATGTCTGAGAGTTGGAGTGTGCCACTGGCTTTCCATAAATAAATAAAAAACAAGAAAATGGCGCCATCTGGTTTGCTTAATATAAGGAATTTGAAGTGACTTGAACATTTACTTTTACTTTTGATACTTAAGTATATTTTAGCAATTACATTTACTTTTGATACTTAAGTATAATTAAAACCAAATACTTGTAGACTTTTACTCAAGAAGTATTTTACTGGGTGACTTTCACTTTTACTTGAGTCCTTTTCTATTAAGGTAACTTTATTTTTACTCAAATATGACAATTGCTTACTTTTTCCACCACTGAAAAATAGACCTTATATGGAACAGCGGGAACTGTGAAGAGACACACACAAAGATAAAGACACACGCATACATTGTAATATTGTTGTATGGTGGTATTATACATTTTGTACTGTAGATATGTATGTAGTGGTGTAATAATGTTACTGTTTTATCTCTTTTTTTATATGTAATGTAAGTGCTTTAATGTGTTCGCAGCACCTAATGGGGATCCCTAATAAATATGAATACAAATGATAGAGTAATGAGCAGCAGGCGACAAAAAGCTCGGCATTGTGTGACCCATCCAAAGGTTTTGTTATATTATTGTGACCCACCAAGTAAACACAAATATGTAGAAAAAGACAGTGCTAAATAAAGTATACTACTTAAAATATATATTTCAAACGTTTTTTCCTCCATCACGACTGCCAAGTAATTAAACATGTTTCTGGCCGATACCCAGTCTTAAGTTGCAACCCTAGAGAGGAATTACTCTCAACGCATCAGTGGGGCCCCAACCCACCACTTGGGAAACACTGTCAGAGTTATTCCTGTCACCCTTTTGGAAATACTGCCAGAGTCATTCCTGTTACCACCTGGGACATACTGCCAGAATCATTTCTGTGACGTCTATCGTTTCCCCCAATTCTCTCTTCCAGGCCCCTCCTCTTCCTTCCATCGGGGAGAGTGCTTCAGTGTTTAGCATGGTTCCTTTCCTGAACAGACCCTCTACTTTCCTTCCTGCATGGGACACTTCTCGTAGCCCTTTGTTAGAAACCCGCAAATGGAAACAAAGGGCTTTCATTCAATTAAACTTGTAACCAGGTTTCTGGGACAAGTAAAAAAAACAGGCTTTTCCGCACAGCGAGAAAAAGCATGTTTCAATCCAATTGCAATAGTTTTATTTTGGCTTCAATGCGAAAACATTGTTTCGTTGAGTACAGGAATGCACATTTTGTTTTGGATGTTGTTTTTTGACTTAACCGGTTAGAGTTTAATCGAATTCAATTCAACCCCACAGTCACAGCTGCTATGGGCTTTCCTGCTGAGGTGGGATGCGCCTTTCCTTCCTCAATTCAAGGGTGTGTGTGGGTTTTAACCTTGAGAAAACCAAGGACAACATTCTTCCACTACCTCTGTCAAATTGGGCCAGATAAATAGTCAGTGAATGAAGGGTACCTACCCACTGGGCACACACTGGTTGAATCAACATGGTTTCCAAATCGTTTCAATGAAATAACGTTGAACCAACGTGGAATTGACATCTGTGCCCAGTGGGTATGCACATGGAGCAGCTGCCTCCACTACCCCCCTTGTTACTCAGTGACTACCACAATGACATGATGGGGAAGAAGGGGCTACTGTCAACGGATGCACACATCTAATAGCAAAAAACATTTGCTGCCGGATGCTGCAATTCACAAATCAGATTACATGCAAGAGCTTTGATATTCAAAGAAACACAACATCCCTTTGGGTGGTATTTAGTTGTTCAGTAATCAGTAGCTTACCAATTCCGGACATTGTTCAGGACTGAAGACATCCCAACCCTACAGCAATTTATAATCAGCCAAATACCATATGACAAACACAATTGACAATTGGCATCAAATTTTTTTTTTAAGTTTTGTCTGGTTAAAGCGAAAATGTAAAAACAATAATTTATGTGATTTTCTATCTTCTACAAATGGCAAAGCCCACCCCACATGGCTTGATCAACCTGAGCCCTTTGGTCTTCAGACCTTCAAATGTCGAGTGCATGAACATCTAGCCACATCGCCGGTAGGACAATTTATCCTTGATCTGCAGTGAATTATTAATGGCCTATTAGATTTATTTGATGTCTGACATGACTATTGTTCACAATTGCACCTAACAAAAACCGACAAAAACAAAAACAGACTCTGGCAAGTGAGAAAACCCTCATTTTAAAGGGATATTTCAGGATTTTGGCAATGATAAAAATGATCTACTTCCCAAGAGTCTTGTGGATACCATTTTTAAATCTCTGTGTCCAGTATGAAGAAAGTTAGAGGTAGTTTTGCGAGCCAATGCTAACTAGCGTTAGCGCAGTGACTGGAAGTCTGTGGGTATCTACTAGCATGCTGTATGTGTTCAGAATGAAAAGGAACAAGCAGACCTTAGATATACATGTATCCCAAGTAAACAGAAACAACTTTCCTAGACTTCTAGCTAGTCTAAGTAACCATGGCCATCCCACACATCTATGGGAGAGGTTTATGCAGAAGAAAGTACTGACTGTGATACGGATTGCGGGCTGAAGTACAGCCCACCCACACAACACTACCAGAAAATGTCCAACAGAGCCACATACAGAATAGAATGGCCTAACATTGGAATTAGAAATATGTGGAAAATTCTGGAATCTGCCAGTGATTCTATGCCCCACCTTAGTTTCTCTAGACATGGGAGTAGCAGACCAGCTAACTCCAACCAAACAAACTTATTAGGTTAGACCAACTTGTGACTCTGAACTTTGCTATCCAGAGCCAACCATTGTTTTCAATTTCAAAAGCTCTATTTCCTCACCTTTTAAGCCAAGTCAATGTGCATGTGATTATTAACTGTTGTGAATATGAATTCAACTTCCAGCACTCAGTAAGACATGAATCTGATACAGTATGACTGTGTTTTGTCAGATGAAAGATGGGTCAGCAGACAGAGTTTTCCACATCTGTAGTATGTTCAGCACTGCGCTGGCCAAGCAAGACAAGTAGCACTAGCAGCTTGCATGAGCATTAATATAGAGCCCTCATTAGATTAGAGACTGTATTCATCTGTGGTTATTTATTAGCTATCAGGGAAACATTCCAAAGCTTATCAGTGCTGGCTGCTTTGGTGGTAGGGTCAGGGAGGGCATGGTACCCCCCTCCATGGACAAATAAGCACAGAATCTCCCCTTGTTTGAAACTTTTTCTCAATCAATATTTGACTGTTTTGCAACTTTCCCATCCTTTTGAAATTGTTGATGTGGCAGAAAGAGAGAGAGATAGAGAGATGTTTACATGGTCCTGAACTTGGTCTCTTCACAAAGCAATGGTGTTTCTCAATAGGTATTTGATTTCTTGCTTACAGTACATAAAGAAAAACACAAATAGCCTACTCTCTCTAAAAGCAGATTTTGTTCAGACTTTCAAAGCATTTATGAGTGACCGACCCTGAAGTTTTCCGCACTAGACAACCACCTCGGTTCATCTTCACATGTCCCCAAACTTCATGGTATACACATACACACACACACACACACACACACACCACTCGCTCTAACCACACATGCATCTCTACTGCTCTGATTGTTTACCTGAAATACAAGCAGATCCCACTAATTTCAAGGGAAACTCCAAAGTCCCACACATATTTCCCTTACTAGCAGAACAATGGTGAGGAAAGTGAGAATTAAGGAAACCACAGGTAGGGCTATAAATTAACATGTATTTGTACTCTTCTGCTGGCCTCAGGGTTCTCCCATTACTCCTCCTGGGTACCATGAGTCTCACACATTCCATTTGATCACAACCCAATGCGCACAGATGTCAATTCGACGCCTATTATACGTTGGTTCAATGTGTACATTGAAATTACGTGAAAACAACGTTGATTCAACCAGTGTCTGCCCAGTGGGAAAGGCCTACTGTTATTCATTAAAGTTGAGGCACAACATCCTATTGTGCAGAGTGGACCACCACAGTGTTCAGATGACCTGAAACGTACTTTAGGCTACTCAATAAACAAAACAAACAAGTGACAACAACCTGCCTGGATGTCATTATGATGATAATCACAGATAGCCTATAGGATTGATTGAGTACAGTCTTACCGATGCACTTGATCTCGAAACCTCCGGGCGGTTTGAGGGCCCGCCTCGTCCATCCCGCTCTGAGCACCTCGAGGTGGTGTTCCTTCCCTTGGATCAGCAGGACATCCTCGTCAATCCAGCCTAGGAAAAAAGTCTCCGATATCGCATCGGTCACTTTCTTATTCCAGAAGTGCTGCATGTTGACAGCTTTGAAGTCGGCAAATATCTCGTAGCCCGTGTGATGTTGCTGGAGCTTGTCGGTTACCGCGGGCGACTCTTCGGCGCCAACCCGAGACAGCACTATGGCCAGGGAGTGAGGCGCGATCTGCAGAAACTTATCCATGTCTCAGTGCTTCGCTCTCCGCGACACTATGAATGATACCAACTTCCAATTTCTCAGAGCAGCATGTTTTACAGTATGTTTTATTCCGTACTTTGATATATTTCCAAAACGAGCACATCTTCTTGATATTTCAATCTTGATTTAGGCCTATTGAAAACTGTAGGCTACCACACAATAAACCTGACAGCACACATTTGATCTGCATCACGCAAAATGGAAATGTAGGCTATAGCCTATTCTTACAATAAATGTTCCCGCTATTTGTATCCAAAAACGAATCTTAACTTGTCAAACGTTTTTATCAGGCGACAGTAGTATACCAATTTAACAGACAAATGAACTCTTAAAACCAAGCTTTCACATATAGCCTTTAGAAGAAAATAGGTGAACCGATTATTCCATGAACCACTTCCCAAGGAAGGCTATCCGTATTACTTTCGCAAACGGTGAGAACCCCTCAGCTGTGTATGTACGTCGATCAGTGCATAGGGAATATATAAACTGCAAGTGCAGGCGATGACATCATCGTTCTGCCGTTCATGACTTCATTTGGTGTGCAAAAGGCAGCCTCCCTTTCAATGAGGGCGCACCGCGTCTCCGCATTCATCCAAAAATGAAGAAATAATCCAAACTGGTTTACATTTTCTTTTGTTCTGTGTACAACGCCTGACACATAGCCTACTGTATACCATTCACAGTCAAACCCTCAGTTCTTTGAGAAGATAGAAGCCTAATCGAAGAGGATCAGGACCACCCAATATTTGACCGTAACTCCACCTACAGCCAACCCTCTGAACATCACGAGCTCCATACCGGGGTATTGCAACAGGTGAAAATAAAAATATTTGACAGTCAAATGACAGGCGATAGAACTATAGACTACCTGTCTAGGCAGACTGGTCTCAGTCTAGACGTAACATAGTAAATGTAAATCCAGGACACTCAAATTAGTATGATATGTTAGGTTTGGTATGGTTACATAAAATAGTTTTATAACTAACCCAAGATAGACCAGAGCCAGTCGTTTTCAAATGGGAGTAAATTAATCATAGTGGGCAGAACAAGCAAGAAGGTGAGTACAACCAAAAACGAGCTAGTGAGCCCCTATTAATGCATTCTAGCCTTTATTTGCATATTTCTGTTAGGAAACTCCTACTCTGTGAAGTGTGCAATAACACAATTCGCCCTTGCACTCCTAAACAATGCCTTTAGAAACTTTGTCAAAGGGTAAAGTCTACAAAACCAAAACGCAGTCCACTCTGTTACATATTCTAGTTTTGGAAACATTAAATTGTATGGAGATTAAATGTTTCAGCTGTAAAAAAAAATAATAATAATAAATTAGCAGAATGTCAGCCAAAATCCATTTTGCTTCATCTTCTCCCACTGGTTTTCCTCTCATCACCACATTTGGTAGTGAGTGAAAACGCCAACTGGATGCTTCACATTTGTACATCTGGTGAAATATCTGTTGGTCTGATGAAGGCATAACTGCCGAAATGCATTAGCCTGTCCAGCTGAAAATAAAAAGATGAAAAGGAGGGGACATCTGTCTTTTTTGTGTGACTTCTTGGAGTTTCCAATGTTTCTTGAACTTGGGGTTTCATTGCATGGTTATTGTCATATGGCAGAGCACCCAGCTATTAAAGCGAGAGAGCGCACCTGTTACCCACTCCTAATGTTAGCCACAGCAAATTGGAATTCATAACATATACGTTTTACTAACTCATAACATACTGTACTAACTGCAATTCGTAACATATCACATGAAATGGATGGACATCCACAAATTAATACATATGAAACGTAAGATATTATACAAAATGGAGTGTCTCGGATTTCCATACAGAATAATATGAAATGCTATGAAACTGTAATGGATACTCAGAGAGAAAGAGGTATAGATTCACGCGCAGAGCGTGGCAGCTGTTTATTTTGCCTTCGCGGAAGGCAGGAAATGTGGTCATAGGCAGGTAGGCAAACAGGCAGGTGAATCAAAACTAGGACTGACGGCTATAACAGGTTCTCACAAACGAGCTAGGAAAAGGCTTAGTAGAGTCAAAACGAACAATACCACCCAAAAGGCACAAACAGAATGAACTAAACTAAAGGACCAGGTGAGTAACTAACACAGGTTAAATAAATGAACAAAAATGAAAGACAGGGCTACGTTCAAGAACACAAAGAAATAGAACAAGGTTGACTAAGAAAATAAACAGAACCTTTCAGTATCCCCCACTCCCCAAGGTAGGCTCCTGACGACCCAACGGCACCAGAGGGTGGAGCGGGCGGGGGAGCATAGGCGGCCGCCTACCTCGGAGGCGAGGTCCGCCAGATTGGTTTGACGAGGTTGTGGACTGACCCGACATTCTGCGTCGAGGCTGATGTCCAGGGGGTCTGTTCGGGGAGGGAGGGGGGGGGGGGGGGTTTACAGTGGAATGCTGGATCATCTCTGGGTTGAGGATGTCCTGGTCGAGGATGCCCATAACCTTCCCAGTCCACTAGATAGTGGATGCGGCCCCTCAGGCGTTTGGAATTAAGGATGGCCTGAATGGCGTAGGCAGGTTCCCCTCCGACGTCCAACGGTGGGGGCACACTGCGGGTTGAGACTGGAGAATGAAGAGGACTGTAGGTGACCGGTTTAAACAGAGACACATGGAAGGACGAGGAGATTTCATACTGACGGGTTAACTGGAGGCGGTACATGACAGGGTTGATGCGATGGGTTATGTTGAAGGGACCAATGAAGCGAGAACAGAACTTTTTGCAGGGGAGGCGGATGTCTCTGGTAGAGAGAGTGTATGGCAGAGTGAACCTCCCACTGTACCGATTCCATAACGCAAGAGGAAGGAAGAATGGGTGTAGGGTCTGAGTTACTGGTCGGAAGGTCAGACTGACGGGAGAGAGCATCAGCTTTTACGTTTTTCTTTCCAGGGATGTACTGTAAGTAACATGAAAATGGAAGCGTGTGGAGAGCCCAGCGGGCTTGACTGGAGGTTAACCTCTTGGCCCCTCTGATATATTCCAGGTTATGATGATCTGTTAGGATTAGAAAGGGATGTTGTGCCCCCTCCAACCAGTAGCTCCACTCCTCGAGGGCCAGCTTGATGACGAGGAGTTCTGTTCCCCACATCGTAGTTCTTCTCAGAGGAAAGCTTCCTGGAGAAGAAGGCACAGGGATGTGATTTGAGAGGTGTTCCCATCCGCTGAGAGAGTATGGCTCCTACTTCGGAGGCATCCACCGCCAGGTATTCGTAGTGCCCTCGTGCGGTGATAAAGGCCGTCTTCCATTCGTCGCCTTCACATATAACAAGGTTATATGCACTTTGCAGGTCGAGTTTTGTATAGATGTTGGCACGGCCCCCTTGTTCAAGGGTTGCTTGTTGTTCAAGGGAAACGGCTCTTGACCGTGACGTCATTCAGGGAACGGTAATCAATACATGGATGAAGACCACCGTCTTTTTTTTTTCCAAAGGAGAAGCTGGACGCAACCAGGGAAGAAGGACAAATAAAACCGTTTGAGTGTTTCATCAATGTAGTTCCAGGTCACCTCTACAGGCTAGCTCTGCCTGAAGTTCCCTGTTGAGCCCTCTTCAGTAGACGGTAAGTATAAAGCAGCCTCACTCCTTCCACTCCCTGCAGCCATAGTGCAGAACTCAAGGGCATACTCGGCAGAGCAGGTGTTTATTTTGCCTTCACAGAAGGCAGGAAACGTGGTCATAGGCAGGCAATGGTCATACACAGGTAGGCAAACAGGCAGGTGAATCAAAACTGGGACTGAAGGCTATAACAGGTCCTCACAAACAAGCAAGGCAAAGGCTTTGCGGGGTCAGAACGAACAATAGCTCACAAAGTTACAAACATAATGAACTGACCTAAATAAGGAGCTGATGAGACCAGGTGAGTAACTAACACAGGTGAAATCAATGAACAAAAGTGAAAGACAGGACGACGTTCAAGAACACAACGAAACAGAACACAAGGTTGACTAAGAAAATAAATACAGAACCTTTCAGAAACCAGGTTGGTGTAGTCTATGTAGGCTAGTAATGATGTTTACTTAGTAGATTAGGCTACTGTAGGCTTATTGCTTGCATAGTTGAGCAGTTTTGTAGGGCTACACAAGTGAACTAAGGAATAGTAGGCACATTCCTCTTGTGGAATTACAAAACACACAACTCCATTATGCAATTAAAAACAATCACTCAACTGAGCAAATTGATCAATATTAGTAGTATAATTAATTAATAGCAATTCCATCTACCTGGTCTAAAGCAAAAAAGGTACATCTAAAATGCTGAAATATGTGCAGCACTACAGAAATAATGTCTTTATATTTGAAGGAATTTACTTCCTTGAGAGGAAATATTGAAAAATGGAACATGTTCAAAAATTGTGTTTGAAACTATAGTTACTTTTTTACTGTCAGAGTGCCAGGCCAACCCATACACTCTCCATTCAAGCAACTGCTTATTCCTGGTTCACTATTGGTTATTATCCCAGAAATTCTAAACAATATAACAATATTTGACATCATGACCAAAGTTAGAAAGAAGTACTTGCTACAGGCATTCAGGTAGAAAGCATTCAAAAAGTATTCAAGGGGTAGAATTATTTCAAAGGTTGAGAGTATTTTAATACAGTATTTTACAGACATATTTAAAGAGGGAGAGTCTGTCTGTAATAAATACAATAGCAAGATACTGTATAATAATGTTTATTTATTTAGGTGAAACTCATAGATGATACAATTGGATTGCATTGCATTTATATAGCACTTTTCACTACGTCCCAAAGCTTTTATCATTGTAAGAGAAGGACTCATAGTGTAGTGGTCTAACGGTGGTCTAACGGTCTAAGCAACTGCATCCAGAACACATATACCACCGCTATTTGAGCACACTCTCTCATCTCTATATCTATCTTTCCAATAAACAAAACAAAGATGTGAGGAGTGGGACTGCCACTACCAAAAAAAAAAAAAAAAAGAAGGGAACTCTCATTCAAAGCAGGAATGCCATTGTGTCCTCAACAGGAAATAGAGAATGTCCGTATTTCAGTGTTTTGTTTGCTTATACCAGTTGAGGGGAACCTGATCATGTTCCTTTTTAGAGTGCTCCTTTTCTGGGGCCACAACAAAAATATGTACTGTTGGGAAACACTGCGTATACTACTTCCTTTGTTGTTGTTTTTTACGTCGATGGTCAGTAGGTTTGCACCAGATTTTATGTTTAAATCAGACATACTGTAACTAAACATTCATAACTGTTGTTATTATCTGATCTAACATAATTAATCTAACAATTGGAAATATGTGCTGTTTTGAAACAAGATTTGAGGAGGGAATAATGATATACACTTAGTGAACATTAGGATCAAGTTACCTCTGAATAAAGCTGTGGAATGTTTCTCCCTTGACGGACATTTGTTTGACATGCATGAGGAGGCATTGTGAGACACACACACACACACACACCTATAGCTAGGTGAGGTCTTGAGTTAGGTATTCTGATCATGCCTAACACACACACACACACACACACACACACACACACACACACACACACACACACACACACACACACACACACACACACACACACACACACACACACGCACACGCATGCACACACATACACACATACACCTACCTACCTATAGCTAGGTGATGTCTTGGGTTAGGTATTCTGGTCCTGCCTAACACACACACACAGACACACCTATAGCTAGGTGAGGTCTTGGGTTAGGTATTCTGGTCCTGACTGACTAGGCGCTGTCTATGGCCCTGACCAGTTAGGTGCTGACTATGGGTCTCTGGTCAGGTGGTCTTCATGGTCCTGATAGTCTTGTTTGGCTTTCTGGTCGTGCTGCATGAATCGCTTGGCTTTCCACGCCATGACCTATGTCTTTTGCCATATCCAACAAAGGTTACCATACATTACACTGATACTCTGCATGGAACTGGGAAGCTATTCTGACGATGCTGACTTGATAATAAACTCAAACACTATTGCTCATTCATTGTCATATACATCCTTTCCTTTCTCCATAAGACCTTTCAGTTCTTTTGAAGTGGTACATCTCATCCAAATTACATTATACAACATCTTCCTCTAGTGGCCCTTGCATTAGATACACTTTGAAGAAGGAAATACATGTACGGCTATATCCCTTGCAGCAAAAACATTTAGGGGGAGAGAAAAAATTCAGAACTCTACAGATTATGCCTTGGCTCACTCCATCAGACTACAGTCAGATATCAGCCAATCACTCATGACACGATACATAGCAGGAAGAACAATAAACAGTGTTAGTTGGCTCTATTGCACAAATATGAATTGTAATATATTCTGTCTTGGTCCCTACCATCTGATACAGAGAGAGAAGAGGGGAGAGAGAGTGACAGAGTAGATTGGGAAACAACACAAACGTGGCAAGACACTGATTTAGAGGGATTGGGTTAAATGTCCGCATGAGTTTATCTATGACAATGACTTTGACATGATCTGCCTCACTGAAACATGGCACAGAGAAGGTTACTTTTTTACCATGTTAATGAAGCAGCTGCGCTTGGATACAAATGCATTTTTTAAAAAGCTGTGCAGCCATGGTCACAGTGTAGGCCTTCTTGTTTTACAAAAAGACTGCATTATTTTAAACCCAATGGCTGTTGCTGATTTTCAGTCTTTTGAGTGCCTTGCTTTTAAATGTAAACAACCAAATCCCTGAAGACTTTTATCTCTGAGTTTTTCTAAACTAACAACCTCTGTATGCCCCACCCTCTCTAACATTGTAATTTTTGGAGACTTTAACATCCATGTTGACTCACCCAAGTTTCCTATGGCTGCTGACTTCCTTAACTTACTGGACTGTCTAAACCTGCTGATGAGTATTTCTATTTCTGTCTGTAATAAAGCCCTTTTGTGGTGAAAAAATCATTCTGATTGGCTGGGCCTGGCTCCACAGTGGCTGCAATCCTGCCCAGTCGTGTGAAATCCATTGATTAGGGCCTAATGAATTTATTTCAATTGACTGATTTCCTTATATGAACTGTAGCTCAGTAAAATCTTTTAAATTGATGTGTTTACATGTTGTGTTTATATTTTTGTTCTGTATAGTTATTTTGACCTTCAATGTTGAAACCGGATAAGAAATTAGACTTCTTGCCATCAACAAAGTCTAGAGCCAGAGATTATTATACTTTTTTTTATTCCTGCATTGCATACCTGCTTTGAACACCTGCATTGAAGTCATTCACCTAATATCCCCTGGAAGACTACAAAGAACAACATTGTACAGGAATGGGGGACACACATCTTCCTTCGTAGTTTCAAGAGGATTAAACAAACCATGAGTCAGGAGCTCATAAAGGGTCTTTATCAATTTAGAATACTACTGAAAAATTCTCAACCTCGAGGATGGCCAGGCATTAGGAAATCCACTAATAAGCCAACAGAGTCCATACAGAACTGTACACTGAGTGTACAAAACATTAAGAACACCTTCCTATCATTGAGTTGCACCCCCCCTTTTCCCTTTGAACCGCCTTAATTTGTCAGTGCACAAGGTGTCAAAAGCGTTCCCCAGGGATGCTGGCCCATGTTGACTCTAATGCTTCCCACAGTTGTGTCAAGTTGGCTGGATGTCCTTTGGGCGGTGAACCATTCTTGATACACACGGGAAACTGTTGAGCATAAAAAACCCAGCAGCGTTGCAGTTCTTGACATAAACCAGTGCGCCTGACACCTACTACCATACCCCGTTCAAAGGTACTTAAATATTTTGTCTTGCCCATTCAACTTCTGAATGGCACACGTACACAATCCATACAGATCTTCAAGTGCTAAAGATGGCAGTAATGACTCAACTGTCGCTGTCCAGTGTATCGCCATAGATGTGGGTGCCATACCAGCTGAGTTCTCCCACGCTGATCTACTCCCTGGTTCAAGCACTCTTCCCAAGATGTCCCAGCGAGATTGGGCTATCTTTTGGTCTTTTTTTCATTACTGTTGACACAGTCCCAAAATGTTTTGCATGTCAGCAGTCAAGTTTTCAAGATATTGGACTTTAAAGAAGCAAAGTGTCACTGGCCACATCATCACAATGATGCAAAATGCTCCACTGAGTTAGGTAGGTACGTACTGTAGATCTGGAAGGTCTGTGTTTAGTTATTTTGCATCTTACTTGTGGAATGATCTCCAGAACTCTCTAAAGTTGGTTGTTTTGGTGCTGCTAGGGCCGTTCAGATGGCTGGTTGATGGCTTTTTTACTGAGGAATGTTTGTTTTTCATGATCATGTTTTGTAAGTTACTTTTCTTAAATTGCTTCTAAATATTGTATGTTTTTATTGTGTTGGAACTGTAAATACTGTGAATTTGTAGGATTGTGTGCAGGACTCCCTTGTAAAAGAGGCCTTGGTCTAAATTGGGATTTCCCTGTTTGAATACATTTAAATAAACATCCAGGAGGTTGGCATGACACTCAATGAAAAATGCACCTTCGCACAATCAGAGGTCCTGTTCTTGGGACGCAAAATCAGCACAGCTAGTATAGAGCCGGACCCAGAGAAGATCAGCGCCATCACAAACATGGGCCTTAGGGGGCCTGGCCCCATACCTTCTTGCTCGTCCAAATAAAATATTTAAATGTTGATAATTTATTTGACCGAAACGCATGCCGACATAAAGACATATCGATCTCACATAAAGCATCCGAGCAAGCGAAACAGCGCCCCTCTGTCTTAGTATGTGTAGCCCATGTATCTGATGCTGTCTGGACAAAAAGATAATGGCATGTCATACTCTTTTTGGCCAGACAGCATCAGATACATAGGCTCCATATAGTAAGATAGAGGAGAGCTGTTTTGCTTGATTGGATGCTTTCTCCGGTGAGATAACATTTGCGAATTTAACAGAGATGTAGCCTAGTTCTGCCGTAGCCTGGGGGAGCAGCGCAGAATACATGGAGCTAGTGGTGTAAAAAGTACCCAATTGTCATACTTAAGTAAAAGGAACAATACCTTAATAGGAAATAACTCAAGTGAAAGTGAAAGTCACCCAGTAAAATACTACTTGAGTAAAAGTATTTGGTTTTAAATATACAGCACGGCTGGCCCTTGGATGTACACAGAGAGCTAATATTAATAATATGCATGTCAATCTCTCCTGGCTGAAGGAGGAGGAGAGATTGACTTCATCAATACTTTTATTTATGAGAGGTTTCAATTTGACATGATTGACCTTGACATTGACATGTTGAATGCACCGAGCTGTCTGTCTAATCTACTGGCACACAGCTCGGACACCCATGCATACCCCACAAGACATGCTACAAGAGGTCTCTTCACAGTCCCCAAGTCCAGAACAGACTATGGGAGGCACACAGTATTACATAGAGCCATGACTACATGGAACTCTATTCCACGATAAGTAACTGACGCAAGCAGTAGAATTAGATTTTAAAAACAGATTAAAAAAACACTTTATGGAACAGGACTGTGAAGCAACACAGACAATGGCACAGACATATGCACACACACACACACACACACACACACACACACACACACACACACACACACACACACACACACACACACACACACACACACACACACACACACACACACACACTATACATACACATGGATTTAGTACTGTAAATATGTGGTAGTAGTGGAGTAGGGGTCTGAGAGCACACAGTGTGTTGTGAAATCTGTGAATGTATTGTAATGTTTTAAAATTGTGTAAACTGCTTTAATTTTGCTGGACCCCAGGAGGAGTAACTGCTGCTTTGGCAAATACAAATTCAAAATGTATTAAATATCATTTTTCTCTCACCCATCTAAACACAATACCCCATAATGACAAAGTGAAAACATGTTTTTAGGAAATGTTGCTAATTTATTGAAAATGAAATACAGAAATATCTAATTTAATGAACTATTCACACCCCTAAGTCACTTTGTAGAATCACCTTTGACAGCAATTACAGCTGTGAGTCTTTCTAGGTAAGTCTCTAAGAGCTTTCCACACCTGGACTGTGCAACATTTTCCCATTATTCTTTTCAAAATTGGTTGTTGATCATTGCTAGATTTTCAGGTCTTGCCATTGATTTTAAAGTACATTTAAGCCAAACCACTCAGGAACATTCACAGTCTTCTTGGTAAGCAACTCCAGTGTTGTGTTTTAAGTTATTGTCCTGCTGAAAAGTGAATTCATCTCCCATAGTGTGGTGGATAGCAGACTCGTTTTTGCCTGTGCTTAGCTCCATTGCGTTTGTTTTTTATTCTGAAATACTCCCCAGTCTTTAACTATTACAAGCACACCCATAATGTGATGCAGCCATGACTATGCTATGGAGAGTGGTACTCAGTAATGTGTTGTATTGGATTTGCCCCAAACATAAACACTTTGTATTCAGGACAAAAAGTGAATTGCTTTGCCACATTTCTGGCAGTATACCTCTAGTGCCTTGTTGCAAACAGGATGCATTTTTATTCTGTACAAGCTAGCCTTCTTTTCATTCTGTCAACTAGGTTGGTATTGTTAATGCTGTTGATCCATCCTCAGTTTTCTCCTATCACAGCCATTCAACTCCGTAGCTGTTTTAAAGTCACCATTGGCTTTTAGAATATGTGGACAACTACACATACCTAGGTGTCTGGTTAGACTGCAAACTCTCCTTCCAGACTTACATTAAGCATCTCCAATCTAAAATTAAATGTAGAATCGGCTTCCTATTTCGCAACAAAGCATCCTTCACTCATGCTGCCAAACATACCCTTGTAAAACTGACTATCCTACCGATCCTTGATTTTGGAGATGTCATTTACAAAATAGCCTCCAACACTCTACTCAGAAAATTGGATGCAGTCTATCAGAGCGCCATCCGTTTTGTCACCAAAGCCCCATATACCACCCACCACTTCGACCTGTATGTTCTCGTAGGCTGGCCCTCGCTTCATATTTGTCGCCAAACTCACTGGCTTCAGGTCATCTATAAGTCTTTGCTAGGTAAAGCCCCGCCTTATCTCAGCTCACCATAGCAGCACCTACCCATAGCACGCGCTCCAGCAGGTATATTTCACTGGCCACCCTCAAAGCCAATTCCTCCTTTGGCCGCCTTTCCTTCCAGTTCTCTGCTGCCAATGACTGGAACGAACTGAGAATAAACAAATTACTGAAGCTGGAGACTCATATAACCCTCACTAACTTTAAGCACCAGCTGTCAGAGCTACTACCTCATCCCTATACTGTTATGTATTTTATTTATTTTGCTCCTTTGCACCCCAGTATCTTTACTTGCACACTCATCTTCTGCACATCTATCACGCCAGTGTTTAATTGCTATACTGTAATTATTCCGCCACCATGGCCTATTTATTGCCTTACCTCCCTTAATCTTACCTCATTTGCACACACTGTATATATACTTTTTCTACTGTATGTTTGTTTATTCCATGTGTAACTCTGTGTTGTTGTTTGTGTCGCACTGCTTTGCTTTATCTCGGCCATGTCACGGCCGTCAAAGGAACAGGACCAAGGCGCAGCGTGGTGAGCGTACATACTTTCATTAGTAGATGTCGCCAACAAAACAATAAACATACAGAAACGACCGTGAAGCTCAAGGCTATAGACAACTACCCACAAAGACAGGTGGAAAAATTGATAGACAACTGTCCCTGATTGAGAACCATACCCGGCCAAAACAAAGAAATACAAAACATAGAAAAATTAACATAGATTGCCCACCCCAAATCACACCCTGACCAAACCAAATAGAGACATTAAAAGGCTCTCTTACGGTCAGGGCGTGACAGGCCAGGTTGCAGTTGTAAATGAGAACTTGTTCTCAACTAGCCTACCTGGTTAAATAAAGGTGAAATATATATTTTTTAAATGGTGAAATCCCTGAGCGGTTTCCTTCCTGTACGGCAACTGAGTTAGGAAGGACGGACACCTGTATGTTTGTGACTGTTTATTATTAATTACAAATTGTAATTAATAAATTCACCATGTTCAAAGGGATATTCAATGTCTGCTTGAAATTGTTGTTTGCCATCTACCAATAGGTGTCGTTCTTTGCAAGGCATTGGAAGACCTCTGTGAAGGAAATGTTATGTTTATGTACCAAATCAATGGTACTTTTTTTGTGTGTTTTTTTTGTTTTGAATTTTTACCCCCTTTTTTCTCCCCAATTTCGTGATATCCAATTGTTAGTAGCTACTATCTTGTCTCATCGCTACAACTCCCGTACTGGCTTGGGAGAGACGAAGGTTGAAAGTCATGCGTCCTCCGATACACAACCCACACTGCTTCTTAACACAGCGCGCATCCAACCCGGATGCCAGCCGCACCAATGTATCGGGCGACGCTATGCCAATTGTGCATCGCCCCATATATCTTGTCTGTGTATGTATGTATAAAAGACAACTGCTGGGACCACTCCAGCAGAGTTTCTGATAGACCTGTACGGTGTGCAGAGTTTGTTGTAACCTCTCCAGCTTGCTGATAATAAAGAGTGATTCATTTCAAGAATGGTTTCAGGTGTCCCTGGTGTTGAACTTCCACCACAATCTGGCGTTCGAACTTGATCAGTGATTCTACTTTTGGAGCATCCCAGTGAAGGTCTGCGCGGGAACACCAGTGATGTATTCCATGAGAAGGCGTGCAAGGGAAATTCCTGTCTGACCGAAGACGTCAAGGACCCGCCCAGACCAGACTTTTACTGTGAGCTGCCCGGAGGACGATACCTGATCCGCTAACCTCTGAGGGACACGTCTACTGAATTTCAGTAATTCAATTTAAATGAATTTGCATAAAAATAAAATAAAAATGATAAAACCAATAAAATTTAACAAAAATATGTAGAAGAAGGGTATCACTAGTTTTAGAATAAGGCTAGAACTAGTCTTAAGAGAAGGCTAGAGTGAGGGCAGGAGAGGCCCCACTGATAATTGTTTGTGGGCATTTATATGAGAAGTGTCTACGTGTCTGAGAACCGCTGATAATAGCAAAAAGTGTTATTTTAGGCATTTATGAAAAGTGTCTATGTGGTCGGGGAACCACTGAGAATAGCATTAGGTGCACAAGGTGCTATTCTATATATATGAGAATCAGCAAGACTATAGAGTCTATAGAGACCATAGCATTTATGACTATATAAACTATTGATACTATAGATGCTCAGGGACTATGGAAACTGTAGAGACTATGGCAACTATAGAGACTAGAGGTACCGCAGAAGATGCATATGTATGCATAGGAGGTAACGACGAGTGATACGGGAGATTACTGTGTTTGGGAATGTGTTTTGGAATGTGGGATGACGTTAAGCATAATTTTTTTTCTGAAGAGTTCAACAAAGGGTTTGAGTATGGGAAAGGGAAATAGTAAGAGTAAGATGGAGGATCAGTGCTGGGAACCAAAAGGGCCGTGTAGTGTAATGGAGAAAAAAATATTTGTAGGGGGGTACTGAACCAAACAGAGGGCTGGACAAAATGAATAGATGGTCATTTCCCTGTTGATGGGACACTGAGCACAGAAAGACTGGAGTCCGTGAGAGGCCAACTTGAAAAAACACACAAGAAGGTTAAAGTGAAGTGGGACGATTTCAGAAAGTGGGAGCGAGAAGCAGAAAATGCTAAATATAAAGCTATAAGAGGACTGATGGTAAAGCAAGTAGAACCAGAGAAGAAAGCAGGGGTTGGGCCTGTGCCACGTGGAGGAGACATGGGATTAGGAGCTGTTGAAGGTGCTGTGGTTGCTGGAGCTGAAGACAGAAAGCTAACAGCAAAAAACAAGGACCAGAGCGAACGAGCAGAGAAAAACAGAGGACAGGGAGAGTGAAGAAGAGGAGCTATAAAGACCTCAGGAAAGAACTGGAGAAATGTAAGAAAAAAAAGTAAAGTGGAGAAATAAGAAGCAAATTAAGGAGTGCAAGCAGGAGGAATGAAGAAGAAAGTAGCCAAGACGAAGATAAAAGGAGCAGCAGCGAGGACAGCAATGAAGGACAAAGCAGAAAAGACCAGCAGAATGACAGAAAGAAAACCTCCAAAAAGAAGCTTGAGAGAGTGTTTCCAATAATACGCTACCCCGACACCAATGGAGGTGGGATATTGGAAATGGAGAAAACGTGGGATGTTGACGAAATAAAAACAATAGTGGGCAATGTCAATGACCCAGCAAAAGATGCTGTGAGGTTTGAGGAAGAGGTAAAAGCAATCATCTCCATGTACAACCCCACCACCAGAGAAATAGAAGTGTATCGCCACTGCATGAAATTTAATTGGGGGGACTATAAACACATGTGGGACCGCAATGTACCAGTTGATGATTGTGGTGACCAGCTGGATGCAGTTTTTGCCGCTATAAAGGCTGCTTTACCCAAACACACAGACTGGCAGAAAATCCATTCCACCAAACAGGGAACTGATGAGAAATTGAGTGACTACATGGAATGAATGGAGACAGTCTTCCTCCAACACTCAGGTCTGATGCCTGACCAAGACTCGTACAGCAGCTTATTGTGCCATGCTGTGGTGACAGGCCTGAGACAAGATCTGAAGACAGCTGTAACTACAACTTGTATTGCATGGGAAATGAAACCACTATCTGACGTAAAGCCTTATATCACCCACAGTTGAAGGAAAATGAAACGAAGGATGGAAAGACACTGAAGAAGGCACAGCTGATGTACTACCCTGGAGGAGGAAGAGGACATTGGGACAATGGTGGCAACTGAGGAATCCAAGGAGGTAGAGGTGAGGTAGAGGTCGAGGGGTCCCCTGCTGGAGCTGGCGGGGCGAGACTGGAAGTGCTACAACGGTGGGAAGTTAGGGCATTTTTCAAGACATTGCCCTGAAGTGGGCCCTGGAGCTGACGAAGGTAGAGACTGGAGCTGCTACAACTGTGGGAAGGTAGGGCATCTTACAACACACTGCCCAGTAGGTGAAGGACAAGGAGAGTGGCCGTCCCTACCTGTGGTCATGCAGGTGAACAACCCATTTGGAAGAGGAGGTGGATGAGGGGGCTGAGGGGGCAGCGGTCTAAGTGTTGAAAATGTCTGCCGTGTCTGTCTCCCCCTCAAAAAAACTATGCACACATTGGGAGCGTTTGGAATTCCATCTGAAGAATGTTAGACTTTTCCTCTGGACGTGGGGAGAGGGCAAATGGAGACACCGATTCCTGTACTCCTCCGCCTGCCAAGTAAATTTATTAGGAAGAGATTTGATGTGTAAAATTAATTTATCTGTTGCCTGTATTGAAGAAGGATTGTCATTGGGATCTTCCCATACCTGATGAACTGTTACTATGCTTGGCACCTGAATGATCACCATGTTGAGGGACATCTGAGAAAGCAATCCCTCTCTTCCCCGTTGCGTGGTAACTGGAAAGTGTCTGAATACCTACATTGTACTGCTGCTTTTCCCTCATGCGAAGATGACACTGAATACCAACAGAGATGGTCAAAACAAAAAGAGAAAGTGGAGATAACCATGAATGGAGTATACAGAGGAGAAGACTTTGTAGCAGCTGGAGTGTTGTTGATGGATACTCAGATGAGTTTGTATGAAGTCCCTGGCTCAGTTCCCCATTGTAGCTTATCAAAAGCTCCAGAAAAACAATGGAAAGATGTGGGTATTTGGATGAAAAAGTGATGGAAGCAACTGATTGGGTGGCCTGGGAAGGGTAAGGACAGTGGTCAGCTTCTACAGCAACTTTCTATTCCCCATAATGGGCTACTGCAATGACAACACCAAGAAAATAACTAATTCCCGTTGAAACCATGCCTGTGGTATTACAATATAATTCACACATTGATTGGCTAAAAGATATCCCTGAAGAACTGTGGGCTAAATCAAAGACTGGCATTGGAGACATGAAAGGAGCTCCACCAGTTGTGGTAATTCCAAAAAGCACCCACAGACCTTACAAAGCTCAGTAACCTATTAGCAAGGAAGCCGAAAAGGGTATCATTCTAATTCATAGTGCATTAGTTGAAAGAGGCGCTCTGGTTCCCTCCCCCGAATTAGCCTTTTAAACACACCAATTTTACCTGATAGGAAACCATCTGGTGATTATCGTTTTGTGCAAGACCTTAGACTAGTAAACAATGCTGTACATGCTAGAGCACCCCTGGTGCCTAACAATGTTACCATTTTATCCCAGGTGCCTCCAGGTAGTTGTTGTTTATCAGTAATTAATTTAGCTAATGCTTTCTTTAGCGTCCCTGTGGCTGAAGAGTCACAGGACTGGATCTCGTTTACATTTCTTGGGACAAAATGGAAATGGACGGTGATGCTACAAGGCTACGTGGAATCACCGTAAATATTTGCAAAAGAAATGTCAAATCAAATCAAAGTTTATTTGTCACGTGCGCCGAATACAACAGGTGAAATGCTTACTTACAGGTTCTAACCAATAGTGCAAAAAGGTGTTAGGTGAACAATAGTTAGGTAAAGAAATAAAAACAAGAGTAAAAAATATAGGCTATATACAGTAGCGAGGCTATAAAAGTAGCGAGGCTACATACAGACACCGGTTACTCAGGGTCAGGTTGATTGAGGTAGTATGTACATGTAGATATGGTTAAAGTGACTATGCATATATGATGAACAGAGAGTAGCAGTAGTGTAAAATAGGGGTTGGTGTGTGGTGGGTGGGACACAATGCAGATAGCCTGGTTAGCCAATGTGTGGGAACAGTGGTTGGTCAGCCCAATTGAGGTACTATGTACATGAGTGTATAGCTATAGTGACATTGCATATATGATAAACATATATCAGCAGCATAAATAGAGGGGTTGCGGGGGGGGGGGGGGGGCTCATAATGCAAATAGTCCGGGTAGCCATTTGATTACCTATCCTAGACTTGGCACACTCCGGTACTGCTTGCCATGTGGTAGTAGAGAGAACAGTCTATGACCGGGGTGGCTGGGGTCTTTGACAATTTTTAGGGCCTTCCTCTGACACCGCCTGGTGTAGAGGTCCTGGATGGCAGGCAACTTTGCCCCAGTGATGTACTGGGCCGGACGCACTACGCTTTGAAGTGCCTTGCGGTCGGAGGCCGAGCAATTGCCGAACCAGGCAGTGATGCAACATGCTCTCGATGTTACAGCTGTAGAACCTTTTGAGGATCTCAGGACCCATGCCAAATCTTTTTAGTTTCCTGAGGGGGAATAGGCTTTGTCGTGCTCTCTTCACGACTGTTTTGGTGTGTTTGGACCATTCTATTTTGTTGTTGATGTGGACACCAAGGAACTTGAAGTTCTCAACCTGCTCCACTACAGCCCCATCGATGAGAATGGGGGCGTGCTCGGTCCTCCTTTTCCTGTAGTCCACAATCATCTCCTTAGTCTTGGTTATGTTAAGAGATAGGTTGTTATTCTGGCACCACCCGGCCAGGTCTCTGACCTCCTCCCTATAGGCTGTCTCTTCGTTGTAGGTGATCAGGTCTACTACACTGTTGTGTGTATTCTGCAAACTTAATGATGGTGCTGGAGTCGTGCCTGGCCATGCAGTCGTGGGTGAACAGGGAGTACAGGAGGGGACTGAGCACGCACCTCTGGGGAGCTCCAGTGTTGAGGGTCAGCATGTAAGATGTGTTGCTACCTACCCTCACCACTTGGGGGTCCGTCAGGAAGTCCAGGATCCAGTTGCAGAGGGAGGTGTTTAGTCCCAGGATCCTTAGCTAAGTGATGAGCTTTGAGGGCACTATGGTGTTGAACGCTGAGCTGTAGTCAATGAATAGCATTCTCACATAAGTGTTCCTTTTGTCCAGGTGGGAAAGGGCAGTGTGGAGTGCAATAGAGATTGCATCATCTGTGGATCTGTTTGGGCGGTATGCAAATTGCAGTGGGTCTAGGGTTTCTGGGATAATGGTGTTGATGTGAGCCATGACCAACCTTTCAAAGCACCTCATGGCTATGGACGTGAGTGCTACGGATCTGTAGTCACTTAGGCAGGTTGCCTTTGTTTTCTTGGGCACAGGGACTATGGTGGTCTGCTTGAAATATGTTGGTCTCAAAACCTAGGGGGTTTTGTTTCTCCGGGAGGGAGTACTTTGGTTCAGTATGTTGACGATTTGTTGGTTTGCTCAAAATCAGAGGAGATATGGCATGAGGACACTAGGGCATTGTTAATTTTTTTGGCAGAAAAAGGTCATAAAGCTCCGTTAAATATTTGGGTCATGACATTACTTCTGGGGCTAGCGTCCTCTCCAAAGATAGATTAGAAGCAATTAAATATGTGCCTAAACCTGTTAGCAAGCAGCACCATGTCTTTGTTGGGTGTGGCTGGTTACTGTCGACCATGGTTGAAAGTGTCACACCCTGATCTGTTTCACCTGTCTTTGTGATTGTCTCCACCAGCCTCCAGGTGTCACCCAACTTCCCCATTATTCCCAGTGTATTTATTCCTGTGTTCTCTGTTTGTCTGTTGCCAGTTCGTCTTGTCTTGTCAAGCTAATCAGCGTGTTTTTTCCGAGCTTCTGGTCCTAGTCTGTTTTTCTAGTCCTCCCAGTTCTGACCTCTTGCTTGCCCTGACACTAAGTCCACCTGCCTGACCATTCAGCCTGCCCTGACCTCGAGCCTGCCTGCCGCCCTGTACCGTTTGGAACTCTGACATGCTTTATGAACTTTTGCCTGTCCTCAACCTGACTCTTGCCTGCCCCTTAAATATCAGAGACTCCAACCATCTGCCTCCTGTGCCGGCATCTGGGTCTCGCCCTGTGTCGTTATAGTACGACCTGGCCATGACTGACCCAGCAGACTCAAACCAGCTCCGCAAAACTGTCTCTCTGCATAGAGCCACCATTGGAAGACATAACGAGCTACTCCAGAATCTTATGGAAGGGCTCCATTCGCTGGTGGAACGCCACGACCAGGGCTTCAAGACATTACTGGAGCAATTCCGTTATCTCACAGGCAGCATACCACAACTGAGACCTGCAAGCCACTCAGTAACTCCCCTACCAGTGGTGGGTTGGTACAGCCGACCCGGCTCTCCGAGGACCCCGCTTATCTCCTCCTGAGCGATATTCTGGGGATCCTGGAACCTGCCGGGCGTTTCTTTCTCAGTGCCACCTCGTTTTTGAGCACTGAGAAACTGTCTTCGTTCCCTTCGGATCGCTCGAAGATATAGTATCTGATTACGCTAATGTCTGTAAGGGCGCTCTCCTGGGCAACGGCAGTTTGGGAGCAACAATCCGCCATTTGTCGTCATCTGAAAGTTTTCATGACGGAGGGGAGGAAGGTGTTCGATTTTCCTATACCCGGGAGAGAGGCGGCCTGAAAACTACTTGGATTACGTTAAGACTCCAGTAGTGCCTGGAATCCGGAGTCCCTATTCGATACTTTCCTTCACGGACTGTCGGAGGAGATAAAAGACGATCTCGCAGCTCGGGAGTTACCTTTGGACCTCGATCACCTCATTGCCATAACAATTAGGATTGATAGGCGTCTACGGGACCGCAGGAGTGAGAGGTCGGATCTCGGTCACACTCGTTCATCCGCTGCTGCCTGCTCACCTCCAAAGAAGTCCCCGATGTCTGCATATCCGAGAGGAGCTGAAGCCACCCGAACTCCCTCGGGAATCAATGGCGAGGGGTGACTCATTTACTCTGGAGCCTATGCAACTAGGCAGAGCTAGATTATCGCCTAAGGAACGTTCACGAAGGCTGAGCTCCAACTGTTGTCTGTATTGTGGTGCTGCGGGGCATTACATAGCCACCTGCCCAGTCGAAAGACCAGGCTCATCAGTAGGAACGAGTACGCTGGTGGACCAGACTGGGAATTTTCTAACTCCCATTACTTGTACTCCCTTTTTCTTCTGCTGTGGGGTGACCGGTCTAATTCTCTCCGGGTGCTCATCGACTCTGGGGCAGATTAAAGTTTTATGGACGCTACCCTGGTATCCAAGCTAGATATCTCCACAGAACTCCTCTCCATTCCCATAGACGCCAGAGCACTGGACGGCTGCTCCATTGGCAGGGGAACGCACAGAACAGTTCCCATTCACTTGCGGGTATCAGGAAATCACAGTGAGTCCATACAGCTTCTCCTTATCGAATCTCCCCACGTCCCAGTTGTTTTGGGATTCTCATGGCTCCAGAAGCACAACCCCGTTATTGACTGGACCACGGTTTCAATCCTGGGTTGGAGTCCGTTTTACCACTCACATTGCCTTAAGGCGGTGCAGCCTCACCTGGAACATCCTCCTCCAGGTTTAAGTACTGCCTCAGATTTCTCTGCCATTCCCTCAAGAGTACCATAACCTGGAGGTTTTCAGCAAGGCTCGTGCTACCTCTCTTCCTCCGCATCGTTCTTACGACTGCGCTATTGACCTCCTCCCGGGCTCCACACTGCCTCGAGGCTGGCTATTTTCCCTGTCTGGTCCTGAGACCAAGGCCATGGAGGAATACAATGAGGACTCTCTGGCTGCCGGGAGCATTCACTGTTCTGCCTCCCCTGCGGGTGCAGGGTTCTTCTTTGTGGAGAAGAAGGACAAGACCCTGCATCCATGTATCGAATACCGGGGACTCAATAACATCACGGTAAAGAATCGTTACCCCCTGCCACTTTCCCCCTGTTTCATTGGTCCTTTCCCCATCTCTAGAGTCCTTAGTCCCACTGCTGTTCATCTGCTGTTACCCCGTACCCTCTGTACACACCCTACTTTTCATGTGTCCAGGATTAAGCTCTTGTCTCAAAGCCCTTTGTCTTCTGTTTCCAGAATGGATGGATTTGCCGAGGCAGGAGAAACTGCATCAATACTATCCACCTTCTGCCTAAGTACAGACCACTTGTCCAGCACCAGAAGCCCAAAACCATCATGGTACAGAAATGGTCACAGGACAGCTGTGAAACTTTGAGGAGATGCTTTGAGTGTACTGAGTGGAATACATTCATTGATGCCTCTGGCGGTGACATAAACCTTCTATCCAACAGTATTGCTGACTATATCAACTTCTGTGTGGATAATGTTGTTCCACAAAAAGCAAGCATTCCTGATGGGTGACATAGTCAGGGTGAAATGGATACAGAAGGAATTAAAACAATAGATCCGGGCTGGGAAGAGGGACTTCAAGTGTAAGATTGAGCAACAATTTGCTCGCAACAACATCTGGGAGGTGTGGAAGGGGATGCAGCTCATGACTGGATATGGTGGGCGTTCAGCTGAGGGAACTGAGCTGGTACCAGCTAATGAGCTCAACCAGTTCTTTGCACGCTTTGATAACTGCGATTTCTCCACAGAAAGACAGAAGGGTCTATGGAGAGGTTACAGCAGCAGTCCTGCATTTACTCTTGACCAGGTAAGGAAACAGTTAAAACTGACAAATGCCAGGAAGGCTGCAGTGCCGGATGGAGTCAGACCCCATGTGCTCAAGGACTGTGCTGAATAGCTGAGCAGGGTCCTGCACTTTATCTTTATGCAGTCACTGTCTACCTCTAGTGTACCTACAGTAGCCTAAGGCACTGCATCTCAGTGCTAGAGGCATCACTACAGACCCTGGTTCGATCCCAGGCTGTATCACAACCGGCCATGATTGGGAGTCCCATAGGGTGGCGCACAATTGGCCCAGCGTCGTCCGAGTTAGGGTTTGGCTGGGGTAAATACGAATTTGTTCTTAACTGACTTGCCTAGTTAAAGAAAGGTTAAATAAAAGACTACAGAACCACTCGTTCTTAGACATGATCATCACTAACACAGGTGCCCCACAAGATACGTTTTTGTCACCATTCCTCTTCACCCGCTACACAGCAGACTGCCTCCATGGTTTTTAAAAAGGCTCAGCAAAGGCTATTCTTTTTAAGGAAGCTCAGATCCTTTGACATCTGTTCAAAAATGGTCCAAATGTTTTTTAATTGTGTTGTGGCTTTTTTACAGTGTAATCTGCAGTGTAATGGGTTAACATCACTAGGGATGAAGCAAACAGGTTAAACAAAATCATCAAGAAGGCTGGATCTACCATCAGCACCAACCAGGACAAACTAGAGATTGTCTAAACTGCTGGATAAATGGATCCTCAAAAAGCTTAGAAGTATAGAGGCCAACACTAGCCACAGTACCTGCCTGGAACATTGCAGTGCGATGGTAGACAGATTTATTTTACCCATGGCCAAAACAAAAAGTTTCCGCAGATCCTCCTTACCATATGCCATGAGACTTTTGAACACAAACACTTCGTTTTTTTTATATCCATTTATGATGTGCTGCTTTTAATGTCTGTGTGTCCTTGTGTTTTTATGGTCTATTTACTGGTAATGTAAGTATTGACTGGTACAATCAGATTTCCCCTCTGGGGGATTAATAAAGTTCAATTTTATCAGCTGCTGGATTCATCAAAGTGACTTCCACTGTAATGGACCTTCTCATGATAGTACAACGTATCGTAATCCCAGAAACTTTACAACCGGAAATGCTAGACAGAGTGCATGAGGGACACATGGCCATTGAAAAAGGTAGCGGCATATATGTTTTATTGGAAAAATGACGTATGTGCTAGTTGTAGGTTACTATTCAAGATACATTGAAATAGCAAAGACACCCATAACCACATCAGCTGGAGTTATCAATGGATTACAGTACATTTTTGCCAGTGGTCACTGAGGTCCTGGTTAAAGATAATGCTTCCCAGGTCTCCACAAGCTCCTTTTCTGCTTTTTCAGCACAACAGGACTTCACACGTGACCAATAACCAATACCACGCACAAAGCAACTGTGAGTCTGAGTGGGCTGTGAAAACAGTCAAGGGACTGTTGAAAAAGAACAAGGATCCGTACAGGGCTGTTAGCTAACAGGGTCACACCACTGCATCATGGGCCGTTGCCTGTCGAGCTCCTTATGGGCAAGAGGCTGCGTTCCCCATTGCCTGTCTCGCCAGCTCAGCTCAATCCCCAATGGCCTAACAGGAAGGCATTCCCTGAGGGACAAACAGCTGAAACAAACACAAACTGTAAACTTTAATCAGACACCGGGCTGTGAGAAGGTCAACGTGTGTGGATTACAACCTCAAAGACACCAGCAACAGTACAGCGGAATGCAGATGCACCACGCTTCAATGTGGTGGACACAGGCTCAGAGGAGGAACAAGACCTCAGAGCACTTCCAGATCCAGCCACAGACAACACACAAAGAGGGGGGTGGAGAGAGAATCCTCAGAGCCACAAGCTCCCCCAAAAATACTATATTATGTGAATAGAATATACTGTTGGGGGGACCTATACCCAGCAAAAAGAGAGACTATACAAGAGTTCAGACTGTAATTTCATGCTTTCATACAGTTTCTGGATGTGAAGTTGCATTGTTAAAGAATACTTGTTCTCAAATTGCATTGAAGTTATTTTTCAATGTTAGGAATGTTGACTTCTTGTTCATAAGAGAAAAGATGTAGTACAATGTCCCTTGTGTGCATCCATAGTTATGTATAACATGCAGACTAAACTAAGTAAATATGCCGAAGCTGGAACATCGTTGTCATGACATTTTTTATCAATTGTTTTCCATTTTAATCAATGTATGAGCTTGGGACTCAAAGGTCATTGATAAGTTCAGCAATGCAAATGTAAGGTATACTCAGGGGTGAAAGTAAGATGGTATGGTTCGGTGTCCTGACAAAATAAATTCTGGGGGTACGCCATACCAGTTAAACACAAGCCTAGCACTGTTGGCAATTGCACCATTATTTAACATTACCGCATGTCAGCTGCATGAACATGAGCAAATTGACTTCAACATGTGCAGTATACTCTCCAAATTGCATCGTGGTTCGACAAGAACACTAAAATGTTATCAAGGTGGAGATATGTGGCCCAGACAGAGAAGCGCACAAACAGCACTGGATGCATTAATTCAGGCTATAAGTGTAGTGTGCCTAATGTCAATCGCTGAACGTTATTTACACGTCTTAGTTTAACAGACGTCGCTTTCCATTCATCAAATTGCAGGTGCACCGTTTGGATGCTGGAATTTAGCGAGAGGTGAAATATGCCGCCCCGGTAGTCAACAGGAGAGCGTTTTGAAGTGATATTTTTGACAATCAGATGAAAACAAAAGTAGTTGTATTACCTTTTAATGTGGTATAAACACATGATCAAAGTTATGACAAATCTTCATGGGCCTACTTGACCCACAGAGGTCACTAAACGAATAGGGATTCTAGATGTACTTCTAGGATTAGACCCATAACATGTTTTTTAGTAGTAATTCCCGTACCAGTAGACAATCAAAGACCATGAGCTATTATTCATGGTTTTATTCAAGTCGAAGCTCCTTTATTGAAGAAACAAGGACAACCTAGGCAAGTACACTTTCTCAGGGTTCACAATTTCCTAGAGGAACATAACAATATCCACATGAATTCTCATGCTTAACATGTTAATTGAATTCCTTTTCGAAAATCTCTAATCAGAATAGCCTAATATTCACCATTGAGATCAATTTCATAAATGCTTACAGTTATACACGTTGCTATTGAATGGACAGAAAAACCACAAACAAAAGTTATAAAAATCATATCTTGAATCGAGAGAAACATTAAGATTGAAGATAGGATACAACTTTTAAAGTATGAATTGTGCCAAGCTCTTTCAAGGATGTCTTCCTCTCTCCAGTCGCTGTTAATCAGTACTGGGAATACTCCTTGGTCTGGAGTTTGGCAACGATTCGCTCCAACTGCCTCTTGGCTTCACACTGTGGGAAGTTGCCCATTTCGTAGTACTGAGGAGCAACCTTCACCAGCCTGGGGAGACGAGATCAATTAAAGCAAAGTCGTAGAATATAATCAAAATATCCAATAAAAGCATTACCTGTAAATGACTAATAAGTCATAAGAGATCAATTAGTTTTGAAATGTTGACGCTTATCAAAAACCCTTGTTATTGACAGTGTATTCGCTAATCGTTTTATTTGTGTGGACATTTCCGAGTCATACTTCATGACCACAAACATACCATTCCGGTTTGATATCCGAGCAGGTGCGAATGTAGTTCTTGGTTGTGAGGACAAACTCATTGTAGAGCACCCACTCTGGCTTGTGGTCCAGGACGGTAGAGGGGTGTAGCTGGACCACCTGGTTGTCCTTGACTGTGAGATAATGGCCCGTGCGCTCCAAATGAGCCACCTAAGCAAACAAGAAAACATTTAAGAAAATGCACACAATGCGAGATAAATCGTATTTGTTCACTTTAATTCCATTTCAATTCGGAGTTAATTGAAATGGAACTTGCCCTGCTGTGCACCGACTGACCTGCATGAAAAAGCCTGTGACTAGCGCTCGGCGGATGTTGATGTAGTAGTCCCTGCTGGTGAATTCGGTGCTGCGCCGGGGCAGGTTGAAGCGGTCCATGATCCGGGACAGCTGCGAGCGCACGTTGTCGGCCGACATCAGCGAACGGTAGTTCACAAAGTTGTCGTAGCACCACTGTGTAGACTCGTGGTCTGAGAAACGACAACAAAGATCAACCTATAGGCAACGACAAGTCAAATAAGCATCATGTTTCAAAGTAAGTTACTTAAAGGGACATTACACTTAAAAATCAGTCTTCAAAGGTTAATCTTCTGTTGAGATAAGTCCATGGCCAAGTCCGATTACCCATACTTGCATTCTACATAGTAAGCATATTAGGTATGCGAAAATAAAGTTTTATAGTAAATGTAAAAAAATTCAAGTATGCTTTAAATGCAGGATGTTTGTTATACTCATTTCGGCTTCTCTTCTAGTAGAATTTGCTACACACTTTTGAGGAAGAGAATCATCTTTCCAGACTCACTCACTGTGTTTGACAACAGCTGAATATCAGCTGATGAGATAAGGGGACACGCTGTACCCAAATGAACGAATTGCGGGAATCAACGCAAATACGCATCAGATGGTACATTCTCAGGACATTTGTTGCTTACTGCATTTGTTTTTTACTAAACAATACATTCTAAATAGTATGCAGTACAACTAAGTACACAGTATGTTGTTTTAGTAAGATTTCGGACACGGCCCATGTATCAGTCTATCAATTTATAGATCCAAATATCCCATGTTAATTCCAGATTTGTGATGCTTATCTTTAGTCTGTCATTAATTAAAGGTTGGTCTACACAACTGATGGCATAGGATGTGGACTCACTTTTGAGGTCTGAAAACATCTGATTAACGTTGATTTTGGAGTCTAATCTGTCCCTTTAATTCATTTTAACCTATCAAAATAGGTTGTGGTGGCCATGTTTACTTTGTTTGAAGGCGTGGTAGACGTTGAGGAGCGTCAGGTGGTCTCCGTCGATGTGGGCGAACCGCATCTTGGACTCGTCCGCCGCCTTCTTAGCCTCGGTGGGGCGGACGAAACACTGCGGGACTAGACAAGGTTGGTATGGGCCCCAACACAGACGCCCATAGGGATGAGTCAAGCATTCACAGAACAGAGGAACAAGGCCTATTGTAGCTAGAAAACTTGACAGAGAGCATAGGTGGGCAGGGCAGGACCAAGTGGTGTGTTTATGAGGGGGGGCTCTTCCGACTGCATGATGACTGGCTACTAGCTTGTCAAGGGAGTCAACACCTAACCACATCTGCAAAACAAAGAGGTTTCACACACCTGCAGAGCGTTAAAAGAGAGCATTGAACTTGAGAACAGTGTATATATGTATAACATTCAAGAGAATCCAAGTCCATTTCACATTCAAGTCAATGGCCTTGACGTTATAAAAGGGAAATAGATGTCCTTATACGATGTCACTACTGACATACGGCTTTGTATGAAAGAAGATCAATATGTCCAAATTGGGAGTTTTTGCAACACCACCGATCATTACTTTCATGTTCCGCTGGTAAGTCTAATTTTGCTTTACTCATACATGTTTAAATTAATATTTGACATTCAAGGTAGTCATTTTACAGTCGCAGACCAACTTCAACATGAATTTCAGGAAACAAAAAATGTATGGCCTTTGTACTGAACTGGAATTTCTATGAATCTCCTGAGTTGATATTGAATTGACCACAACCGAATCACAAATGTGTACGAGTAAAACACGAGGGGAATGCCAATTTGAAATATTGTGAATAGTCCAAACACTGAACATTCTATATGATATAATCAGAACTCTATCTTGCCATATTGAACGCAAATGGTTCCCCCCACCCCCCCGGTAGTAAAACCAAAACTGGCCAAGAAAGCTTAAATATAACCTAAATCAACCACCCACATGCAGATAACAAATAATCCTTTAAAATGTGTAAAACCTCACTTAAAACAAAAATAAAGATCAGGTCTTGATGAGAAATACATTTGACGAGTAAGACCATTACAACATCTTGACGATAAAAAAAAACATTGTTTGCCATGGTATCTTGTACTGCATTTGGGCCAATAATACATCAAGAGACACCATTAAAGCAGCCATAGACAAACCACTAAACAAATGCAGAGGCAATGTTTTAGACCTATCTGAGAGCACTATATTGAGATGCCTGCCCTGCCCAATTGCACTGAGGATAAACACTCCCATATTTCAAGCAGCTGGAAGAAACATGGTCAACTTTTCAATTTGATACAGAATACAATTGGCTTTCAGTTTACTTTTCCATCAACCATCACCTTAAATTACTAATTGTCATTATCAATCAAGTATCTAACCAGTAAGCAATCCAAATACTGTGTAGACCAAAAAAAGTGTATTTTTCCACGGAGCCCTCTACAGCGGAAGTTTCCCACAATTGGCTTTTTGTTCTCACATTTTGATTTGAGGAATACTTACCAAATATTGTTAACTTGATCCCTCCATATAAATCTAATACTTTCTAGCATCTTTGCTAACTAGATCTGCAAACCCCCTTAACTGTGGGCCACCTCCTTACTTTTCCAAAATATTAATGAACTCTACCAGGAATTAACAAATAGCATTAACAAAGCACTGAGGAGACGATCAATTTAGAGATCTCCATCTTGCATTAAATTGGAACCCACAGGGTTGAGAGGGTGCCAACTGGTGCCAAGGGTGGGCACTGGGCGACTTTGGATGCCAGCCATCCCGGCCCTGGGCCATTACCTGACAGCATGGCGGTGATGGAGAGGATCTCGTTGGAGCAGTTGAACTCGCAGCTGGCGATCACCATCTTGGCCAGCTGTGGGTCCAACGGGAACTCTGCCATCATGGAGCCCAGCTCTGTCAGGTCGCCGTCGTCGTTGAGCGCCGCCAGGTAGTTGAGCAGCTCCAGCGCCCGCATCAGGGTCTCCGGGGCTTGAGAGCGCAAGGGAGGAAGCAAGAAGAGCAAGTGATCAGTACAGCATAGAACATGTTTGATCTCTTTGTCATTTTTACTTTTCTGTCTGTCAAAGGATCAATCAACAAATTATATTTTATGATAAAATGGTTGGTCAAGAGGTATATCAAGAAAAAGGGCTGCCAGTCAGTTTCAAATGAAACAGTTTCAAACTAAAGTAGCACTTCCAAAAGGCAAGTATTGCAGCAAAACCTTGGCTCCTCACCTGGTGGGTCCATGAAGTCAAAGTGCACCAGGTCATCGATACCCAGCTTCTTCAACTGCAACACGACAGAACCCAAGTTGGACCGGAGAATCTCAGGATACGTGTTGTCCTGTAGTGTGGAAAGGAAAATAGTCAGATCAGTAGAACATGAAGCCATTCTACTGTATTATATAATCCGTTGTGTAACAAGGTCGGCTAATTCTGCCAAATCATGTGTTTAACAAGAGCTGAACGTACTGGCCGAAACAGGCTTCTGTAAAATGCCCAGCACCACATGAGATAAGTTAGACTATAAACATTTCCTTAAATTAATTGTCCTCAACATTATCCATAAGATAACAATTTATTCAATATTTCATTCGACCGTATACTTTGCCCCAACATTTCTACAACCCAGGACAGTTCACCTGCATCTCGGTCTTGTAGGCTTTCTCAGTGTAGAGGCGGAAAGTCTTCCCTGGCCGTGTCCTGCCGGCACGGCCCGCCCTCTGCTGCGCCGAGGCTTTGCTGATCGCCGTTACCAGGAGAGACTCCACCCTGATACGAGGATTGTACACCTGTGGGTTACAGGTATAGACAACATTCTCACTCAAGTCTGTATTTTATTAAAAAACACAACAAAAAAAAAACGCTGGATTCCACGTTGGTTAATGTTAACTCAAGATGACACCACGACCAGGTTCCAGTTTAACAATGTTTACTTCACCGTATGACTACAGTACATACCGGTAGGTGCCAATCACACTCAAGTCAGGTCCATCTCCAGTGAGACTACTGCACAGGCGTACTAACAGAGTGATAGCGCCGTAATAACAGAAATATAGGGATACTTAAAACATGAACTTAACAGTTAAGTCCACAGTGAATGTCATAGATTATCTCTAGAAGTGCTGTCCTAAATCATACATTCATTACTTAAACTGTACCACAGATGTACAGGTGAAAATCAATGAATACACAAATGATTGAAGATAATCACTTGTTCATCTGTAGGTACAGTTGGAGGGATTTGGATATGGGGCGAAGGGGAACCCATTACACAAGTGTTAGTCTACAACGGCAGCGAGGTGAATGAGTAATGGGAGGGTTTCTGGTTCAAATCCCAGGTAAAAAAAACAGGTAATAAAGGGAACAAATGTTCTCAAAAAATGTACTGTCGCTAGGTTAAGCACATTTTCCCACCAGAGGGGCGTTTCTGCCAAACTGACTTGTTGAGGATAAATGGCTGTGTGTAATGACGTAGTGAACATTAAAAATGATTTTGCGGTTAAATTCCCAATGTACCGAATTAAATAATCTAAGTTAAATGGGTGTCCATTGCATTTTCAACTCCACTGATGATTTTGACCCAAAAACTGTTGCAATAATATAGCAAACTTGCCCAATATGTTTTTGGCGCATGCTCTACAGACAGTTTGCTGATAAAGTGGACAGGGTAGGTTATATGATAAAAGCCAGATCATTTTTAATTGATAATTGGCAGCCAAGCAAACCGGTCATCATGTCACCAGCATCATTCAAATGATCGCCTACCCTCGATATTTAGTGGAAATGTGCATGAAGCTCATCACAGTGCACTTAACCACCAAGTAAAGACATACGCTATAAAGTTCATCGTAACTTATTCCATCTGCCTATAAACTCTGCATGCTTTTTCGAGTCGTGGTGTTGTACAACAAAACATATCACATGACTAAGTTCACTTAGAAACTACATTGGCACAATCTCATTCCAAAATCATGGGCATTGATATGGAGTTGGTCCCCCCCTTTGCTGCTATAACAGCTTCCACTCTTCTGGGAAGGCTTTCCACTAGATGTTGGAACATTGCTGTGGGGACTTGCTTCCATTCAGCCACAAGAGCATTAGTGAGGTCGGGCACTGATGTTGGGCGATTAGGCCCGCAATTAAGTCGGCGTTCCAATTCATCCCAAAGGTGTCCAATGGGGTTGAGTTCAGGGCTCTGTGCAGGCCAGTCAAGTTCTCCCTCCCTCGATCGACAAACCATTTCTGTATGTAGCTCGCTTTGTACACGGGGCATTGTTATGTGGAAACAGGAAAGGGCCTTCACCAAACTGTTGCCACAAAGATGGAAGAACAGAATCGTCTAGAATGTCATTGCATGCTGTAGCGTTAATATTTCCCTTCACTGGAAATAAGGGGCCTAGCCCGAACCATTAAAAATAGCCCCAGACCATTATTCCTCCTCCACCAAACTCTACAGTTGGCACTATGCAGTCGGGCAGGTAGCATTCTCCTGGCATCGGCCAAACCAAGATTTGTCCGTCGGACCGCAATTTCATGATTCATCACTACAGAGAACTCGTTTCCACTGCTACAGAGTCCAATGGCGGCGAGCTTTACACCACTCCAGCCAACGCTTGCATGGCGCATGGTTATTTTAGGCTTGTGTGCGGCTGCTCGGCCATGGAAACCCATTTAATGAAGCTCACGACAAACAGTTCTTATGTTGACATTGCTTCCAGCGGCAGTTTGGAACTCCGTAGTAAGTGTTGCAACCAAGAACAGACCATTTTTACACACTACAGCCCTCGGCAGTGTGTGTGGCCTAAAACTTAGAGGCTGAGCCATTGTTCCTAGACTTTTCCACTTCATAATAAATAACAGCACTTACAGTTGACCGGGGCAGCTCTAGCGGGACTGACTTGTTGGAAAGGTGGCATCTTATTACGGTGCCACGTTGAAAGACAGTGAGCTCTTCAGTATGGGCCATTCTACTGCCAATGTTTGTCTATGGGACTGTGTGCTCGATTTTATACACAGGTGTGGCTGAAATAGATGAATCCATTAATTTAAAGGGGTGTCCATATACACTTCATGGCCAAAAGTATGATGGTTTTTATATCAATATTTGCACATAAAAGCATTTCTACCACAATTGTCGCACAATCTACTTCACAGACAACAACACAAAGATCCTATCTTGTCTTTCGTATTTTTGATTTGTCGAAATTGCAAAACTTTACTGATAACATTCTGTTTCTATGAGGCCTGTCATGAGTTGTTTTATGCGTCAGGTAATTAATCCGCTTGAACTGGTTGGATGGAAACCTGGTTAATGAACTACTATTACTTTTCTATCTGCATTGTGCTCAGATTGTGGACCACAGACAGTTCAAGTGTCCCTGTTATTGAAAAAAGTACAAGTTCGTAGTTCTAGTGCCAGGTATTCCCTCTGGGTTTGAAATGACGAGACAAGGTAAAGTAAAACATTATAGAGGGAGAGGAGTAGCAGCCTACCTTTTGCTTGGCAAAACCGGGATCGATCACAAACACCACTCCGTCGATGGTAAGGGATGTCTCAGCAATGTTTGTCGAAACCACAACCTAGGGAACAGGCATTGGGGGTTAGCACTAGCAGACAATTCAAGGACTTTCTATACATACTTACATCATAAGACATTGGAAATATTTGGTGATAAACAAGCACCAATGTATGAAATCTGGGTTGTATATACAGTAGGGCACCCCATAGCAAAACATTTTGAAATGGAAAATTAAAATCTGATTGTACAAGTTCAGGAAGTACCTTCCCATTTCTTCTCAGTTACAAAATGTTTTCTTCCTACTGAACACAACCCTGTTTTTGCAGTGTTCTGCGGGTCTACCTTTCTTCCTATCGCACCGCTGGGCTTCCTGGGGGGTGCGGCCTCAAAGATTCTTTGTTGCTGCTGGGGAGGCAGTGTGGAATATAGTGGAATGACTTTGATGTCTCCGACTTCAGGTCCCAAGTCGTCGATCTCCCGTTTGATCCGTTTACAGGCCTCGTCAATTTCCTGATAGACAGTTCAGAGTCAGGCAATATTTACGTTGAGCAGTAGACAAGTATCCTGAAAGTTAAACCTCCCCAACAATTCAACTTATATTCAGGCGACAACCTTGGTGTTGACAGTATCACTCTTCAACACTGAATTTAACCATCTTGACTGCATTTGAGAAGGGGTGGAAGTATACCTCTTGTCCGGTGAGGAACAGCAGACAGTCCCCCTCCTCTTCCTCACACATGTGGATCTGAACGACCGTGCGGATGGCGGCTTCCAGGTAGTCCCGCTCCGGCTCAGGGGTGTAGAAGATCTCCACGGGGTGTGTGCGTCCGGGAATGGTCAGCAGCGGACAGCTGTCAAAGTACACTTGGAACTTCCCGGCGTCTAATGTGGCACTCATCACAATCACCTGTGGGCAAAGAACATATTCCTGCTAATGCTTTGTGGTTGTTAAGGATTGTTGCAATGCCACTTTTAGTGTACAATAGTGAAAGCCTGACTATGGGAGCCAAAGAGGGAAACATCTACGTTTGAATAGGGATCTAGAATGGGCGAGCAAATAACTAGGCTAAATTACATTGGGACTAAGGTAAGTCAAAAGCAATCCAAAAACATAACCCCTAAAGAGCGACTGAATTTAAAAAGCAAAGAAATCCCTTTGAAAATGGCCTATGTGGCATCGATATGAGTCAGAAACAGTTATTCTTGTGTTGTCTAAAACAGTTTGGATAATCAGTGAGTCACAACGGATAAATTAAGGTTGGGTTTTGATTTGACAATGTCCATTTGTCCAAATACTGCACAAACAACTTACAGGTAAAATTGCGCCGCTAAAACATCTCTGCAAAAACATATTTCTTGAGTTACAGTATCTTAAGAGTCATTCTGGGGAGCTTGCGGAAGTGAAATAGGCTTCCGTGTCTAGTGTTTCATGGGCGACAAACTAACCAAACGCAGAACCTGTCAGGAAACACACCAAGACAGAAATTCAATTTTTCTAATAAGCAACAAAAAACCACGTGCCAATTGGGGTGTTCAGTGGCTCTTTTTGCCTTTTGTAGAGGCATGGGGAATGGGCTAAGCCAGGAGTTGTTTTGGGACTTTAAAATAATTTCAACGGTAAAACAAAATTTACAATTCATATGTGATTTTCTTTCTTCATGCGACTCATTCAGTCATGGTCAATGCCATTTTAACTTCACCCAAAAACAAGCTAATTTACATTAAACTAATGAATCAAATGTATCTCCAGAATGGACCAAATGCAAAAAAAAAAGAAAAAAGAGATACCAACCCTCATTTGTCTTTCCTTGATTCCTCGCCTCTTTCTCAAAACACAAAGGAGAATATCCAAATCAAGGACATGAGGAATCGAGGAAAGACTTGAGATTCCCCCCTGGACGCGGAAGCTGTACCTTGAGGTCTGACCTCTGTCGGACCACCTCCTTCAATACTCCCATTAGGATGTCCGTGGCCAGCGTTCTCTCGTGGGCCTCATCCAGGATGATCACGCCATACCGCTCCAGCAAGGGGTCGTTCATGGCTTCCCGAAGCAACATACCGTCTGTCATATACCTTAAAGGGGAAAGGACACACGGTTTAAAACATAGCAGATGCTGACCGAGTGATGGCTTGAACACCAAAATGTGTGTTCATTGATTTTACGCCTCTTCAAAATGAATAAATATAAACAACCTTTGCTCTCTTTTAGTGTGCAGCTGCAACACTATACCAAATACTTGTTGACCACAGTTGCCTAAAATAACTTAATTCTTATTCATTATTAAAGCACGTCCAACGTATTTTGACTGAAGCTGTGTATCAAATTGAATTAACTGGCTATGACCGCAAATTCTGTATTCTGGGGGTATTCAAATTACAGTACTGAAGGGCCAAAATGCTGTTTTTTTGGTTTGACCTATGTTGTGTTTAGTAGGCACAAAACAGAAGAAAACTCTTAAAAACTGAGTGAAATAGAGGTACCATCTGAACTTATCCAATAACAAATGCTCATTTTCTAATTCCGTTGCATAACATTTTGCAGCGCTTTGCTACGTGCGTGCCCTAATAATTAACGATCCTGGTAGTATGCAAGAATGAAAACCAGAAGTGTTTAGGCCTGGAATTGAATAACCCTGATGTAGCCTCTACTATCCAGACAAGAAGTTGCTTACTTCAGTATGGTCTTGGCGGAGCTGCAGTCCTCAAATCGTATGGAGTAGCCCACCTCCTGGCCCAGCATGACATCCATCTCGTCGGCCACCCTTTGGGCCACGCTCATGGCTGCCACCCTTCTGGGCTGGGTACAGGCCACCGCCTTCTTGGGGCCACCCAAGCCCTTCACCATGTCCACACACCATTGGGGGATCTGAGGAGGGAAAAGGGAGTGCATGTTATGGATGTGTCTACTTGAAACAAACATATTTCAAAGTGCATTGGTTTGGAGGTGAGGGAGAGAATTGACTGGAATGCCAAATTACAAATGGCCCTTAAACACTACCTCTTCTGTGTTTGCAAATCTGAGGGAACAGAGTAGGTGTAAACAACACAGTGATGTAACCACTTGGCCTTCAATGGCATGTGTGGGGAGGGGGGTGAAAAGTGTACAGTAAGCAATATCACCCATCTGATTCCATCAGAAACACAAACAGATGGAACGGGAGATCAAACTAAAAGTCAATCCAAACTGCTTCTTCTGTTACAAGAGTGAAGATTCACCAATGCAAAAATGCAAACGAAGCACCTCTGCAAAGTAGAGAAACAGAATAATTTAAGCCAGAGATTAACATTAAGGGTTTCCCTATTTCCCGGGGCAAGTGACCTGAGCAGTCAGGCAAGTTGCCCCATTGGGCAGGGGAGAGTTTATTTACAGATAACCAAAATGCAAAGAAATCTAGTAGTTTGGTCTTTCTGGTTCCTCCCGTGGGTAGGTGAAAATAAGTGATCATAATCTTTCGGGCCAACCAAAAAAAAGTACTCCTGACTTGCCCAATGGGAAGAGCCGTTTAGACCTTAATGTCAATCCCTGTTTAAGGACTATTGAACAGAACTGCACCTGTGTGGTTTTCCCGGAGCCCGTCTCTCCGACAAGCACAAAGCTCTGGTGGCGTGCCAGGATGTCATTGAAGCGCTCCTTGTACTCCCACACAGGCAGCTGCAGCCTTTTCTTCAAGATCTCATAGTAGCGTGGTGTGTGGGGCAGGTTTGTGAACGGGTTGATCTGCTGCTGCATGGCTGTCTGCTTGAGAGGAAGCATGCCTCCAACGGCCATCATGGTGTTGGGGGGCACGACAGAGGGCTTCACGTCCCTATCTCGGTCCCGATCTCTGTCGCGGTCCCTGTCCCTCTCCCTGTCTTTAGAGCGCTCGTCACGGTCCCTGTCGCGATCTCGGTCTTTCCTGAAAAATAGAATAATATACATAAGTCAACCCACGATAGTATATTACTTGAAATAGAGTGCACTTTAATGCAGTGGGACATTTACAAAATGTGCACAGTGTGTTAATAAAAACTCAATGACAAAAACAGTTATATATTCTTATATTTGGGGTTATGTCAAAAAGAATTATTACTCAATAATCAGTGTATTTGTATTATTCATTGACCATTCTACAGCAGGACATTTTTACATATGACCCATTCATGGAATCCAAATATGCAAGTTTTTCACCTGGTCCCCAAAATACTATTGTATGTAGATTAAATCAGATTATGTGCTAATGCTAATTGGGATGCAATATTACAATACGCAAGTGTTTGTTATTTGGCTATCTTTCAGCTGAGAGGCTAGTTCCTGAACTTGGGAAATATCTTGGCCAATTAATTGCCAAATAAACCCCAACTCCATGATTAAAGGATTACATTTATCGTCAATTGCCCACAAGGCCCAACCCCTCTGAATCAGAGAAGTGCATGGGGCTGCCACATTGGGCACCTGTTTGTGGGTGATTAACTGCCTTGCTCAAAGGCAGAACGGCAGATTGTTCACCTTGTCAGCTCAGGGATTAGAACAGGCAACCTTTCGGTTACCTGCCACCCAGCTCCGGTACATAAACAGAATTGAGCGAAGGCGTGGGCGGACTGGAGCTCCGACGTCACATACAATGGAGTTTTTATTTTAAAAACTACCGCACTCAAAAAATAGCCCGCAATTATGCGACACATTGTCGTTTTCTGTGACATCGGAGCTCCAATGTGTCGCATAATTGCGGGCTATTTTTTGAGTGCCGTAGTTTTTAAAATAAAAACTCCATTGTATGTGACGTCGGAGCTCCAGTCCACCCAACTCCTTTGATGTAAAGACATCGTGGAATTGAGTTAACATTATGGCTAGCCAGTTTACTCTGTGTAACGTTAGCGCTAGGCCGCAGAACATCAACACGTGCCTTGTCAACATGACTACACGAGCGTCACAGGCTGAATAACACAGGAAACTCGCGGATATGTAGCTAATCGTGTATCATCTCTACAAAGTATCAAATTTATAAATGATAACTAGTAAGACGCAATATTTGCCGGTTGGTACCTAGCTAAACAAAACAATCTAGCCGTTCGCTAGCAACAACTTGCTACCCGAAAGACAGTAGCTGCATGAAACGAGAAGCTTACCCATCAGATCGCTTTTTATTGGAGTAGTCGTCGCCTAAATCTAAACGGTGTCTTTTAGACATGATGAATAAACACAGATTTAAAATAACAGCGTATATTTAGCTAGTTTCCTTTACAACCGGCAAGCTAGTGTTCCGCGCGAGGAAGCAAATTCGGGTAACCCGGAAGCAGTTTGTTTTAGCTCGCTGGTTGTGTTCGGGCAGAGGGTAAAACCACAGACTAGGACAATGAGACAGATGTTTCACTGGATAATAAATGTGAAGCATCTGCTTTGGGCAGTGGGAGGAGATGGATTTTGGCAGACATTCTGCAAATTTTCTTATCGACGAAACATGTGATCTCAATACAGTTTTCTGTTCACAAAACTATAATCTGTTATGAACATAGTGGACTAATTATTGTAGACTTTGCCCTTTGCAAACGTTTTTAAAAATCGCGTTGTTTAGAAGGTGCGCAAAGGCGAATTGAGTTCTTGCACACGCGCACTTCACAGAATAGGCGTTCCCGAACGGAAATCTGCAGATTATATTAGAACACGCCAATAGGATCTCGCTAGCTCGTGCTTGAATCTGCCCACTATTGGTAATTTGTTCCCCATTGGAAACGAGGGGCGATGGTCTATCTTGGTTTAGTTATAAAACATCTTCGGTAAAACAGTATGTCGCTCACTGCTGCCATCCTCTGTATCATTGCGCCATAACAGTTGTTACACGGTCAGACTCATATGTTTCAGCACAGTTGAATAGCGGAAGTTCTCAGTATATTTGGTGTCTTTCTATTTACAGTGTTGCCAATTTATCGACTAGTCGCTATATTTAGCGAGTATTCAGGCCCCTCTAGCGACACATTTTCAAAAAAGCGACTAGCGACAAATCTAGCGACTTTTTCTGGTGTTATTGGAGACTTTTGGAGACTCGGACGTGAAAGCACGTATCGTTCTTACTCTTCTCAACGAGCAGCGGGTGCTGCGGTGGGTCCCAAAGCACTCACAGGTGGCCCAGTCCTCGCGCAGCAGTCAGAGCAGGAGATGTTCATCCCTCCTCTTCCACACTGCAAATGAATCACGCATGCGGGAAGCCGCCGCTGGCTAATGCCACCCTGGTTTACATGAAAATTAAAATGATCCTGAATTAGGGCCAGACTAGTTACCATAATTTTCTCACATTGCCATTGTGTTTTTTCTAATGTCTCTTTTTGTTCCATTTTTAGATTGTTGATGTAGATTGTATACAAAAAATGTACAAAATATTATGGTTAAAAATGTTAATGTTTTACTGTGACTTGTTGTAGGCTCCTGAGTGGATCATAAGGTTAAAAACCAAACCAAATTAAGAACTAAACTAACTAACTAAACCAAAAAAATAAAATAAAAAACGAAGTAACTCCGCCAGTGTCTCTTTTGGGTCACTTTTGCCGGTCATAAAAAAACACAAGAATTGACAGAAGAAAGTTCATTTGTAGTTCTAAACATATTTAGGGTGTTTTTTACTCACTTTTTGTCTCCCACGTTATTCCTTTCTCCTACAGTGTCCATCACAATTACATGCACATTGTCAATTATGCAAATGAGGTGATGGCGTCATCCAGCTACTTATAGCGACTTTTAGGACAGCCAATGGCTACTTTCCTTACCGAGGAGTTGGCAACAGTGATTTGCTAGTGTGCACTGGGAAAATAGGCTACGTTATCGTAAGATCCGCAGGTTTTACGTTCTGTCTCTTGGACTAGGCTACTTATTTTCAGGATATTGAATATTCTTTGTGACAAGAAATTGTAGATCACATTAAGGCCTATTAGAAAAATACAAATACACTGTTAAAGCAAAGCCCCTGAACTTCCGTGTATTTTCTGCACTATGCAATGATATGGGCAGTGACCATGTGACGCTTTTACAACATACAGAAGAGAGCTGGTTGTCAAGGGTCAAAGTATTGACACGTTTTTTAATTGAGAGACGAGCTTAAAGTTTTCTTCCCTGACCATCATTTTCACATGTCTGGCCACTTGTATGATGACGAATTTCCCACACGACTGGTCTATCTGGGTGATGTTTTTTCTTTCCAGGATGATCTGAAACTAGGATTACAGGGACTCTCCGCAACTATATTCAATGTGCGGGACAAAATTCAGGCTATGATTAAGAAGTTAGAGCTCTTCTCTGTCTGCATTAACAAGAACAACACACAGGTCTTTCCATCATTGTATGATTTTTTTGTGTGCAAATGAATTGAAGCTTACGGACAATGTCAAATGTGATATAGTGAAGCACCTGAGTGAGTTGGGTGAGCAATTATGCAGGTACTTTCCCAAAACGGATGACATAAACAACTGGATTCGTTATCCCATTCATGCCCTGCCTCCAGTCCGCTTACCGATATCTGAACAAGAAAGCCTCATCGAAATTGCATCAAGCGGTTCTGTGGAAATTTAATTTAATCAGAAGCCACTGCCAGATTTCTGGATTTGGGCTGCACTCAGATTATCTTGCCTTGGCAAACTGAGCTGTTAAGACCCTTTGCAACCATGTACCTATGTGAGAGTGGATTCTCGGCCCTCACTAGCATGAAAAATAAATACAGGCAGAGACTGTGTGTGGAAAATGATTTAAGACTGAGACTCTCTCCAATACAACCCAACATTGCAGAGTTATGTGCATCCTTTCAAGCACACCCTTCTCATTAACCTGTGATGAGTTATTCAGAATTTTCGATTAACAAATAAGGTTTTATATGTAAGATGGTTAAATAAGGAGCAAAATTATTGATTATTATTACATTATTATTTGTGCCCTGATCCTATAAGAGCTCATTGTCACTTCCCACGAGCTGGGTTGTGACAAAAACGTACACTCATTCTTATGTTTAATAAATGTATCGTATAATGTGTGTGTGTGTGGCAAAAAAACTAACATTTGAGAGTGCGCTGACCGTGGTGCTAGAGGGGGTACGCAGCTGGAGGTTGAATGTTTGAAGGGGTACGGGACTATAAAAAGTTTGGGAACCACTGCCCTACCGGAAGGGGTGAAGCAGAGAAGAAGAGGCGAAGCGAGAGATAACATCTCCCCAAAATCTGCCCAATACGTTTCTCTTGATTTATTTTGGACCTAAACTTGTTACCTGCCTTTCCCGCCTTTGGGACAACGGTCGGTTGCTATACCACTAAAACGAGCCCATTGACTCCCATTGTTAGGGCATCTCCTCATTATACACAAATCTCTGGCTGAACGAACCAGAGGTTTCATTTCCGGATTTTAGAACAAACTGGCAAGCTCTATAAGCAATGGGGACACATTGGGTATTCATCAATGTGCATTATACCGTGCTCCGCACTCTCATGCTCCGAGTGTTCTCCGACCACGTTCTCTTGAGTACTTTCTTGTGAGGACGAGAGTGTGGAGAATGCATAAAACAATACATTTGAGAAGCACTCGCACCCCCCCTACTGTATTACCTCATGCTTCACCTTCCCATTAACTGAACCTTCTTCCAGCTGTCTTAAAATATAGTTCAATTTCTTTTTGCAAGGTAAGAAAATGTGATGTTTTGTTTGTAAATTTACATTTGTGAATATGACATTTGGCCAAAAGAATAATGAAATTAATTACATTAAATTGTTTAAACTTATTTCTATCATAAGTAAAGAATACAAGCAGTACATCTCTCCATAATAGTGTAAAATATTCATAAATGTGTTATAAATCAGTTATAAATCTATTGATATCCTGCCACAGATTCCTAACATGAATACAATGCCAAAAAATATGTTTCTGGGTGGTATTTATTTATTTTTTTATCACTTCATATAGTGGTTGGCAGGGTAATATGTATTAATACTTGTTAAAGAAACTTCCTTAATTTTGTTAATAAGTAGGTACAGTTGAAGTCGGAAGTTTACATACACTTTAGTACATTTTAACTCAGTTTTTCACAATTCCTGACATTTAATTGTAGTAAAAATTCCCTGTCTTAGGTCAGTTAGGATCACCACTTTATTTTAAGAATGTGAAGAGTCAAGAATAATAGTAGAGAGAATGATTTATTTCAGCTTTTATTTCTTTCATCGCATTCGCAGTGGCTCAGAAGTTTACATGCACTCAATTAGTATTTGGTAGCATTGCCTTTAAATTGTTTAACTTGGGTCAAACGTTTCAGGTAGCCTTCCACAAGCTTCCCACAATAAGTTGGGTGAATTTTCCTCCTCCCATTCCTCCTGACACAGCTGGTGTAACTGAGTCAGGTTTGTATGCCTCCTTGCTCACACACAATTTTTCAGTTCTGCCCACACATTTATATAGGATTGAGGTCAGGGCTTTGTGATGGCCACTTCAATACCTTAATGTTGTTGTCCTTAAGCCATTTTGCCACAACTTTGTAAGTATGCTTGGGGTCATTGTCCATTTGGAAGACTCATTTGCAACCAAGGTTTAACTTCCTGACTGATGTCTTGAGATGTTGCTTTAATATATCCACATAATTGTCCTCCTCATGATGCCATCTATTTTGTGAAGTGCACCAGTCCCTCTTGATGTAAGCACCCCCACAACATGATGCTGCCCCCCCCCCCCCCCCCCCCCCCGTGCATCACGGTTGGGATGGTGTTCTTCAGCTTGCAAGCCTCCCCCTTTTTCCTTCAAACATAACGATGGTCATTATGGCCAAACAGTTCTATTTTTGTTTCATCAGATCAGAGGACATTTCTCCAAAAAGTACAATCTTTGTCTGATAACTGCAAACCAAATGGGATGGCGAATCACTGCAGAATGCAGCTCCATGCTTCACGGTTGGAACCACACATGCGGTGGTCATCCGTTCACTTACTCTGCGTCTCACAAAGACACGGCGGTTGGAAGCAAAAATCTCAAATTTTGACTCATCAGATCAAAGAACAGATTTCCACCAGTTTAATGTCCATTGTTTCTTGGCCCAAGAAAGTCTCTCCTTATTATTTGTGTCCTTTATCAGTGGTTTCTTTGCAGCAATTCGACCATAAAGGCTTGATTCACGCAGTCTCCTCTGAATAGTTGATGTTGAGTTGTGTCTGTTACTTGAACTCTGTGAAGCATTTATTTGGGCTGAAATCTGAGGTGCAGTTAACACTAATGAACTTATCTTCTGCTGCAGAGGTAACTCTGGGTCTTCCTTTCCTGTGGTGGTCCTCATGAGAGGCAGTTTCATCATAGCGCTTGATGGTTTTTGTGGTTGCACTTGAAGAAACTTTAAAAGTTCTTGAAATTTTCCGGATTGGCAGACCTTTGTGTCTTAAAGTAACGGACGTCTTTTATTTTTTCTTATTTGAGCTGATCTTGCTATAATATGGATTTGGTCTTTTACCAAATAGGGCTATCTTCTGTATACCACCCCTACCATGTCACAACACAACTGATTGGATCAAATGCATTAAGAAGGAAAGAAATTCCACAAATTAACTTTTAACAAGGCACAACTGTTAATTGAATTGCATTCCAGGTGACTACCTCATGAAGCTGGTTGAGAGAATGCCAAGAGTGTGTGCAAAGCTATCATCAAGGCAAAGTGATTTTTAAAATATATTTTGATACTACTTGATTTCATATGTGTTATTTCATAGTGTTGATGTCTCCAATGTAGAAAATAGTACAAATAAAGAAAAACCCTCGAATGAATAGGTGTTCTAAAACTTTTGACCGGTAGTGTATATATATATATAAAATGATAACTGTTTAAGATTTTTTTTCGATTTGTGTGTATTTTTGAGAAATTGTTAGATATTACTGCACTGTTGGCGCTAGAAACAAAAGCATTTCACTCCACTCACAATAACATCTGCTTTGATTTGATATATACTTGTGTTCCCCATGTACTTTTTGTATTGATTTGTTGTTAATAATAAAACAATTATAGAACTTGTCCAGCTATGGCAATGGCAACAATAGACGAAACAAGATATACACAAAGCAAATGTTTTGATACATAATTATCAGCTAGATATGTGAATCGTAATAATCTAGCTAGTCAGCTAGTTAAACGGCCAAACATGACCTACAACTAATGTTATGCGGGGCGGCAGGTAGCTTAGTGGTTAGAGCGTTGGGCGAGTAACTGAAAGGTTGTTAGATAGAATCCCTGAACTGACATGGTAAAAATCTGTCGTTCTGCCCCTGAACAAGACAGTTAACCTGCTGTTCCTTGGCCGTCATTGTAAATAAGAATTTATCTTAACTGACTTGCTTAGTTAAATAAAGGTAAAATTAAAAATATGCAAGGTAGATGTACATTTTTCATGGGTAGCCACCAATTTTTCCTGGCTAGTCAGTTAACTTACAATACCCATTTACTGAACCGTCTTCCAGCCAGGACAACAATGGCAATAGAGAAGAATATATACACAAAGCAACCGTTTTACTTCATAACTAACAGCAAGCTATATGTGAATCATGATAATGTAGCTAACCAGATAGTTTAGCAGGCAAAAATGACCTAAAACAAATATTATGCAAGATAGATGTCAATTCTTCATTGATAGCTTGCTAACAATTTTTCATGGCTATCTGGCTGGCTAGCAAACAGTAGTAGTAGCTCGCCAGTTACCCCTATTGACTTATTATGGGCTTGCTATCTACGGTACATAGCCAGGTAAACATGCCAAAATTAACACAGCATGTCTTTATTAACATATCAAGATAACGTATTGCAGTCAGGTAACCATACTGTATGAGATGTGAATAGGCAACATTTCATTCTGAAGTCAGAGTGTATTTTCTCTCAAATAATGAGAGAAAGTATGTCAGCTCAAATAATGTCTGCCATTGATTTCAATACATTTTTGCGTCAATTTTTTTTTTGTGGTTGCGTCATATTTCTTTGCATACCTTCCATTGAAGCATCGATACATTCTTCAAAATATGTTCAAACGGAGTACGCATTCGAGAAATGCTCTCCGCGCTCCGTTTCGCATACTTTGATTTGGGCTCATTCTCCAGCCTCCTTGGTCCAATTTGCGTGCTCGGAGCATGAGCAGTTCGAGTCTTCCAATAATCACTACAATAATCATTGACTTATCAGTTGTTAGTTTAATATTACATTTTACAATTAAGGTATAGACACATATAACACCTCAAAGTAGTATGGATTTTGAGAACCACCCATTGTGCTTTCAAGACAACTGGGAACTCTGAAAAAGTTATGTCAAATCATGACGTCAGTGATCTTCAGGTCGAAAGTCAGAGCTCTAGAAAGTTTCCGAGTTGGAATTAAAATGAAATGTTATTCTTCACATGCTTCGTAAACAACAGGTGTATACTAACAGTGAAATGCTTCCTTACGGGTCCTTCCCAACAATGCAGCAAAATGAAATAGAGAAATAATAGAAAAGTAAAACACTTAATAATAAAAGTAATAATAGATACATAATGAGTAACATTAACTTGGCTATATACAAGGGGTGCCAGTACCGAGTCGATGTGCAGGGGTATGTCCGATGTCCACCAGATGCATATGCGTTTTGTTTTGCCTGATGTGTAGCTCGCTTTTCAACTAGCTAAAAACTAGCTAGTTGGAGTCTGTGTGTGTACTTCCATTTGTACCACCACATGTTAAATTAAAGCAAGAGTTTAAAATATTGAATGCATGTGGTACACAGAATGCACCGCAGCCTAGTGCGGCATCCCCAAAATTGCACTGCTGACTGCTCCATTGACAACGAATGACCTCCGCCAGAAAGCAGAGTTTGATGCATCAGGTGCAGGGGAGGCTGGTGGGAGGAGCTATAGGAAGACAGGCTCATTGTAATGGCTGGAATGCAATTAATGGAACGGTCTCAAACACATCAAACATATGGAAACCACACGTTTGACTCCATTCCATTAATTCCATTCCAGCCATTACAATGAGCCAGTCCTCCTATAGCTTCTCCCACCAGCATCCACTGATCTGGTGGACATGCATCTGGTGGACATACCAAGCCTAACTACAGTAATGGATGTTACTGTTTAATCAGGGAGCCACAAAGATGAAGTAGCCTAAACAAATGTAATCTCTGAATTCACGTTGTTTGCTAATAATGCAGCCACAGAATAGAAAGAAGCTAAAACAAATGATTTTGTATTGATATTTTGCATTGTTAAAAGTTGAGAGATACTGTTTCATTCACGCAAAGTAATGAGACTGGATGTGTGAGTATGCCCAATGCCTCTAAGATAAATTATGGTAAAGTTGGCCTCATGTATAGGCCCTTGAACAAATCAATAAAATCAAAGACATCCAAAATCCATCAGATTAAGAGTTTTGAATGAAGCCAGCAAGGCAAATAATTAATCTCAGTGATTGACAGTATACAGGTATTATTGCACGTTGACTAAACAATTGCAGTGAAATGAGATTAAATCTAGTCATGATCAATTTCATATATTTCATTCAGCTAAAGTAGATTGGCTTGATAGCAGCATTGACGTTGTTGGTTGGCTAGAAAGCAAACCTTTACACATCGTTAACTTTGGGGAAAACTGGTCCAGCTAGCTATTGTTAGTTCAAATAAAGCAAAATGATGTACTAATACGAAAGTTCAAGTGTAAACTATAAAGTATAAACCCACCAGACTTTAATTTATGAAGGTCCCAGGCGGAAGGTTCTCGGTTGAACGTGGACGAGCATCTGGACAGTCCATGCACTTTGAAACCTACGCCCACCGTGACGTAAAGCACCGCCCCCGAGCGAAATGCCCTGGAAAGAATGTGTCCCTTCTCACCCCCGCTCCACCCACCACCTACGCCCTCTGGTTACACAAGGAGAGGATTTTATTAATGCGTTCGTTTAGGAACCGGCTTCCACCCTGGTGTGAGCCAGGTGCCAAATCGGCTCAAAACAAAAATGACGTAGTAATGAGTAGGATTCTGTGTTTTCACATGCAGAAGTGACTGCTTTTGATAAAAATACTATTTTGAGAATTCGAACACATACTTTAATGGAAAATAGATGTATGTTTCTGAACTACACATCATGCTGCAGTGTTTACAACATGACCGAGCGGTGCAGATTACTTTTTCTATTTGAGATTATTAGAGGGCGCTCTACCCTCACTACTTTTTACCCGTTCATGTCATGGACAATAGCACGGTGCACTTAATCGAACACCCTCAAGATTGACGGGCTCTATCTCTGCAAAGTTTGTGACAACCCCGATGGTTTATTCCGACAATTGTCAAGAACTGTGATTTCGCCAGACAGGTAGGCTACAGAGATCACGAACATGGCCATCAATTTATATTCTAGAAAATTGCTTGCCAAATCCGAATTACGTTGGACTTCAAAGACCGTAAACGATTGAGGAATATGTGTTCATTTGGGTGTGTTTTCCTCAATTATTACTACAAGCTATACCTTGTGATTTTTTTGTAATGAGTACTTTTGGGTGTCAGGGAAAATGTATGGAGTAAAAAGTACATTATATTCTTTAGGAATGTAGTGAAGTAAAAGTAAAAGTTGTCAAAAATACAAGTAGTAAAGTACAGATACCCCCCCAAAACTACTTAAGTAGTACTTAAGTACTTTACACCACGGCCTATAGTGTTTATATGTGTTTAAACCTATTCGTATTAGAGAAGTAGGCTAAACAGAAATTGTAGTATTGGCTAAATTAAGCATCAAGTGTAGTATAGATACAGTGGGGCAAAAAAGTATTTAGTCAGCCACCAATTGTGCAAGTTCTCCCACTTAAAAAGATTAGAGAGACCTGTAATTTTCATCATAGGTACACTTCAACTATGACAGACAAAATGAGAAGAAAAAAAATCCAGAAAATCACATTGTAGGATTTTTAAAGAATTTATTTGCAAATGATGGTGGAAAATAAGTATTTGGTCAATAACAAAAGTTTCTCAATACTTTGTTATATACCCTTTGTTGGCAATGACAGAGGTCAAATGTTTTCTGTAAGTCTTCACAAGGTTTTCACACACTGTTGCTGGTATTTCGGCCCATTCCTCCATGCAGATCTCCTCTAGAGAAGTGATGTTTTGGGGCTGTTGCTGGGCAACACCGACTTTCAACTCCCTCCAAAGATTTTCTATGGGGTTGAGATCTGGAGACTGGCTAGGCCACTCCAGGACCTTGAAATGCTTCTTACGAAGCCACTCCTTCGTTGCCCGGGCGGTGTGTTTGGGATCATTGTCATGCTGAAAGACCCAGCCACGTTTCATCTTCAATGCCCTTGCTGATGGAAGGAGCTTTTCACTAAAAATCTCACGATACATGGCCCCATTCATTCTTATCTTTACACGGATCAGTCGTCCTGGTCCCTTTGCAGAAAAACAGCCCCAAAGCATGATGTTTCCACCCCCATGCTTCACAGTAGGTATGGTGTTCTTTGGATGCAACTCAGCATTCTTTGTCCTCCAAAAATGACAAGTTGAGTTTTTACCAAAAAGTTATATTTTGGTTTCATCTGACCATATGACATTCTCCCAATCTTCTTCTGGATCATCCAAATTCTCTCTAGCAAACATCAGACGGGCCTGGACATGTACTGGCTTAAGCAGGGGGACACGTCTGGCACTGTAGGATTTGAGTCCTTGGCGGCGTAGTGTGTTACTGTTGGTAGGCTTTGTTACTTTGGTCCCAGCTCTCTGCAGGTCATCCACTAGGTTGTGGTTCTGGGATTTTTGCTCACCGTTCTTGTGATCATTTTGACCCCACTGCGTGAGATCTTGCGTGGAGCCCTAGATCGAGGGAGATTATCAGTGGTCTTGTATTTCTTCCATTTCCTAATAATTGCTCCCACAGTTGATTTCTTCAAACCAAGCTGCAGATTGCAGATTCAGTCTTCCCAGCCTGGTGCAGGTCTACAATTTTGTTTCTGGTGTCCTTTGACAGCCCTTTGGTCTTGGCCATAGTGGAGTTTGGAGTGTGACTGTTTGAGGTTGTGGACAGGTGTCTTTTATACTGATAACAAGTTCAAACAGGTGCCATTAATACAGGTAACGAGTGGAGGACAGAGGAGCCTCTTAAAGAAGTTACAGGTCTGTGAGAGCCAGAAATCTTGCTTGTTTGTAGGTGACCAAATGCTTATTTTCCACCATAATTTGCAAATAAATTCATTAAAAAACCTACAATGTGATTTTCTGGATTTTTTTTCTCATTTTGTCTGTCATAGTTGAAGTGTACCTATGATGAAAATTACAGGCCTCTCTCATCTTTTTAAGTGGGAGAACTTGCACAATTGGTGGTTGACTAAATACTTTTTTGCCCCACTGTATTTACCCTCCCATGTCTCTGTAATACCAGCCTGGCAGGTAAACCTGGCTTTTCAATAGACTTTTCTAAATATTCTAAATGTAAATATGACGGGGCATATCTTTCAAAAATATCTACAAGGTTAGGTAGGCAATGGTTAGCCTACTACAAGTCTATAGTGTTAGGCCAATATTAGAAATGTATAAAGAAGTGTACTTAATTAGTATAGAATAGTTTAATGTACTTAAAATCCCAACTTCGACCTAAAGGCTTCATCCTCCCAATTTAAATCTGTTTATATTTAAGTGCATTAGTTAGGCTACAGGTTAGTTTAATGATAAAACATGGTTGCCCTGTGGACACTATGAGATCCTGATTGTGTATTTTGTTTTTCTTCTAGGTTACACAAAAAAGCTAGGACCATGCCTTTATTTCATCCAATATTTCTGTTTGTTCTGGTAAGCTTCCAAGCATGCTCCTCTACACACAGCCAGGAGGCTGCCTCCAACATGGCCCCACCAGAGGCCATGGAGTATAACAGAACTGTCTATGCAGCCTGCAAAATGAGACCCAGCACCAAACTAGGCGAAGGTCTACCTAACGTGTATGGACAGGTGCTGTTCAAGCAGGAATACCCTGAGGGAAGCCTCAAAGTCCTCTTTCGTCTCCATGGTTTCCCAAGTGACAGTGATCATCAGTCAAAAGCCATCCACATCCACCAGTACGGGGATTTCAGCCAGGGCTGCGATTCCACAGGCGGCCATTACAACCCTTACAGGGTCCCCCATCCCAGCCACCCGGGGGACTTTGGGAACTTTGTGGCCCACGAGGGGAGGGTTCACAAGTTGACTGAATCAAAGGCCACTCTGTTCGGGGGGCTGTCGGTGCTTGGGCGGGCGGTGGTGGTCCATGAGAAGGCAGACGACCTAGGGCAGGGCGGGGATGCGGGGAGCCTGCTACATGGTAATGCTGGGCGGAGGCTGGCATGTTGCACCATCGGGATGAGCAGTCCCAAACTGTGGGATAAGCACCATCATCGACAGCAGAGAAGAAGGGGATGAGAATCATAGTTTATTCTTCCCTTTTCTTTCTGAGCTCACCATCTTTCATCGCAAGACAACTTAATTTCATTGCTTTAATTTTATCCAGATCTAAATTACAAAAATGTTTCCTTCTCTTTTAAAGACATGTTTATCTTTTATTTTAAGGGATAGGACAGGTTTACCATAGCTGATAGCAATTCATGTATCTTGTATTAAACTTTGAAAAGACCTTTATTGAAATTCCAAGTGTGCTTTGTAAATCATTTCTGAGAAATTTGTTTATTTTCATTACATTTCATTATACTTTAACTGGTATATCAAAAAAGATCTTTCAAATGAAGCTAGAAGATCCCGACCCTACCGTTGTGCTTGTTTACACTGAGCTGCAATAGGGTCGGAACGCAATCATGTTTACATTAAGACACCGTGGTTATGGCGCAAGATATTCGTCAGAAAACATACCTCAATCCAGGGATGGGATATGCCATTGTACTCCAAATGTTACCTTTATCCATACTGCTCAATTGAGAAGATTGAAATACTGCTAGTTTTCCAGGAAAACTGCACTTTTTGTTCTCACGCTAGCTAGCATTAGCCCCATTAGCAAATATGGAATGGCACATTGTGTTGAACAACAAAGGAGCTGATTGGCTGACACTTCCATTTAAAAATTGCTGCATTGGCTAATGAAAAGGGAAGCTTTCTGGGAAAACTAGCAGTATTTCAATCGTTTCGATTAAGCAATTTAACCCAAGATCCAACAAAAAAGACAATATAGGCCTAGGGTTTCAAGCTTTGGTTGATTTCAAATTTAGTTCCAGGTTGTTGACAAGTTAATTATTGATATGTTGGATTCAACCAAAAATTGAAGTTAAAGAATATAGGACAGATGGAACTTTCCAAGCAATAGATACATCTCTTTAAAATGTTTATATTTGTTTGTGTTGACAACCAAACACAATTCAAAATCACTTTTATAATACAGTAACTAGCTGAATAAATTGTTGACAAATTATGTTGGATTCATGTCAACTCAACCAACAATCCCCCCGTGGCACTGATGGAACTATCTAAGCAGATACTAGCCAAGCAGTGTGCTTTGTGATGGTTGAAAGTAGTGATAACACATTGGAAATTCAACAAACTTCTGGCTGTCTTTTTGAGTGGGGCAATAATAGGTTTTAATCTCATTGATCAATGCCTCAACCAAATATTACCTGATTGTCCACGTTGAAATTATGTGGTGTGCCCAGTGGGAAGGGCATATGCCCAAAATGGCATGGTACAGTATATTGCACCTAGGTAAATCACTTTTTTGACAGCACCCGTCTTTATTGGAACGAAACCTTCCATACATATTTGCCCAAGTGCTCCGAAGTGACTTTTTGGACCTGAATGCCAAAATATTCAAGAGAGAAAGGTCCTCAAAGTTGATCCATTTGGTATACCCCACCATACCATGAGACATCCAGGTCTTCCTCACTGGAAAAGATAAATGGTTGAGATTGATATAATTTAAAAGCTTACAAAACAGGGTTATCAAACAATTATATAATATAAAGTATTTTTTTAAATAAAAATGGTCCCTATTTAACGCCAGTTATCCAAAAAAGCATGAACACCAATTTTTTTTAACGTTGTAGCTTAGACCCTATTTTACATCATGTCTGCCATTAGTTGAGACACAACATGCTCTTGAATACAGGGGGATATAGATACTTTTGTATCTGTTTCCTCCAGCATCTTCACAAGGTCCTTTGCTATTGTTCTGGGATTGATTTGCACTTTTCGTACTAAAAAGTACATTCATCTCTAGGAGACAGAACGCGTCTCCTTGCTGAGCGGTATGACGGCTGCGTGGTCCCATGGTGTTTATACTTGCGTTCTATTGTTTGTACAGATGAGGCGGTACCTTCAGGAGTTTGGAAATTGCTCCCAAGGATGAACCAGACTTGTGGAGGTCTACCATTTTTTTTCCTGAGGTCTTGGCTGATTTCTTTTGGTTTTCCCATGATGTCAAGCAAAGAGGCACTGAGTTTGAAGGTAGGCCTTGAAATACATCCACAGGTATGCCTCCAATTGACTCAAATGATGTCCATTAGCCTATTTATTTATTTCTGATAGGCTAAAGCCATCGGTGCCACTGGTAGATTGTTGGTTCTGGAATTTTCCAAGCTGTTGAAAGGCACAGTCAACTTACTGTATGTAAACTTCTGACCCACTGGAATTGTGATACAGTGAATTATAAGTTAAATAAGCTGTAAACAATTGTTGGAAACATGACTTGTGTCATGCACAAAGTAGATGTCCTAACTGACTTGCCAAAACTATAGTTTAACAAGAAATGTGTGGACTGGTTGAAAAACAAGTTTTAATGACTCCAACCTAAGTGTATGTAAACTTCCGACTTCAACTGTATCTACAACACAAAATACACGTGTACGTGTGTATGTTATTGTGTGTGTATGCACTTAGAGGAACTCTGGAGCTCTGTCAGAGTGACCATCAGGTTCTTGGTCACATCCTTGACCAAGGCCCTTCTCCCCCGATTGCTCAGTTTGACCGGGCTGCCAGCTCTAGGAAGAGTGTTGGTGGTTCCAATCTTCTTCCATTTAAGAATGATGAAGGCCACTGTGTTCTTGGGGACCTTCAATGCTGCAGAAATGTTTTGGTACCCTTCCCACAGATCTGTGCCTCAAAACAACAATATCTGGGAGCTCCTGTCTGGGACAACTCCTTCGAGCTCATGGCTTGGTTTTTGCTCTGACATGCACTGTCAACTGTGGAACCGTATACAGACAGGTTTGTGCCTTTCCAAATCAAGTCCAATCAATTTACCACAGATGGACTCCAATCATGTTTGAGATGTTTCTACATCTTGAGCAATGGAAACAGGATGCACCTGAGCTTAATTGAGTCTCATAGCAAAAGGTCTGAATACTTATTTACATAGGGTATTATTTGAAAAAAATAAATGTGTATACAAAAAAAAAAATAATAATTGTTTCACTTGTCACTATGGGGTAGTGTGTGTCGATTTTTGTATTTAATCCACTTTAGAATGAGGCTGTAATGTAACAAAATGTGGATAGAGTGAAGGAGTCTGAATACTTTCCGAATGCACTGTACATATAAAGTGTATCAAATTTGATGATGGAGTTTGAGACGTGTGGCTACGCAGTCGTAGGTGAACAGGGAGTATAAGAGGAGGCTGAGCACATACCCTTGTGGGGCCTTCGGTGTTGAGGATCAGCTTGGCGGAGGTGTTGTTGCCTACCTCCACCACTTGGGGTCGGCCTGTCAGGAAGTCCAGGACCCAGTTGCACAGGGAGGGTTTCAGACCCAGGACCCTGAACTTAGTGATGAGCTTGGAGGGCACTATGGTATTGAAGGCTGAGCTGTAGTCGATGAACAGCATTATATAGATATTTCTCTTGTCCAGTTGGGGTAGGGCAGTGTGCAGTGCCATAGCAATTGCATCGTCCATGGATCTGTTGGGGCAGTATGTGAATTGTAGTGGGTTTAAGTTGTTAAGTAAGGTGGAGATGATATGGTCCTTAACTAGCCTCTCAAAGCACTTCATGATGACAGTAGTGAGTGCTAGTCATTTAGTTCAGTTATCTTCACTTTCTTGGGTACAGGAACAATGTTGGACATCTCGAAGCAAGTGGTGACAACAGACTGGGATATGAATAGATTGAATACCGGTATGACGGTAAACACTCCAGCCATCTAGTCTGCACATGCTCTGAGGACACGGCTTGGGATGCCATCTGGGCCGGCAGCCTTGTAAGTGTTAACACACTTAAATGAAATAACACCTACCCTGTGTTCAAGAGCTATTTTTTGAACACTAAAACCTCAGATGATGTGAAATCCTTTTTACTGGTTTTAGATAATTGACACTAAAAGTTTTAAAAATTAATTTCTTTATTAAATTGTTGTGCACTCCAATAAATAAGAAAATAGGTTGACACTGTTTGTAAGCTTTTAAAATTATTTCAAACTTACAGCGGTTACAGCGTTGGACTAGTAACCGAAAGGTTGCAAGTTCATATCCCCGAGCTGACAAGGTACAAATCTGTCGTTCTGCCCCTGAGCAGGCAGTTAACCCACCGTTCCTAGGCCGTCATTGAAAATAAGAATTTGTTCTTAACCGACTTGTCTAGTTAAATAAAGGTAAAAAATGAAGACATGAATATCTCATGGTATGCAAAATAGGTCAACTTTGAGCACCTTTATCTCCTGATTGTTTTGGCCAAAAAGGTCCAAAAAGTCACTCTCTGACCACTTCTTCCAAGGGCAAACATGTATGGAAAGTTTCGATTAAATCAAAAGGGATGCTGTCAAAGAGTGATTGAATTCAAATGGATTTACCTGCAACTCCTTACATGTTCCAATACTCTTAAAGCCCAGTGCAGTCAAAATGCAATTTAAATGTTTTTCTTTATATCACATTGTACAACAGCTGATGAAATGAACACTGTAAAAGTGTGAAAACATTTGATCAGTGTTATTTCCTGATAGTTGCTGGTTGAAAATATATTCTACGCAGGACCTTATAAATCAGCAGGTTTGCATGGGCGGGAGTTTCGGCTTTCCATGGTGACGTCACCATGCTGTAAATTGGTTAATAGACCAAAGAGTTACAAACATCACTGGCAATAACAGCTAGATTTCAGTTTTCCCCTCGCCACTCACACCACTCCCAGACAACACAATGTAACTCCAAGTCAATCACACTTCTGTGAAATCAAACTGTCTACTTAGGAAGCAACACTGATTGACAATACATTTCACATGCTGTTGTGCAAATGGAATAGACAACAGGTGGAAATTATAGGCAATTAGCAAGACACCCCCAATAAAGGAGTGGTTCTGCAGGTGGTGACCACAGACCACTTCTCAGTTCCTATGCTTCCTGGATGATGTTTTGGTCACTTTTGAATGCTGGCGGTGCTTTCACTCTAGTGGTAGCATGAGACGGAGTCTACAACCCACATAAGTGGCTCAGGTTTGCTGAGGTTTGCTGTGGTTTGCTGTGTCTGTCAGCGTTGTGTCCAGAGCATGGAGGCGCTACCAGGAGACAGGCCAGTACATCAGGAGACGAGGAGGCCGTAGGAGGGCAACAACCCAGCAGCAGGACCGCTACCTCCGCTGGAGTGTGTCAGCAGTTCCTGCAAGAGGAAGGCATTGATGCTATGGACTGGCCCGCCCGTTCCCCACACCTGAATCCAATTGAGCACATCTGGGACATCATGTCTCGCTCCATCCACCAACGCCACGTTGCACCACAGACTGTCTAGGAGTTGGCGGATGCTTTAGTCCAGGTCTGGGAGGAGATCCCTCAGGAGACCATCCGCCACCTCATCAGGAGCATGCCCAGGCATTGTAGGGAGGTCATACAGGCCTGCAACGAAAACATGCGGTCTCTCCTTCACTGCAGCCGAGGTGAGTAAGACATTTAAACGTGTTAACCCTCGCAAGGCTGCAGGCCCAGACGGCATCCCCAGCCGCGCCCTCAGAGCATGCGCAGACCAGCTGGCCGGTGTGTTTACGGACATATTCAATCAATCCCTATACCAGTCTGCTGTTCCCACATGCTTCAAGAGGGCCACCATTGTTCCTGTTCCCAAGAAAGCTAAGGTAACTGAGCTAAACGACTACCGCCCCGTAGCACTCACTTCCGTCATCATGAAGTGCTTTGAGAGACTAGTCAAGGACCATATCACCTCCACCCTACCTGACACCCTAGACCCACTCCAATTTGCTTACCGCCCAAATAGGTCCACAGACGATGCAATCTCAACCACACTGCACACCGCCCTAACCCATCTGGACAAGAGGAATACCTATGTGAGAATGCTGTTCATCGACTACAGCTCGGCATTCAACACCATAGTACCCTCCAAGCTCGTCATCAAGCTCGAGACCCTGGGTCTCGACCCCGCCCTGTGCAACTGGGTACTGGACTTCCTGACGGGCCGCCCCCAGGTGGTGAGGGTAGGCAACAACATCTCCTCCCCGCTGATCCACCACTGGGGCCCCACAAGGGTGCGTTCTGAGCCCTCTCCTGTACTCCCTGTTCACCCACGACTGCGTGGCCACGCACGCCTCCAACTCATCAAGTTTGCGGACGACACAACAGTGGTAGGCTTGATTACCAACAACGACGAGACGGCCTACAGGGAGGAGGTGAGGGCCCTCGGAGTGTGGTGTCAGGAAAATAACCTCACACTCAACGTCAACAAAACTAAGGAGATGATTGTGGACTTCAGGAAACAGCAGAGGGAACACCCCCCTATCCACATCGATGGAACAGTAGTGGAGAGGGTAGCAAGTTAAGTTCCTCGGCATACACATCACAGACAAACTGAATTGGTCCACTCACACAGACAGCATTGTGAAGAAGGCGCAGCAGCACCTCTTCAACCTCAGGAGGCTGAAGAAATTCGGCTCGTCACCAAAAGTACACAAACTTCTACAGATGCACAATCGAGAGCATCCTGGCGGGCTGTATCACCGCCTGGTACGGCAACTGCTCCGCCCTCAACCGTAAGGCTCTCCAGAGGGTGGTGAGGTCTGCACAACGCATCACCGGGGGCAAACTACCTGCCCTCCAGGACACCTACACCACCCGATGTCACAGGAAGGCCATAAAGATCATCAAGGACATCAACCACCCGAGCCACTGCCTGTTCACCCCGCTATCATCCAGAAGGCGAGGTCAGTACAGGTGCATCAAAGCTGGGACCGAGAGACTGAAAAACAGCTTCTATCTCAAGGCCATCAGACTGTTAAACAGCCACCACTAACATTGAGTGGCTGCTGCCAACACACTGACACTGACTCAACTCCAGCCACTTTAATAATGGGAATTGATGGGAAATGTAAATATATCACTAGCCACTTTAAACAATGCTACCTTATATAATGTTACTTACCCTACATTATTCATCTCAAATGCATACGTATATACTGTACTCTATCATCGACTGTATCCTTATGTAATACATGTATCACTAGCCACTTTAACTATGCCACTTTGTTTACATACTCATCTCATATGTATATACTGTACTCGATACCATCTACTGTATCTTGCCTATGCTGCTCTGTACCATCACTCATTCATATATCCTTATGTACATATTCTTTATCCCCTTACACTGTGTACAAGACAGTAGTTTTGGAATTGTTAGTTAGATTACTTGTTGGTTATTACTGCATTGTCGGAACTAGAAGCACAAGCATTTCGCTACACTCGCATTAACATCTGCTAACCATGTGTATGTGACAAATAAAATTTGATTTGATTTGATACAGGCACGTGGAGGCCACACACACTACTGAGCCTCATTTTGACTTGTTTTAAGGACATTACATCAAAGTTGGATCAGCCTGTAGTGTGGTTTTCCACTTTAATTTTGAGTGTGACTCCAAATCCAGACCTCCATGGGTTGATACATTTGATTTCCATTGATAATTGTTGTGTGATTTTGTTGTCAGAACATTCAACTATGTAAAGAAAAAAGTATGTAATAAGAATATTTCATTCATTCAGATCTAGGAAGTGTTATTTTAGTGTTCCCTTTATTTTTTTGAGCAGTGTACATAAAAATAAAAATAAAAAGCAGTAGAACATATGAGGAGCTAGTAGGTTCTCTGTACTGGTCAGTCCAGGCCAGCTTCAACCACTGAATAGAAGGGCCGCAGGGTTCAATTCCACGTTAGAGCAACTGTAGCAGAGTAAAAACAGAAATCTTGGGAGCTTGGAATCACCAATAAGCAGTACGACATTTTACAGAATGCACCCTCAGGAATATTGAAACCCATTCTATTACAGTGTCAATCTAGGCATGGTTTTGGCTGAAGTAGCTGTCATTCTTCACTGTTTTCCCATCCCGGTCTGATCATTCAGTACTTGAGTGGCTACTGTTCAAGGGAAGGATTTGACTTCTTATTCGTTAAGCACTCGACCCTCACATCTTCTGAATGTTCTGCCTTGTGGTGTGATTGGTTATTCTCCCCGTGGGTGGGACTAGTTTGAATAGGAGAGCTGCAGGTTGATGTTGAGGATGGAAGATTGGTGTTTTCTGTCATAGAGCCCTCTGCCATGTCAATCTCCTCAGACCCCACCCTAAAGACGCTGTCATCTGACCAACTTACCTCTCTCTGGGTGGGTTTTGTGTAATTTAGAGGCTCTGATGTGGCATATGTCTTACAGGAGGACACGTCCAAGTCTGGCCTTGAGGAAGGGGATGGAGTCCCGCCTACAGTCTCATCTAATTGGTACCATGGAAGCACCGTGACCTCATTTGCACTTTGTGATTGGTCGACAGTCTGACATTCATCCAGGTATATTGTCTCTGCTTGAGAAGTCAGTGACTTCCTCAGCAGTTTTGCCTGACTAGTTTTGCTTGGATGTGTCCAGGCTGACTGGTGACACTAGTGGCTCTGACTCCTTGGTGCTTATTTCTGTATCCCCCGTCACACTGGGTAACCCCCCCACATGTCTTGGGACGGGGATCTGCATGTCATTGGCTACCTTGTCATCCTCTGCTCTACGGTCAAAAGAATTGAGAATGTTATGGTGTAATTGAAATGTAGCAGCATTAGTAACATTGATTTCAACACCCAGAACCAAATTGGCAGCAATGATAATGGTGTAGTCTGCTGTAATACAAATTAACAATATAGTACATAAGAGCCAGTGAAAGATACATTACTCTATATAATGCATGAGAATTGGAATGCAAGATATTTAATAAAATTGCTATTTATACAGTTAGCCCCACATAATTACATGGACTATTCTTACCTGTGGTAGACTGCACAGTGGAAGGTACCTCCTGCTCAGTAGGGGGTACTTTGTGGTTAGTGGGAGGTACTTCCTGCTCATTGGGGGTTACATCCTGCTCAGTAGGGGGTACTTCGTGCTCAGTAGGGGGTACTTCGTGCTCAGTAGGGGGTACTTCGTGCTCAGTAGGGGGTACTTCGTGCTCAGTAGGGGGTACTTCGTGCTCAGTAGGGGGTACTTCGTGCTCAGTAGGGGGTACTTCGTGCTCAGTAGCGGGTACTTCGTGCTCAGTAGCGGGTACTTCGTGCTCAGTAGCGGGTACTTCGTGCTCAGTAGCGGGTACTTCGTGCTCAGTAGCGGGTACTTCGTGCTCAGTAGGGGGTACTTCGTGCTCAGTAGGGGGTACTTCGTGCTCAGTAGGGGGTACTTCGTGATCATTGGATGGTACTTTCTTCTCCTCAGAGCTTGTCACAGTGGAGCTAGGCTGCAGAGTTTCATTCAGGATGATGGCATCTCTCCCTCCTATCACAAAACAAGCCAAATTATATTACAAGCACTATTTTTGACCCCTTTTTTGTTATATCCAAATTGGTAGTTTACAGTCTTGTCCCATCGCTAAAACTCTAGTACAGGAGAGACGAAGGTCGAGAGCCATGCGTCCTCCGAAGCACGACCCCGCCAAGCCGCACTACTTCTTGACACACTGCTTGCTAAACCCGGAAGCCAGCCGCACCAATGTGTCGGAGGAAACACCGTACTCCTGGCGACCATGTCAGCGTGCACATGAGTCAATGGCACAAGGACATCCCGGCCGGCCAAACCCTCCCCTAACCCGGACGACGCTGGGCCAATTGTGCGCCGTCTCACAGGTCTCCCGGTCACTAGCACTGCGATGCAGTGCCTTAGACCACTGCGCCACTCGGGAGGGCCATATTACACTTTTGATATAATAACACTGTACAGGCATTAGGACTTGTTAACATAACCATGTTGCAACAATTGTCACATATTTCTACTAGATCACGTCAGCAACTGTATTGACAAAAACATTATACTCCCAACCTACCCTGCACATAAAAGCCAAGATCTTTACTTGTAATGAATTTACAATACAAAGAACTGGCAACCAAGGCGTCTCAGTGTTGTGTGACTGGGCAGAGCATCCCTTATTTTTGGATACATCATACTGTAGAAGGGACAGGGTAAATATAGGGTGTGGCTTCAGAGTGGCTTCTCTTCTGGACTGGGCCCAGATCAGTTTGTGCTGTGTAGCACACCATTGCAGAAACGACCATACGAGTTGACTATGCAGCTCAAACAGATCTGGGACCAGGCTACCTCTCTTCAGTCGAGTCTGGGTTTACAGGGATCAGTGCAAAGGACATTCTTCCCATCCAGTGAGAAAGAAAGAATGTTCAGAGGTTTATTTTTGGGTTCACACTGTAGACAAGAAAGACAGGGACAGCATTGCGACTTTCTCTCTGCCTGACCTGCCTTATTATTTTGAAGGCCGGTCAGGCTTTCTGCAGTGACTCAAAAGCTTTATAAGTATGGTTGTTGCATTAGTGTATTTTCTTCTCCGTAAAACAACAGACTAATCTCAAAACATGCATGCAGTGGGGATTGCTAAGTATACATATAGCAAAAAAAGTGTACCATGGATATTTTCAGGGACAGGATGGAGATAAAGCAAGCAACTTTAAAAATGGTAGTGCACTATAGTACAGTATAGTATTAGTGAAGTAAAGTAAAGCAGTGGAAACATACTTCCAGAGAATCCCAGAGACACATTGTAAGTCAGGCCTCCAGAAAGCAGAAGGAAAAGAGAGAAAAAAACTCAGTACAGTGGGAGAGATGGAACATCAATCAAAATCATTCATAGTTTGACAATAGTGACTGGGTAACAATAATACTGGCCAGTGACCACATACAGGATCAAAAGCTATCAGTATAAGTCACCAGTTAATACTCTATTTTTATGAGCTCATGCCACTTTCAAACAGCATTTATGAATGTATACAGCAGGGGAATTCAAATGAGAGCCTGGGGGTCCGGAGTACTGCTGGTTTTCTGTTCTACCTGATCATTAATTGCATCCACCTGGTGTCCCAGGATCTAAATCAGTCCCTGATTACAGCAGGGAAATGAAAATCAATCATGGAACTGGCTTCGAGGTCCACATGTATATTTGCATGGTATACATACAGGCTAGTAAGTTATTCATTATGCAATATGCATCATGATATAAATTCTAAAATAATAAAAATGACCCCAGAACCAAAAAATAAACAGTGTGTGGCAGAGACCTGGGAGGCTCCATAATCCCGACACCTCTAGAGTCTTCAGTTTCTTCTCAAGCTCCCCTACTCGGTTTCCCAGAATCCTGTTTACATAGGAAGAGTTACAAACAACATAGGAAGAGTTACAAACAGACTGTATTCACTGAGGTGAGATGTTCACAACGTTACAGGTAGAAATGCAATAATTGAGTACATGGTATAGGGGCCACTTAGAGTAACTAGAGGAAATTGGTCATGAGAGTTAGAAAAACAGAAGAAATTCTGATTAAGAAGAAAGGAATTAAAACATTTCTACAGAGTAGAAGAGCTCCCTACTTGTTGGTTTGGCGCTGGTGCTGAATGACCAGGTTCTTCTCATGGATAGTTTCCAGTAGGGCTGTGGCCAGGGACTTGAGGTCTGAGATGGACTGAGACGTGACAGGGAGACTGCATCCGTTGTCCTCAGAAAGCAATAATTCCTGCACTGAACACACACAAATCCCATTAAGATAGGTAAGATGATCAGAAAAAAAGACTACTAGATTTAGTCTGTGATTATGTTTGCCTAGGCAGATGTTTTGGGGGGGGTTTAAGTTTAGAGTGTCCATCTTGGATAGCTTTGCCTTTTGATGCGTATTACATATGAAAGAAAATGCATGGTGCAAGAGCATGTTAGCTGGATACAGAGGGATGTTGGCATTTTGATTATGTATTCATTATCTAAAATTAAATGTGCAGAGAACTGACACAATGTTCAGAGATATCTACATCAGCACTGGCTTTAGAGGAAAATTAGGTAACACTTTACTCGACACCCAGCGTCATAACCATGTCATAACAGCTGACATAGCATGTCGTAACAGCTGACACCTTGTCGTAACATGTCATGACCCATATTTACACCGGTTGAGACAGTGTGTTATTTTATGGCTGTTATGACACCTACACACATCAAAACCCACATTTACTCAGATTAGTTGTTTACCTGCCAAGAAGTTTCCTTTCATTTGAAAGTGTTTTTTTAAAAGTAATTTTCTATTGTTGTAATGAATTCTTTACAGTCATGTTGTTTTTTCCATAACATTTTAAATAAACTTGTCGAAAATACACTTTGACACTGTCATAAAGCATTATTCCGACCCAATGGAATTGTGATACAGCGAATTATAAGTGAAATAATCTGTCTGTAAACAATTGTTGGAAAAATTACTTGTGTCATGTAAAATTAAGAACTTTGAAAGTTTCTTCAAGTGCAGTCGCAAAAACCATCAAGTGCTATGATGAAACCGGCTCCCATGAGGACCACCACAGGTAAGGAAGACCCAGAGTTACCTCTGCTGCAGAGGATAAGTTCATTAGAATTAGCAGCCTCAGAAATTGCAGCCCAAATAAATGCTTCAGAGTTCAAGTAACAGACACATTTCAACATCAACTGTTCAGAGGAGACTGCGTGAACCAGGCCTTCATGGTCAAATTGCTGGGGGTGCTTGCTGGTGACACAGTCTGATTTATTTAGAATTCAAGGCACACTTAACAAGCATGTCTACCATAGGATTCTGCAGCGATACGCCATCCCATCTGGTTTGCGCTTAGTAGGACTATATTTTGTTATTCAACAGGACAATGACCCAACACACCTCCAGGCTGTGTAAGCCGCTAATTGACCAAGAAGGAAAGTGGAGTGCTGCATCAGATGACCTGGCCTCCACAATCAACCGACCTCAAACGAATTGAGATGGTTTGGGATGAGTTAGACCGCAGAGTGAAGGAAAAGCAGCCAACAAGTGCTCAGCATATGTGGGAACTCCTTCAAGGCTGTTGGAAAAGCATTCCAGGTAAAGCTGGTTTAGAGAATGCCAAGAGTGTGCAAAGCTGTCATCAAGGTGGCTACTTTGAAGAATCTCAAATATACAATATATTTTTATTTGTTTAACACTTTTCCGGTTACTACATAATTCCATGTGTTATTTCATAGTTTTGATTCCTTCACTATTATACTACAATGTAGAAAATAGTAAAAATAAAGAAAAACCCTTGAATGAGTAGGTGTCCAAACTTTTGACTGGTACTCTGTGTGTGTATATTTGTGTTTGCAGGTCACATTTCAAAAAGAGACCTAGGTCTCAATAGGTCTACTACAAATAAACTACATACAAATAAAATGTTTATTATTGTGTTAATTAGTCCACTGTTAATACAATCCCCCAAAAAGGTGTTTTCTAACTCCAGGTCTGGAAGTGTGCACGGTTTCAAAATAGAGTACAATGATTGATTTGCATTATGAACTAATGAACAAAATACTAACAGAAAGAAGATGAGTGGGGGAACGGTTTGTGCAGTACCTTGTTTGGCAGAGAGCACCCCAGTGAGTGCACTGCTGTTAGCTTTGCCATAAGTCTTGGAGTTCTTCCTGCTCTCCAGAGCACTCTGAAAACCAGTAAAATATTAATATGATATATTGTATACCCTTGTTCACTAACATGATTGAGCATGTGTAGTAGTAGAGGATTGTGAACCATACAAACTGTGGAAAAAAAAAAAAACATACAAAATATTACCAAGTAAAAAAAACATTCAGATAATCATACAGTTTGTCAAACTTGGTTTGAGAGCTACAACTGTTATGGGTGCCATCTTGGCAACAAAACTGTCACTAAAGATTACATTTTAATTGACATTAGAACATGAGCCCAGAAACTCAGTTACCAGCTTTGACCAAATAAGGCCTTGAGTAGTTGTGATATTTAAGACCATCTCTAAGGATTGTTCTATTCTATAGTATTATTAGTACTATTCACACAACAATGTTAAAGGCTTGTTTATATGTTGCTTACAATACCTTGTACTTCATGACATTCATTTTGAGCATGGTGACCTCCTCCTGCAGTTGTTTGAACCGCTCGTGTAAATATCTGAAAGAAAACAGTTTATTTAAAAAGTATTCCAAAACAAATGCCCAAAGTCATACATTGTGAAGAAAGTTGTTCATGAACATCCTTATTGCATTCAGTAAAACATTACAGATATTACATACATTATGTTCTCCCACACACAAACACACCTGTTCTCCATGCAGAGTGCATCTACGTCTAGAATCCGACACTCGTGTCCCCCCAAGATGTGGTTCACCTCGTGGTTCAGCCGCTGGGCCTTTTCCTGGAACACGTTACGCTCCGCCCTCACATCCTGCAGCTCATCCGTCAGAGATTTCACACTGTGCTCCAGCTCCTCATTCTAGGACAAACAAAAAAACAGAACATGTACGATTTCAAACTTTGTAAGGCATTTCAAACATTGTAAGAGATGCCTATAATAATATTACAGATTGTGACAAACCTCCAACACTGCCTTGCATAATGAGTGGGCAACATAGGCTGAACTATGGTTGGTTGGGAATATGGTATTGTGACAATTGATCTCTTATCTTGCTATATGAAAATATTAAAACCATCTGTACAACTTCATTCTGACATTAGTATTGTTTCCAACATCACCCAAGGTATGTTCCTCACACTTGCTTGTCTTCTTTTATTAACCCACCACCATACCCTCTTTGCAGGACAACTTATTCTACAACTGATTTAAAAAAAAAAAAAAAAAGAGAATGCAGTCTTGTTCAGAATTTTTAAATGTATTTAAGACAGTAAAAAGGAGAGAGATGAGGGTGGAAACAGTTCAGAAGTGCCAGACCGGGGAATTGAACCCTGGTCTCTAGAGTGGACATGTGGTCCAATGCAATTAGTCGCAGTACCACTCAACCAAATGTAGCAAAGGTGAATCAGACTCACACTTTTGCAATGAGGTAGCCCTGCCCTGGAATTTCCTCTTGATCGAATGTTAAATAAGTTGGTTTCCTGAATGGTAGCCCGGGGTTCAGATCCCAACAGTTACAAATTATGGCACAACCGTTCCATTCCTCACCTGCTCTCGTGCTGTCTCCAACTGCTGGACCAGGTCCTCCCGCTCATAGGCCTGGAAGTGCCTTGCCCCCACCTCTTCATCCCCCAACCTCTGTCTGGCTATGGTCATCCGCAGGAGCTGTGGGAGGGTAGGGGGAGGACAGAGTCAATTCCATTTCAATTTGGAATGCAACTGACAGTAACTCCACTGTTGGATTTCAAATTTGCGTAAACCATTGCTGCACTGTCAGGAAGTAAACTTAATTTTTTTTCAAATTATGAAAATTTGAATTTGAGTTTACTTCCTGAATTGAAAAAGAATTGACCCCATCCCTTAAGGATATCATACCTTGTTATCCCCCTGGGCCTCAGCCAGTCGTTGACGCAGCTCCTTCACCTCTTCAGACAGCTGCTTAGTCCTTTCTCTGGAGTCTCTCAACAGCTGGGCCAAATTCAACTGATAGAGTGAATGATATGTACAGCTGAAGTCAGAAGTTTACATACACCTTAGCCAAATACATTTAAACTCAGTTTTAAACAATTCCTGACATATAATCCAAGTAAAATTCCCTGTCTTAGGTCAGTTAAAATAAAGTGGTGATCCTAAAGAATGTGAAATGTCAGAATAATAGTAGAGAAGGATTTATTTAATATTTTATTTCTTTCATCACATTCCCAGTGGGTCAGAGGTTTACATACACTCAATTAGTATTTGGTAGCATTGCCTGTCAATTGTTTAACTTGGGGAAAAACTTTTCAGGTAGCCTTCCACAAGCTTCCCACAATAAGTTTGGTGAATTTTGGCCCATTCCTCCTGACAGAGCTGGTGTAACTGAGTCAGGTTTGTAGGCCTCCTTGCTCGCACACGCTGTTTCAGTTCTGCCCACACATTTTCTATGGGATTGAAGTCAGGGCTTTGGGATAGCCACTCCAATACCTTGACTTTAAGCCATTTTGCCACGACTTTGGAAGTATGCTTGGTGTCATTGTCCATTTGGAAGACCCATTTGCGACCAAGCTTTAACTTCGTGACTGATGTCTTGAGATGTTTCTTCAATATAGCCACAATTTCCCTCCTCATGATGCTATCTATTTTGTAAAGTGCACCAGTCCCTCCTGCAGCAAAGCACCCCCACAACATGATGCTGCCACCCCGTGCTTCACGGTTGGGATGGTGTTCTTCGGCTTGCAAGCCTACCCCTTTTTCCTCCAAACATAATGATAATGACCAGAGGACATTTCTCCAAAAAGCCCAAAATGTTCCCATGCTCAGTTGCAAACCGTAGTCTGGATTTTTTAAAGGCGGTTTTGGAGCAGTGGCTTCTTCCTTAGTGAGCAGCCTTTCAATTTATGTCGATATAGGACTTGTTTTACTGTGGATATAGATACTTTTGTACCGGTTTCCTCTAGCATCTTCACAAGGTCCTTTGCTGTTGTTCTGGGATTGATTTGCACTTTTCACACCAAAGTACATTCATCTCTAAGAGACAGAATGCGTCTCCTTCCTGAGCGGTATGACGGGTGCGTGGTCCCATGGCGTTTCTACTTGCGTACTATTGTTTGTACAGATGAACGTGGTACCTTCAGGAGTTTGGAAATTGTTCCCAAGGATGAACTGGACTTGTGGAGGTCTACCATTTTCTTTCTGAGGTCTTGGCTGATTTCTTTTGATTTTCCCATGATGTCAAGCGAGTGAGTTTGATTTTGAAGGCCTTGAAATACATCCAAATACATCCACAGGTATGCCTCCAATTGACTCAAATGATGTCAATTAGTCTATCAGAAGCTTCTAAAACCATGACATCATTTTCTGAAATTTTTCAAGCTGTTCAAAAGGCACAGTCAAATTAGTGCATGTTAACATCTGACCCACTGGAATTGTGATAGTGAATTATGTGAAGTGAAATTTGTCTGTAAACAATTGTTGGAAAAATTACTTGTGTCATGCACAAAGTAGATGTCCTAACAGACTTGCCAAAACTACAGGTTGTTAACAATACATTTTTGGAGTGGTTGAAAAAATTAGTTTTAATGGACTTCAACCTAAGTGAATATAAACCTCAGACTTCAACTGTACACGATACTGTTCTTTCACATCTACACAGCAAATGTGAGATCAGAATTTTAACAGTGTTAAATGTAACACTTTCTTAAATGTGTATGTGACCCATCAGAATGTTGCTGATAAATGCACACTAAGAAAATGTAACAGCATCAGCTCTAATAGTCTTATGGAATTTACACCTGTGGACTTTCAGTAACTATTTTTGGGGTGTTAACATAAAGCCTTTGGCATATTTATTTCTCGGAGTGCCTTTTGAGTGAATTTTAGAGGTACCTGTTGCACCCATGACGGCCTTTTCTAGTGACAGAGACATGATTGTTGCATTCGATGGTTTTCAGTCCTGTAGCCTTCACTAAGTTAGTGCGTAAGGTCATATTTTATAATACAAATGAAATTATTTATGAGAATACATAACATTCTTGACAATACCATTGTTGGAATCGGCTAAACTTTGATCATTGAGGTAGTAAATGAATGATAGTCTCTTTCATTTCCTATGTTAGAAGTTAATGGTTCTCTAAAGAAAGACAGAAGGCTTTGGAATGTGTTTGATGTAGGAGAGGAGAGCGATGTGTTGATATAGGGAAGACAGATGGACATCTGTGGATCAGGAGGTGAGGGGTGAGGTCAGTTCCCCTTAAGGGAGTAATCAGGGTTAGTATCTGGCTACCTTCTTTCCTGTGGAGACAAACTGTAAGGAGGAGTGTCTTAAGTAGGATGTATATAAACTGTGATGTCTGAAATGTTTGCTGTCTGATTTCAGCTGTGCAGAACCTTTGGGAATGATTAAACTTGGTTAAAGCTTAATTAAAGCTTCTCTAGTGTTCTTGAGTTATTTACTCTGAAAAATAAGAACCTAACACCATACTTTGACAGCCTAGTTTTACCCTAACACAGTGGCCTATAACTCCTGGTTTGTAGGCTACGTCGGCAAGTAATATTCTGCTGGCTTGCATAGTGTTATATAATTCCTATTGGAATCCATTTAGGATATACAACAGTCTGTACTTCTAATCACCCGCATCTGCAGATAGAATAACTGCCCAGGTAGGGAGATTGATAAATAAGACTACCTAAACATCTAAACTGGATCGACCATCTCAATAACGGGTGAAATAAGTCCAACCACTTAACATATTTTTTAAACAAATCCAATTTGTATTTATCTTTGTGTGGCATAAGATCAATGAATTAATTCAGTAACATACATATTAAAATAAACAATTCTAAAAAGCAACCTGCAACAAAGAATGCTGGGAAATATGATGAGGCCCCTCCCACGTCTTTTTCATGGAAATTAACGCAACACAGTCGAGTAACACCAACTGGTGTTGATTCCACTATGATTCAAATAACACTTAATTTACTCACAGCATATGGTGTCAATTTCGATCCCACTGTTAACCCCACTAGAATCAACATTCAGATATTACAATGACAACACTTACCTCATCACAGAGATTTTAACACCCGCAAATTTGCTGTGTAGTCTAGCATACTATAACGTCCTCGACATAGGGAAGTTGCTGGCCAAGGGTGTTATATCAGTACAGTACAGTCATAATGCAAACCGTTACCTCGGTCATCCAATTTGACACGGTTTATCATTTACTTTTCAGTCGACACATTTAGACTGCCACAAATAGTAAGAAAATATTTTGACGCCATGGCGTCTATTGATGTCGACTTACTTGATTTCGTTTTTCAGGTGGTAGACTGGAGTCTCCATCCTAGAATGCAGAAGAAAAAAAATAGATAGTGAGGACAGATCACTTACCAGAAGTCAAGATAAAATTGTATGATTGATATGACTATGGTTAATAAATTATGAAAATGTAAAGAAATAAAGTACTATACAGTGCATTCGGAAAGTATTCAGATCCCTTCCTTTATTCCCACATTTCGTTACATTACAGCGTTGATCTAAAATTGATTAAATAATTGTTTTCCCTCAATCTACACACAAAGCCCCATAATAACAAAGAGAATACAGTTTTTTTATTTTTTAAATGTATTAAACAGAAATACCTTATTTACATAAGTATTCAGATCCTTTGCTACAAGACTCAATTTTGCTCAGGTGCATCCTGTTTCCATTGATCATCCTTCAGATGTTTCAACTTAATGGGAGCCCAACTGTGGTAAATCCAAATGATTGGACATGATTTGGAAGGGCACACACCTGTCTATATAATGTCCCACAGACAGAGCAAAAACCAAACCATGAGATCGAAAGGAATTGTCCTTAGAGCTCTGAGACAAGATTGTGTCAAGGCACAAATCTGGGGAAGGGTACCAAAAATATTCTTCAGCCCCAAGAGTGGCGCAGCAGTCTAAGGAACTGCATCTCAGTGCTAAAAGAGTCGTTACAGACCCTGGTTTGATTCCAGGCTGTAACACAACCGACCGTGATTGGGAGTCCCATAGGGCGGCGCACAATTGGCCCAGTGTCGTTAGGGTTTAGCCGGGGTAGGCCGTCATAGTAAAGAACAAATTCTTATTTACAGACTAGCCTAGTTAAATAAATGTTAAATAAAAAAAAATGTTACAAAAAAGAACATAGCGGCCTCAATCACACTTAAATGAAATAGTGTTTTTTAACTTAAGACACTTCCTAGAGCTGGCCGCCCGGCCAAACTGAGCAATCGGGGGATAAGGGCCTCGGTCAGGGAGGTGACCTAGAATCTGATGGTCCAAAGTTCCTCTGTGGAGATGGGAGAACCTTCCAGAAAGACAACCATTTCTGCAGCACTCCGCAAATCAGGCCTTTATGGTAGTGGCCAGACGGAAGCCACTCCTCAGTAAAAAGGCACATGACAGCCCACTTGGAGTTTGTTAAAAGGCACCTAAAGGATTCTCAGACCATGAGACACAGATTCTCTGGTCTGATGAAACTTAGATCCAACGCTTCGGCCTGAATGCCAAGCGTCACATCTGGAGGAAACCAGGCACCACTCATCACCTGGCCAGTACCATCCTTACGGTGAAGCATGGTGTTGGCAGCATCATTATTATGTTTTTCAGTGGCAGGGACTGGGAGACAAGTCAGAATCGAGGGAAGGATGAACGGAGAAAATTACAGAAAGATCCTTGACGAAAAAAACTACTCCAGAGCACTCAGGACCTTAGACTGGGGCGAAGGTTCACCTTCCAACAGGACAACAACCCTAACCACACAGCCAAGACAACGCAGAAGTGGCTTCGGGACAAGTGTCAATGTCCTTGAGTGGTGCAGCCAGAGCCCGGACTTGAACCTGATCTTACATCTCTGGAGAGACCTGAAAATAGATGTGCAGTGACACTCTCCATCCAAACTGAGAGCTTGAGAAGATCTGCAGAGAAGAATGGGAGAAACTCTCCAAATACAGGTGTCAAGCTTGTAGTGCCATACCCTGCTAAAAAGCTAGTTACAGTGCCTTGCGAAAGTATTCGGCCCCCTTGAACTTTGCGACCTTTTGCCACAATTCAGGCTTCAAACATAAAGATATAAAACTGTATTTTTTTGTGAAGAATCAACAAGTGGGACACAATCATGAAGTGGAACAACATTTATTGGATATTTCAAACTTTAACAAATCAAAAACTGAAAAATTGGGCGTGCAAAATTATTCAGCCCCCTTAAGTTAATACTTTGTAGCGCCACCTTTTGCTGCGATTACAGCTGTAAGTCGCTTGGGGTATGTCTCTATCAGTTTTGCACATCGAGAGACTGACATTTTTTCCCATTCCTCCTTGCAAAACAGCTCGAGCTCAGTGAGGTTGGATGGAGAGCATTTGTGAACAGCAGTTTTCAGTTCTTTCCACAGATTCTCGATTGGATTCAGGTCTGGACTTTGACTTGGCCATTCTAACACCTGGATATGTTTATTTTTGAACCATTCCATTGTAGATTTTGCTTTATGTTTTGGATCATTGTCTTGTTGGAAGACAAATCTCCGTCCCAGTCTCAGGTCTTTTGCAGACTCCATCAGGTTTTCTTCCAGAATGGTCCTGTATTTGGCTCCATCCATCTTCCCATCAATTTTAACCATCTTCCCTGTCCCTGCTGAAGAAAAGCAGGCCCAAACCATGATGCTGCCACCACCATGTTTGACATTGGGGATGGTGTGTTCAGCTGTGTTGCTTTTACGCCAAACATAACGTTTTGCATTGTTGCCAAAAAGTTCAATTTTGGTTTCATCTGACCAGAGCACCTTCTTCCACATGTTTGGTGTGTCTCCCAGGTGGCTTGTGGCAAACTTTAAACGACACTTTTTATGGATATCTTTAAGAAATGGCTTTCTTCTTGCCACTCTTCCATAAAGGCCAGATTTGTGCAATATACAACTGATTGTTGTCCTATGGACAGAGTCTCCCACCTCAGCTGTAGATCTCTGCAGTTCATCCAGAGTGATCATGGGCCTCTTGGCTGCATCTCTGATCAGTCTTCTCCTTGTATGAGCTGAAAGTTTAGAGGGACGGCCAGGTCTTGGTAGATTTGCAGTGGTCTGATACTCCTTCCATTTCAATATTATCGCTTGCACAGTGCTCCTTGGGATGTTTAAAGCTTGGGAAATCTTTTTGTATCCAAATCCGGCTTTAAACTTCTTCACAACAGTATCTCAAACCTGCCTGGTGTGTTCCTTGTTCTTCATGATGCTCTCTGCGCTTTTAACGGACCTCTGAGACTATCACAGTGCAGGTGCATTTATACGGAGACTTGATTACACACAGGTGGATTGCATTTATCATCATTAGTCATTTAGGTCAACATTGGATCATTCAGAGATCCTCACTGAACTTCTGGAGAGAGTTTGCTGCACTGAAAGTAAAGCGGCAGAATTATTTTGCACGCCCAATTTTTCAGTTTTTGATTTGTTAAAAAAGTTTGAAATATCCAATAAATTTCGTTCCACTTCATGATTGTGTCCCACTTGTTGTTGATTCTTCACAAAAAAATACAGTTTTATATCTTTATGTTTGAAGCCTGAAATGTGGCAAAAGGTCGCAAAGTTCAAGGGGGCCGAATACTTTCCCAAGGCAGTGTAAATAGTTAAGCTACCCAGGCTATCAGCATTGACTCATCACATACACGGCTGTTACTGTTTATTATATATCCTGTTGACTAGTAACTTTATCCCTACCTATATGTACATATCTACATCAACTACCTCGTAGCCCTGCACATCGACTCAGTACTGGTACCCTGTGTATATAGCCAAGTTATCAATACACTCAATGTGTATTTATCCCTTGTGTTATTATTTTTCTATTATTTCTCTTTTTCCTCTCTGCATTGTTGGAAGGGTCCATAAGTAAGCATGCCACTGAGTCTACACCTGTTGTTTAGGAAGCATGTAACAAATCAAACTTGATCTTCATATTTCTTGTGATACCGGAAGTGTCACTTTGAATTATTAGAACTCGGTAATACAACTTTTGATTGAATGAGGCCTTTAATGTCCCTCGTGTGAGATAGGCAGTAGTAAGGTATTGTAGCAATGTGAGGAGCAGTTGTGGAGTCGTAGTGTGAAGTAGTGGCTCCGGGGTGAAGTTTCCCCCCTAGGTACAGATCTGGGATCAGATTCCCCTCCCCTAATCCTGAAAATGTAACTGATCCAAAATCACCCTATTCCGAGGGTGTAGACTCACTATGAGTTCCCTGTACTTCTTCTTGAGTCCCTGGTGGCGTTCTCGGAGCTGGTTGGCCATCAGCTGGTATTGGTCTCTCTCCTGTTGACAGGTATCCAGCTCCTTGGACAGAATCAGGAGGGCCTCCTTCTTGCTCTCCAACTTGCGCTTACACACCAGGAACTGTACACATGACAGGAACACACATTGTCATCTTGTGCAAGCAGATCAGACATACTGTAAAAAAGGCAACTTGCCTGCATGATGAGATCACTGTGTGGGACATATTAAACTTCTATAAGCAGGACACACTGTACAGCTAACTGCCAAAATAATGGAAACACCAACCAGGGTCCCCACACCTTCTTAAACATCAAATTCAAGGACTTTAAGTCCTTTCCAGGCCCAATTCAAGGACCCAGCATGGCATAGTTTGAGACATGGATCAAGGTTAATTACAGTTACAACACTGAGAATTATTATAATGAGAACTAGCAGGCTTTACAGAAGCTCACAGACAATTAAAGAGAGAGAGGCTTGAATGTGTGAACACTTCTCAATTGTGCTGTGTTACAGTGACGGCAGACTACGTGGTCTCTTGCCTTCTCTAACAAAGCAAAACAATATATTGTGTATAATGAGTAATAAAGACAGACTTATTTACGAGTTGAAGAGCTAAGTAACTCCTTGTTTATTTCATTACCACCAGCTTAACACGAAACATGTCGCAGAGCAAAAACATGACCTTTTTTCCCCCAGTCATTCACTTTTAGGACATTCACTTTTTTGTTGAGTAGTGTTTCTATTTCAGCACTCGTCTTTAGCACCCCTTCTCAGGCTATTGGACTTGGCAATAAGAGTGAGATTGCCTGTGCTCTCCGCTTTTAGGGCAAATTTGTCTGCTGAGGTCTCAAGTGCATTTGTCAGTCTTTTTCTTCCCTTTAAGTTAATCTATTAGGTCTCTGTTTTTTTCTCATCCATTCTTCTCCGTTACTCTCTTCTTCTTGATGTGTCACATACCTCTGCCTTGCAGATGCCACTGACATCAGCAGAGATCTGTCAATGCACACATTATTATGCCACCCACAGCTCTTATGTGGTCAACTACACATCTCTGTGCTACGTATGAATCTTCAAGTTCTCCACTTCAATCTTCCGATTGATGGAGAATCCGTGCTCTACGGAGGCTTGCCCATGTGACAGTAAGAGGAGTTGGCGGCAAAGTCTCCAAGGATTTCTGAACTCTGTCCTTTGACATATACTCATGTAAAAATGTGTGGACAATGTCATCAATAAAATGTGAGTATTGTTGAATGATGTTATGACAATCTTCTTCCTCTCGTTGACCATTTACAAGGCAGGTCAGGGCCATCTTCGATTTTTCTGTAGACAGCATCTTTCCATTTGTGCCTGCCATTTCCCTTGGATCAAAGAAAGATGCGAGACCAGAGAGTACTTCAATGGGGATTTCTCAATGAGTTTGTTAACAGTTGTGAGCATACACTTCCTGCAAGCGATTTTGAAGTCCATCAATGTTCTCGGGCAAAAAAAAAAATCCCTGCGGACAAGTCTCTCATAATTCTTCAAGTAACAAAGCCCAAGTCTACCTGTGAGGAGTCGATGTGATTGGATGACTGGCTCACCTCGACATCAATAAGTTTGAGGGGTCTTCACTTCTTTCATGAGGTCTGGCTTAATGAATCTGCTTATCAAGCTCTTAAGCAGCTTGAACAATGGCACCATGGGCTTATCGGTCTGGTAGCGTGTGAGGAATGGTGTCCCTTCTTTGCTCACTGACAAGATAAAATAAAATTTTGCTTTCATGAGAGGGTCCTTAACAGCCTCCTGAATCACCTCAAAGGACTTTGTGCCTGGATTATGCCTAGATCTACAGCCTTCACATGTTGCCATATGGGGTAAAAACTCTAAAGCTCGTTCAAGCACGGGCGCATTTTCAACCCACTGTGTCTTGCAAAACCTAAGTGGCATTGGGGGATCTGATGATCCAATTACGTTAAAGTAGTCCTCCCTGCGGGCTGGAGTATCCTTCAGAAGTTGGTAAATAGCATCAAGGAGGGACTTCTCAACCTATGAGTAAAACGGCCAAATTACATTTGGTCCACCCATGGAGATCTGATTCTGAAGCATGTTTTTCTTTGGTAGATCTTCGGTGCTCTTCTCATAAACAGCTTTAAGGTCCAAAGCAGTCGCATGTCCCATGAATTTAGAATCATAAATTCTTGTCACGACTTTGTCCTTATCCCATAAACGGGCGTGAGTCACACTGCTTTGACTGTGCCTTTCTGTTAAAGCTCTCAAAGAGAAGTACATAGTCCTCCTCCCCAGCAGACCATTTTTTAGACAATAAATGCCTGAAATGAGGAGCCAAGCCATCTGTGCACACATAGCTGGTCTTTGTTGCCCCGCATGCAAAGGTCTGGGCTAGTGCACTGTCTGGGAACATCACTAAGAACAGCACCTAAAAGTTAGAAAAAAAGATTGAAATCAAACACTTATTTCTGCATCTAGCCTGTGTGTGTGTGTGTGTCAGAGAGGGAATATGAAAACAAACATGTTCCTAAAAATAATTTAATGTTACATGTGACAGTTTATAAACCATACCACTCACCTGTGCGTTCACTAGAGTGGAAAGAGTAGTAAGACTCCATCATATTCAGACACCATAACGTCTCAGCCCGCAATGTGTCCTCTTTGGGAACGCCAGTTATGACAGACTGTCTTGAGGAGGTGGTGAATGTGGTAGTAGTTGTAGAAGATTGTCTTGGTGGTGATGTAGATGACGATTACTTTTCCACTTAGTTCAATAGAGTGGGAACTGTAAGAAAATAAGTGTCCAAGTCTGATGAATGACTAGCTAGCTGGTTAACGTTAACTAGCATTAGTCATGAAATGTTGTCACTAACGACTCTAGTTAACGTCCTTTAACTAAATGTAAACTTTCAGTCAATGTCAGCAAACTGTCATTTATTTGAAATGTTCACTGTCTAGCTCTGCTTGTCTCAAGTTGGCTAACGTTAGCTAGCTAGCACTATATTGACAGGTGTGATTTTGTGGGAGAACTGATATCTAGATAACGTTAGCTAACAACAACATAGCAAAGTATAGTAATCCTTTCTACATGTTACCAGGGGTAGGACCCACCTGCTTTTAACTTGTGCAGTGTCGTCATGTGTGATGCTCCAGCAGCATGGCTCGTCACAGCTGCTTCACCCACTTTTATTGATTTGCGGCAGGCTCTTCATCGGGCCATATGGATGATCTTTAACAAGCCAGTCTTTGTAAATGTCTTTGGTGAGCCTCGAGTCCTGGAATGTACATTTTCCAGGCAGAGCTGAAGGTTCACTTAACGTTAGCTTTCTCGCTTCCTTGCCGCTGTTTAACCTGCATCATTCATGTATGCACCTGACCATCGCACTTGCGAGGCAGGTGACGCGTGAAACAAGGACACACAGACGGCGGGAGACACACATGCAGATAGCGAAACTTCGCCTATTACGCGGAATCCAAACCATCGTGCGCCATGTGCATCTATGGCATAGTGCATTTATTTTGTCCCCACCCCCAATTTTTCCACAATTTGGTGTTTTGTTGATGGTGGTGGAAAACGCCGTCTTAGGCGCTGGTCCAGAATCTCCCATAATGGTTCAATTTGGTTGAAATCTCATGCCTGAGGCACGCGCATGCATACACACACACACACACACTTTAAACCCTCTATGCTCCTTTGAGACCCCTCTTTCAAAGTCACAGATATTTTCTTAAAGTAGGGCTGAACAGGTTCTGGTTAGACTATATTTATCTCTGGCTCCCTCTTTAGTAATTTGTTACCTATTTGTTACATCTACAGTTGAAGTCAGAAGTTTACATACGCTCAGGTTGGAGTCATTAAAACTCGTTTTTCAACCACTCCAAAAATTTCTTGTTAACAAACTAGTTATGGCAAGTCGGTTAGGACATCTACTTTGTGCATGACACAAGTAATTTTTCCAACAATTGTTTACAGACAGATTATTTAACAGATTATTGAATTTATAAGTAACTGTATCACAATTCCAGTGGGTCAGATGTTTACATACACTAAGTTGACTGTGTCTTTAAACAGCTTGGAAAATTCCAGAAAATGATGTCATGGCTTTTGAAGCTTCTGATAGGCTAATTGACATCATTTGAGTTATTTGGGGGTGTACCTGTGGATGTATTTCAAGGCCTGCCTCTGCTTGACATCATGGGAAAATCTAAAGAAATCAGCCAAGACCTCAGAAAGAAAATGGTAGACCTCCACAAGTCTGGTTCATCCTCGGGAGCAATTTCCAAATGCTTGAAGGTTCATCTGTACAAACAATAGTATGCAAGTAGAGATGAATGTACTTTGGTGTGAGAAGTGCAAATCAATCCCAGAACAACAGCAAAAGACCTTGTGAAGATGCCGGTACAAAAGTATCTATATCCACAGTAAAACAAGTCCTAATATTGACGTAACCGGAAAGGCAAGGAAGAAGCCACTGCTCCAAAACCACCATAAAAAAACCAGACTACGGTTTGCAACTGCACATTGGGACAAAGATCGTACTTTTTGGAGAAATGTCCTCTGGTCTGATGAAGCAAATGACCATCGTTATGTTTGGAGGAAAAAGGGGGATGATTGCAAGCCGAAGAACACCACCCCAACCGTGAAGCACAGGGGTGGCAGCATCATGTTGTGGTGGTGCTTACAGAAGGAGGGACTGGTGCACTTCAAAATAGATGGCATCATGAAGAGGGAAGAAGGGAAATGATGTGGATACATTGAAGCAACACCTCAAGACATCAGTCAGGAAGTTAAAACTTGGTCACAAATGGGTCTTCCAAATGGACAATGACACCAAGCATACTTCCAAAGTTGTGGCAAAATGGCTTAATGACAACAAAGTCAAGGTATTGGAGTGGCCATCACAAAGCCCTGACCTCAATCCCATAGAAAATTTGTGGGCAGAACTGAAAAAGCGTGTGCGAGCAAGGAGGTCTACAAACCTGACTCAGTTACACCAGCTCTGTTAGGAGGAATGGGCCAAAATTCAGCCAACTTATTGTGGGAAGCTTGTGGAAGGCTACCTGAAACATTTGACCCAAGTGAAACAATTTAAAGGCAATGCTACCAAATATGAATTGAGTGTATATAAACTTCTGACCCATTGGGAATGTGATGAAAGAAATAAAATATTAAATAAATCATTCTCTACTATTATTCACACCCAATGAATACATGACCAAAATAAAGATTGGAATAGTTTATATAATGCTTTATATAGCTGTCACATTCCTGTTCTGCGCCTGTGTGCTTTTTGACTGACTAACCTTAACCTAATTGTTAACAAAAGCTTCTGTAAAGCTTAGAATGTACTGTAGGCCAACAGTACAAACACCGTGTGAAAACATTTGTCTGGATTCTTCTCAAAATGTACTTCCTTATGCTTACAAATGTTATCGGGGATAGCATATAGCCTATGCCCACAAGGAAGACTATGTCCGTAGCAGGAAAACATGTAATGGACTTTATTGAAAACATTTAGATGTTTATTAGTGCAGTACTAAACGGTCTTCCCTCCCTCCCTCCTAACAAACGAGGACGATTTTATAATCGCAGGTTAATCCATTTCCATTTAAAATGAACATGCGTCAAAATGTTGTCTCTCATTCCATGTTCAAGCCGTCATATTTATCAAAAGAAACGACGTAGCGGATCTGTTTTAGAAATAAAATACCCTGTATGCAGTTCTAGTTTGTTGTAGGCTAGCATGTTGAATTTGAAATATGCAACTGCGTTGTAGATTAAATAGGCTACCCGACAAACATGAACATTTAAACTATAGGAAGTGTTTTAAAAAAACGAGATACTGTAGCCACATTTATTTCAAACGTGATAAAGATACTGACAGCTGTGAGCCGATGTATTGGGATTGGGATTAAGTTTGACATGGAGGCAGTGGCATATTGAATAAACTCACCTCGCTGACCAAACCCTGCCAATCGCTTTCGCTTCTTCTTGAGGAATTCATCTCGTTTGTTTTATGACAGCTTTTCAATGTTGTCGTTTATCAAGCTTGACGGTACAGTCAGTATCAGGAGGGAAGCATCACTGTATTTATTCTGCATAGGAAGACATGCTATTTCAGTCTACCTCACTTCCGTCTGTCTGTCAATTGCGTGCATGCGTGCGTGTGAAACGTCAGCAGAGTTGAGCAGCTATCAGGGTCGAGCAGCTATCAGGGTCATTAATATGAATATGACTGACCTTTCAGTGTGATCTGTGTCTTCTTTGTTATGCAAATATGCCGACATGGAAAGTACATTTTAATGCATTTGTATACGAAATATTGTGTTTTCCTTTTGCCTCAATGCCCTGCAATGTCGGTCTTAAACATAGGGTGGTGCACTTATCACACTCATCTTGAGGTAAATGCGTAGGCTTATAGGCTATATCCTACAGAATCAGGTGATGCTCATAGCCCTTGTTAATTTATTCAAAGAATATTGACAATGTGTTGTTGTTTCACAAAGAAAGAAATATAACAGCATAGGCCTACTTGCCTTCCTATTACAACATTGATTGACAACTAATCAAGGAATGGAAGTGGTTTGGAAATTTCTCCACACATTACAATTTCTCTTATTCTCATAACACTAGCTAATACATGTAGCCTAACGATGCACTGATGTCCTCTATTCTTGCAAGCCAGAGATAAATCTGTCACAAAGGCTCAGTGCTGAGAAGGCTACACATCTTAACTTTGCCATCTTAGGCACTTTATCATTGCCACACAGACAAATTCTCAGCATTTGTAAGTGCTAGGTATGCTGTACAGAATAATGGGAACAAAAACAACAGTGCAGTATATTTCCTGTCAGATGCTTTAATTCTATTGCATTTTAAATCCACAAATGTTAAACAATAAATGAAGAACAATTATTTCACGAGGATATTCTTAAAGCCAAATGGAATCTACATTCAATTAATGTTCTTTATGTCTAACTTATATACAGTACATAGATAGATGTGGCTGAAAACACCATTTGTTCAGAACATCAACATTGTACAGAGGTAACATACTGTAGTAGGGCATAGTTAACATGTTGAAGGTAAAGGCAGCAAGGTCATGACACTAAAGACAAGGAATATATGTGTATTATATAAATGAAATTCTAGCTAACTGTACTAATGTAGTACAGCATATAATAAAGCATAATAATAAAGTACAGCATTAAATATACAGAAAGATATGTATCATTATCTTGCATAGGAATTAATACTACATTATTGACATTCTGTTTTGCTATTAGCCAGGCACTGTTCCACCATATAGCTGGCCATCATCAATTTCAGTTCCGTTATTCATTATGTTCAGTAAAGGTATAATAGTTGTTAATGTTTAACAGCTAGCTGTAAATACTGTGCAGTTGCTATAATCATATCCCTGATAAGTCACTGTACAAGACCATTGCAGGTATTGGCAGCCAATTGTTCAGCATGCGGGTTACATTTCACATATTGTCATTGCTTTAATATGATTATTTTGGTTTCACACTTAACAGGGAAATCATTTTACCAATCTATCATTACATTCAATAACAAAATGTTAACAAACGTAAACAAAGAGAAATTCATAGTTTTGCAGAGACTGTCTAAACCATAGTTCATTGCAAATGAAAAATACTAATTTAAAACACTATATTCATCTTTCATGAAATAAATAAATAATTTACTACTCATGGCCAGGGGTATAAATGTGTCAGAAACAATCATTTGATGGTGTTAGGCACAAATAAAAGCTTTCTAGTTTCACAGGCTTATGTCGACAATAACATGCTCAAAGACCATAGTTTTCCCTTTGAAGCTGGAGGAAAATAAAAAATTACGCCGGTCAGTGGACACCACATTGAAAGAACGTGGAGACTGCACATAGATATCCTTGAACTTAGAGAACATTTTGATCTCCTCATCCCACAAGTAGATCTGTGTGAAGGAGTAATCACTTCCCAGGGCCAAGTAGTGCCTGTCCTTGAATGAAAACGGCTGGAGGACCATAGCGCCACGAGAAGGCAGGGCCTGCACCTCAGTGAACTGCTTGCTGGTCCACTTGAGGACTTTGGAGTCACCGATGTAGCACGTCATGGCCAGGTAGAGCTCCTCGTCCACCCGGAAGGCTTTGACCGCCACCACATCGTCAACATTTGGGATTTCGTTGTGCAGCTGGAACTTCTGGCTGCTCTTGTTCCAGAGGTAAATGACAGGCGCCTGAGAGCGACTGGCCAAGATGAGGTGGGACTTCCCGTCTAGCTCAACGAACTCGGCGTCCGTATCTCGGAACCACTCGTGGAGGAACTGGTAGGAGTAGAAACCGGTCTCGTTCCGGTCCGTTTGGTCGTTCCACTTGTACAGAGTAGATAGGCCTGCCTTGGAGCTGTCCACAATGATGAAGTACCACTCGCCGGCTATTTGGAACACCTCAATGTCATTGGGTTTGGAGATGTTGAAGACCTCAATGGTTTGGAACTTGGTGAACTTGTTTTGCTGATCATCAAACTTGTAGATGTGGGATCCGCCAAAGAGCTGAGTCACGATTACCAAGACGTGGTTGTCAATCAGAACAGACTTGCATCCAACAACAGACTTTCCTGGAGTAATATTTAAATAATTAGTAATAGTGAAATTATGAATGAGAACAAAATGAAATAAAATATAGTCAAATTATCAAGTCCTATAAGCTCTACCACTACTCATGTGATGGAATAGCTCACTGACCCAGGCCCAGTCTGATGACCTGGAAATTATTCAGAAAAGAGCATGCTACACCATCCTAGGATTGATACTCCCGTTATACTGAGGCACTTGCGATGAAATAACGACACAACTCTGCAAGGATTTTGCTGTCAGCCTCCTAAAATCTAAATTCAAAGACTGGCTACCCCCTGACGAAACAGTGACAGGCAGGAACACCCGCAGCCAAAACCAACTGACTATACCAAAGTCTAGAACTGAACAGTACAAGAGGTCAACCACCCTATATTTCTGCTCATTGATTAAGGAGCCGCTTTAAGATGCAGGACATTTTTTATCAAATGTATTTACTTACACTTTTTATTTTGTTACTCTTATCTTAATATTTTGTATGCTGATTGTATTTCAGTTTATATTGACTGCTATATGAGTGTAATAAAAACTTCAACTTGAAAAGAATGTTTCTCAATATACATTCACACTAGATAAGTTGTTTTAAGGTCCTGGCCAGTCAAATTTGTGATTTCTATTGAATTGTGTGTGGAACAACAAATGTAAACTGAGTGTAAAAAACATTAGGAACACCTTCCTAATATCTGCTCCAGAGTTGCGCAGCAGTCTAAGGCACTGCATCTCTGTGCAAGAGGTATCACTACAGTCTCTGGTTCAAATCCAGACTGCATCACATCCGGCCGTGATTGGGGAGTCCCATAGGGTGTCGTCCAGGTTTGCCCGGGGTAGGCCGTCATTGTAAATAAGAATTTGTTCTTAACTGACTTGTCTGGTTAAATAAAATTTAAAACGTTTTTACAAATGAAAAAAATTGAGTTGTACCCTCCTTTTCCGTAATTCGTTGGGGCCTAAATTCAATTTGTAGGGGCATGGACTACAAGGTGTCGAAAGCATTCCACAGGGAAGCTGGCGCATGTTGACTCCAATGCCTCCCAACCATTCTTGATACACACGGGAAACTGTTGAGTGTGAAAAATCCAGCAGCGTTGCAGTTCTTGGTACACTCAAACCGGAGTGCCTTGCACCTACTACAATACCCCTTTCAAAGGCACTTAAATATTTTGTCTTGCCCATTTACCCCCTGAATGGTACACATACACAATCCATGTCTCAATTGTGTCAAGGCTTAACAATCTTCTTTAACTTGTCTCCTCCCCTTCATCTACACTAATTGACGTGGATTTAACAGGTGATATCAATAAGGGATCATAGATTTCACCTGGATTCACCTGGTCAGTCTATGTCATGGAAAGAGCATGGAAATGTTTTGTAAACTCAGTGTATGGTACAACTGAAAAACAAAAAAAATGGACGGTGAGATTTCTAGTATATTTAACTAAACAACAAGGATAGGCCTACAATCAATAAACTTTTATTTTATTTTTTAAACAAACACGAAAAGAAAACAAACCTGTGATGTTATCGAAAGGCCTGAAATTCATTTCAATGTGGTCCCATTCCATGACCACACAGCTGTTGTAATTGGGGTCAGCCATCGCCACATAAATGTCCTCCTTATGGGAGAAAATGTCAGCCGACAAAGCCTGGGTTGGAATGGACTGATGATGGACAAAGTCTGTGGGGCAGAAAAGGAACACAACATGATGAACACAACACAAAAATGTGTACAGAGGAGACCCTGATATCCACACAAGGCCACAATAATCTGGCAACTCTCTAATTAAGCTACAACAAATTAGTAATTAAATATAACTTTAATTTGAAGAATTAAAGCCCCCATTGTCCATATTGGTAATTTTTTGTTAATTATTCAACAGCAAAGTACTGATGATGTCCAATACATTATTACAGAAAGTAAAATGTATTTTACCATGTAAGAGTTAAAAAGGTATTTGTGTTGTTACAAGAAATCTGATCAACTGCTGAACAGACAACACATATGGTGTGAAAGGACTGTGTGTCATGAAACCTTTGTGTATCACAATATGTAAATCAAACATGGTTCATAGTATGTAGAGCTACTACAGTATATGTGTAGTATTATTACAGTATCACACAGATGGCAAGTGTGCCTATAAATAAAATGCATAACTGTATATTTGATTCCCCCTCAACACACACACCAAAATTATAATTCTTAAAAGGAGAAATAATATACATTTGTTGGGTGTGACATTTATGTTTGACTGGTTAAATTACCCGTGGAGATACACTCGTCTGGCGGGATGGGAAGGTCGTTCAGGCGTTTGCCCTTCATTTCTATGGGACCTGCGCAGTTGACATCCGATACGGTAGCGTTGGTGTTTTTCAGCCACATCATCAGCCACTTGTTCTCGCAGTCACACTGAAATATGTTGCCTCTCAAATCCCTAACATGTGACAGAGGATGGATGCAGTAACATAAACAAATCCACCAAAAGATAGAATGTGATTACTTAGTAAAAGGCAAAGCTTAGGGCATTCAGAGTTAAAATAATGGGGAACATGTATACCATCCAGTATCCTCACACTGCAAGAAAATAATGTCTGGACTCTAGGGGCTAGTTTCCTGGACACCAATTAAAGGGATAGTTTGGGATTGTTTGGGATTAAACCTAACTCTAACACTTTTTTCAAAACAACCCCTAGTCCCTTTCCTTAGCCCCTTGTGGGTTTTCAGATGGACCTAGGGGAAAGGGGCTCAAGGTTGTCTCTGGACCAGGCGTAACATCCCATACACCTTTTCAAATGCCAAAACAACAACACATTATGGGCAAAATTTTGCATGAGCAATTGGCAGTTATGCACAACATTAAATAACGTTTTCAAATTATATTGCACTGCATATTATAAATGTGGAGCTCTACAATGTTTTTCACAGATCTGTGCTCTGTTCTGTGACAAAAATGGCGCCCTGTATGCATGTGGGACTAAGCTTGTCCCTAGTAACAATTTTGTGCACCATTTCTAAATCACTGTCTGGCCAGTGTACGGTACAAAGCACTTAATTATTGAACCTACTAAAAACAAAACATTGAGGTATATACACAAATTGACCATTAACTCTTTAAGCACAAGCAGCATTCTGACTGAAGTAGCTGAGTATAACAACCATTTCCTGTTAATCTCATTAAAAGCCTAATAAGAGCGGGTTGCCAACTGTCAATTAGAGATGTTTGGTGCAGTGTCAGTGCTGCCTCATAGAAACCTGTGGTCCTATAAGTGATTGCTAGCTGTGTTTCTTACTCACAGCTCTAGCAGGGAGTCAAGATCGTGGAAGAGATCCCTTGGCAAAGCCCTCATGTTGTTGTTAGCCAGCGACCTGCGAGAGACAGTGCGGCAGGAGACGGTGAGAAAAATAATGTGTCATCATGGAGAGAGATTCTTGGGTGGAGGATTGAGATGATAAAGATAGTAGAGAATAGAAATGATAGAAATGGTAGAGACAATAGAAATGGTAGATATAAGAGATTGGTAGATCTGATAGAAATGACAGAGGTGGTACAGAGAGATGATCAGGGGAGTGAAATGATAGCGCCGATAGAAATTATTGAAAAATGGAAGAGATGGTAGAAATAGTACAGATGATAGACATGATAGAAAATAGAGATGGTAGAGATTATAAAGATGGAATATAATAGAGATCGAGAGACAATAAAGATGGAAGAGATGGCAGAGACAGGGTCTGTCTGAGTTTAGTGAGGTTTGGACGGGGGGGTTGGGGGGTCAGCAAAAAGTCGATCTATAAACATATAGGCTGAATCTCAAACCAAACACTTGAGTACTTCGAGCACTTACAAGTCAATTGAGTCAATCTAAAAATGCTAGTCTTGAGTCATTGATGGCTCCACTGCGCCCTTTGGAAGCCTCTTTATTGAGTGGGCATCCAACGCCGATTCTTTTTTTTGTGCAACTTTCTAGCTGTCTATCCGAGTATGCATCTGTGTCTTCCCCAGGTTCTCAGTACCCATGTTTCATAGCAAGTGAGTCATGGTACAAGACAGATCGCAGGAGGCGATTCTCGCAAATGGATTTAGAATTTTTAAATATTGCTAAGTGGCAATTGGGACATGGAGTGCGCATTGTCCCAATGCTCATTTTGGCCAAAACACGAATGATCACTATCGAACACAACACCACTCAATAAAGGACTTAGTGGCCAAGTGTTTGGTTTGAGATTCAGCCATAGCCTATTAGCTATAGAATAAGTCGCAACACATTAACTCACATTAACTCAGCACCAGGATTCAAAACTATAATTGAATGCGTACAAAGGAATTTGTAAGCAGAAAAAGTATTTTATGAACAAAAAGTAAACAAATCATTTTGGGGGGGTTGCAGTTTTACAGATAATTTCCTACAATTCTAAATGTTTTGTCTTTGGATGGGGATAATTTTTTGCAGTTTTAAAGCAATTCTACACATTTTGTCATGACTTATGCCATGCTAATATGATATCTGAGTGGGAGTGACTAACAAAATCAACGGGGGCCCCCTGGAAGTCAGGGCCCCTGGGCCGGGTCGGGAATTCGGCCATGATTACTGCAATTTTATATAGCTGGATAGACTAACTAGACTAATTTACCAATCAAAACTGTTTTAACTGACTTGGGCTAATTGAGTGACTGTCTGTGAGTGACATATAACAAAAGAAAAACTGCCAATTCACAACTAAGTTTCAAAATTGCACCTTGTGTATTCTACTATTCTAACTCTCAGCAGTAAGTTGAGACCTTGACTGAGGTCCTAAAAAATCTCTCTCTATATATACACTACCGTTCCAAAGTTTGGGGTCACTTAGAAATGTCCTTGTTTTTGAAAGAAAAGAACATTTTTGTCCATTAAAATAACATAAAATTGATCAGAAAGGCGGTGTATACATTGTTAATGTTGTAAATGACTATTGTAGCTGGAAACGGCTGATTTTATTTATGGAATATCTACATAGGCGTACAGAGGCCCATTATCAGCAACCATCACTCCTGTGTTCCAATGGCACGTTGTGTTAGCTAATCCAAGGTTATCATTTTAAAATGCTAATTGATCATCAGAAAACCTTTTTTCAATCATATTAGCACAGCTGAAAACTGTTGTGCTGATTAAAGAAGTAATAAAACTGTCCTTCTTTAGACTAGTTGAGTATCAGGAGCATCATCATTTGTGGGTTCGATTACAGGCCAGAAAATGGCTAGAAACAAAGACCTTTCTTCTGAAACTCGTCAGTCATGCTGGCCTTCTAGGCAGAGTTGCAAAGAAAAGGCCATATCTCAGACTGGCCAATAAAAATAAAAGATTAAGATGGGCAAAAGAACACAGACACTGGACAGAGGAACTCTGCCTAGAAGGCCAGCATCCCGGAGTCGCCTCTTCACTGTTGACGTTGAGACTGGTGTTTTGTGGGTACTATTTCATGAAGCTGCCAGTTGAGGACTTTCACGCACTTATCAAGATAATACGTGGTTATCCCTACTGCCTCTGATCTGACAGGCTCACTAAACACAAATGCATAATTTGTAGATTATGTCTGAGTGTTGTAATGTACCCAGACAGGGTGCCGTCTGCTTTGCTTAATATAAGAAATTTGAAATGATTTACACTTTTCATACATAAGTATATTTTATCAATTACATTTACATTTTCAATTATATTTAGCACCAAATACTTTTAGACTTTTACTCAAGTAGTATTTCACTTTTACTTGAGTAACTTTCACTTTTACTTGAGTAATTTTCCATTAAGGTATCGATACTTTTAATGAAGTATGACAATTTGGTTCTTTTTCCACCACTAGTCTTTGTGAGACGCAGAGCAGGTGAATGGATGATCTCCCCATGTGTGGTTCCCACCGTGAAGCATGGAGGAGGAGTTGTGATGGGGGTGCTTTGCTGGTGACACTGTCACTGATTTATTTAGTATTCAAGGCACACTTAACCAGCATGGCTACCACAGCGTTCTGCAGCGATACGCCATGGTTTGCGCTTAGTGGGACTATCATTTGTTTTTCAACAGGACAATGACCCAACACACCTCCAGGCTGTGTAAGGGCTATTTGACCAAGAAGGAGAATGATGGAGTGCTGCATCAGATGATATGGCCTTCACAATCACCCGACCTCAACCCAATTGAGATGATTTGGGATGAGTTGGACCACAGAGTGAAGGAACAGCGGCCAACAAGTACTCAGCATATGTGGGAACTCCTTCAAGATTGTTTGAAATTAATTCCAGGTGAATTTGGTTGAGAGAATGCCAAGAGTGTGCAAAGCTGTCATCAAGGCAAAGGGTGGCTACCCTGAATAATCTAAAATATACAATATATTTTTATTTGTTTAATTAACACTTTTTTGGTTACTACATGATTCCATATGTGTTATTTCATTGTTTTGATGTCTTCACTATTATTATACAATGTAGAAAATAGTAGAAATAAAGAAAAACCCTTGAATGAGTAGGTGTGTCCAAACTTTTGACTGGTACTGTATATTTTTTAAATTCTAAACAATTACAGAGGTCCGGGACCTTGGTGCCTTCATATGCAGTTACAGCCCTGGGTAGAATAGAGATGGTAGAAATGGTATCAGCAGACTTACAAATGAGTCACGTCTCGGAGACCTCTGAGGGCATTTTTGGCGATGGTCTCAATCTTGTTGCCTTCTATGAATCTGTTAATCACAAATGTAATAAATTAAGGGAGTAATGATGTTACTCTAGCTGTCTTTTGAGCTTGTTATTCACTTTTAAAAACATCAAGTTACTTATTTTACTAAAGCTAATAACTTTTGGTTTTATATGACACAAATTAAGAAAAAATTATGGCGAATGACAGGTATCACATTACACTAGTGCTCCATAGGCCACCTTAAAATGTGTTTAGACATTGAAGATTAATTCAGATGTTTGTTAATCATACAGTCTCTGCAAAAACAGTTGACTGAGGAGAGGAAGCCAAATTAGTTTGAACCAAATACTCACAAATATTCAAGATGAGGAAGGCCATAGAATGCATCATCTTTGATGGTGGTCAATGAATTTGAATTGAGAAGCCTGAGAAAATAAGAAAAACATGATACGTTTTGGTTCATACTAGCCAAAATTCCATAGCATATTCCACTTTTAACATTTAGAAGGCAAATGTTACACTTATTAAAGATGAAGAAAAAAAAATGATTAGCAGCATGGATGCAGTGAGTTGTGTGCGTGTTAGGGCTTGCATTCGTACTCGCGCAAGTGTGTGTGTGTGATTTCAAGTGAAGAATTGAAATGATTACTGTAGTAATCATTTTCATGGCTACATCATAATATCTAGTGAATATCTAGTAATATCATTTAGTGAGTGACGGACCATTTAGTGAGTGACGGACCTTCGATCTGCAAGACACAATGACCAAACAGACTATCGAAGTCATTGAAATACTGTTCATAAATAAGGCAGTTCAGTCTGACACGACTCCCTGCATGTGTCTCTGTCTGATATAGTAATAATTTATGCCATTTAACAGAAAGCGACTTATTCATGCATACATCATGCACACATTGTACGTTTGGGTAGCACCAGGAATTCAAACCACAGCCCTGATTTAGCAAGCGTCATGCTCTACCAACTGAGCCAGGACCACAGCCTCATCAGAATTGCATTTACAGTTAGTGGTGTAGGCCTGCATTGCTGCATCCATGTACAGGTTACTATAAAAACAAAATATTCTTAGGTACTTGCTGAAAATGTAAATTATGTGGCTACGTACAGCAACTGCAGAGATGGCATGAGGGAGAACATGGCCTCTGTAATTTCTGCGAGGGATCCATTTACTATGCTCCTGGTGGAAGATCGACATAATGTTGACAATATGAAACCAGCATTAACCTATTAATATGCTTCAGTTGTCTAAATAGTCTGTAACGAGGAAATCATTGACACAAAAAAGTGGGTTAGGCTACATTTGTAACACTGAAGTCATTACAAACTTCATGTCATTACACAATTCATGCTTGCACGTTTTTCAACATTCCATGTGATAGGCCAACTGTATTTTCCTTTCAACTATGTGTGACGATGAATAAATTGAGGACAATACTCACAGTGAGTTGATGTCATTCGGCATAGTCCGTGGTACACTTGAGGTCCCGACACAGATAATGGTCTCCCTGGAGCACGAGCATCCCGAAGGGCATCGAAAAACCTTTTTAGGTGCAGCTAGACTGGCTTGACCGAGACACAGTATAATCAAATTTATCCATAACCAATGCTTCGAGGCTAACATTTTTTTTTTTATGTATGACAATGGCAGAGAGTGACTTCGATGCAATCCACCTCTATCTCACCGCTCCGTGCCTTGACTACAGCAGTGGACAGAAGAACACCTGACATAAGCAGATTCTGCTGCAGATGCTTCCCGCTAGGCTTCCTAATTTCGCATCCAACGCTATTCAGGAAGATTTCCGGGATTCCAGGCAAGCTACGATCGATTAAAATATTAAAAAAATGTTGATGATAATATCAGTAGTTAGCCTTCTTTCAAAGCTACAATAGGTGAGAAAGTTGGCCCATATGTGCGACAGACTAGTGATTTTTGAAGTCTTGACATGTGCAGCGGAAAAAGGAGACTTTTTTTGTTGTAAAATAGGATTGTAGTGTTCTCAAATAAATTGTCCCCTTTTTTCCCCAACACATAAACCCACGTGTCCGCCATGGCAATATCTGCTTTTTGTCGGGATACGTTTCTCCTTTATAAATAGGCTAAATAGGATACTGTCCGCAATTATGTTACAGCTCCATGTTTAAACTAAACAATTTGTGACCTCTCTTGAATGATTTAGTACATGTCTCGTGATCTCCAATATCTCGCCCTTATATATTTGTTTTGTCTGATGCCTGATTACAACTAAATTCATGGGCCATCCTAGTTGTTCAGGATATGGTTGATTTACAGGTGTAGGATTTTAATTTGACCAATAAGCCTATTGTCGCAGAAAAATAAACCTACAGTAGGCCTAACAGGATTTGAAAGTTTAGTCTATAATGTTGCATGAATCTATTATTTGTCCAAAATTATGCTTAATGAAAAGTGCAATAGCCTGCTAATATAACCGTTGTTATTGCGTGTTTTCAGTGAATTTGTGTAAATCATGAAGCTCATATGTACTTTATTTAATTTTTACTTTAGTGTATTTAGTAAATATTTTCTTAACTCTATTTCTTGAACCGCATTGTTGTTTAATTAAGGGTTTGTAGGAAAACATTTCATGGTAAGGTCTACTACACCTGTTTTATTCGGGACATTGGACAAATAACATTTGATTTGATTTTCCTGCAGTGCAGAAAAAAATCCCAGCAACAAAAGAGTGATCACATTAAGATCCTACACCAGTACAGACGACAAGGAAGGATAACTACAGGAGAGACAGATTCATGTCTAACTCCTAGACTAGCTTCTAAGTCATAAACCCCACCCATATTTACCATTTCTTTTCATAAAATTTTATTTTAAATCTAACCTTAACTGCACTGCTAACCTTATGCCTAACCCTAACCTTAAATTAAGAAGATTTCAATTAAGATCATTTTTGTAGCCAATTTTACTTTATAGCTGTGAATCTCAATTAGTGTCTGTGGAATCTGACTGTGTGGATATACTGTAGAAGCTAGTGTAAACAATGAGGCAGATCCAGCTCAGGTGATGAAGCAATTCCATACTTTTAGAGTACCTTAGATCAAATGTAATAGTTCTACCTCTAGGCCTAGACACATTTTACATTTGAAACCATTGAATACTCTGTATAGGCCTTTAGGGCTGTGGACTTGTTTGCAACTCATCCTTTTGATTTATGACCTCTGTATCATAACCTCTGCTAATATAATCTATTGACAACCCTAATGGCATTGTGACTGAATTAGTTAAGATAAGATGCATTAACGATAAGTGTGTACATTAAACATTTATAACAGTAAGTGCTCTGGCTATATCCCCCACACAACACATACAGTTACCTCCCAAATTGTGGAACCATTGATAAAGATTAGCAAAAAGACTGAATAAAATAAATAATTCAAATACTGAGCTCTTAATGTTTACAAACATTTTGAAAATGATATTATTTTTTCACCTAACAATAAGTATTCAGACTCAGTACTTTGTTGAAGAACCTTTGGCAGAAATTACAGCCTCGAGTCTTCTTGGGTATGACGCTACAAGCTTGCCTCACAGATCCTCTCAGGCTCTGTCATGTTGGATGGGGAGCATCGCTGCACAGCTATTTTCAGGTCTCTCCAGAGATGTTTCGATTGTGTTCAAGTCCGGGCTCTGGCTGGTCACTCAAGAACATTCAGAGACTTGTCCCAAAGCCACTCCTGCATTGTCTTGACTGTGTGCTTAGGATCATTGTCCTGTTGGGAGATGAACATTCACCCCAGTCTTAGGTCCTGAGAGCTCTGGAGCAGGTTTTCATCAAGGAATCTGTGCTTTGCTCCATTCATCTTTCCCTCAATCCTGATGATTCTCCTAGTCCCTGCCGCTGAAGCACATCCCCACTGCATGATGCTGCCACCACCATTCTTCGTCGAAGGGATGGTGCCAGGTTTCCTCCAGACGTGACGCTTGGCATTCAGGACAAATAGTTCAATCTTGGTTTCATCAAACCAGTGAATATTGTTTCTCATGGTCTGAGAGTCTTTAGGTGCCTGTTGGCAAACTCCAAGTGGGCTGTCATGTGCCTTTAACTATCAGAAGCTTCTAAAGCCATGACATAATTTTCTTGAATTTTCCAAGCTGTTTAAAAGTACAGTGAACTTAGTGTATGTAAACTTCTGACCCACTGGAATTGTGATACTGTAAACAAAACTATAGTTTTGTTGGAATATTTACTTGTGTCATGCACAGAGTAGATGTCCTTTCCGATTTGCCAAAACTATAGTTTGTTAACAAGAAATTTGTGGAGTGGTTGAAAATTAGTTTTAATGACTCCAACCTAAGTGTATGTAAACTTCTGACTTCAACTGTATGTAAGAATTTTGTTCATCGACTACAGCTAGTGCCTTCCAAGCTCTCCACTAAGCTCAGGTCCCTGGTTCTGAACCCCTCCCTGTGCAACTGGGTCCTGGACTTCCTGACGGGCTTGCCCCAAGTGGTGAAGGGTAGGAAACAACATATCCGCCACGCTGATCCTCAATACGGGGGCTCCACAGAAGTGCGTGCTCCCTGTTCACCCATGACTTTGTGGCCACTCACGTTTCCAATTCAATCATCAAGTTTGCTGACGACACATCAGTGCTAGGCCTGAATAACAATAACAGTGAGACAGCCTACAGGGAGGAGGTGAGAGCCCCCGGCGGAGTGGTGACAAAAAGATAACCTCTACTTCAACGTCAACAAAACAAAGGAGCTGATTGTGGACTACAGGAGACAGTAGAGAAAGCATGCCCCCATCCACATCGACAGGGCCACAGTGGAGAGAGTCAAAAGCTTCAAGTTCCTCGGTGTGCACATCACTCACAACCTGCCCCTCTTCAACCTCAGGAGGCTGAAGAAATTTGGCTTGGAACCTAAGACCCTCACAAACTTCTACAGATGCACCATTGAGAGCATCCTGTCGTGCATCCTGGTACTGCAACTGTAACATCAGAAATCGCAGGGATCTCCAGAGGGTTATGCGGTCATCCCAACGCATCACTGAGGGCACATTGCCTGCCCTCCAGGACATCTACTGCACCTGTGTCACAGGAAGGCCAATAAGATCATCAAGGTCCTCAGCCACCCGAGCCACGGCCTGTTCACCCCACTACCATCTAGAATGTGGAGACAGTACAGGTGCATCAAAGCCCGGGACCAAGAAATTGAGGAACAAATTCTACCTCCAGGCCATCAGACTGTTAAACATTCACCACTAACCTTAGTCACTGTTCTCAACCGGTTACCACCCGCTACTCTACTCAACACCTTAGAGACTGCTGCCCGATGTACATAGAGTCATTGAACACTGGTCACTTTAAAAAATGTTTGTCACGACTTTTGCCGAAGTCGGTCCCTCTCTTTGTTCGGGAGGCGTTTGGCAGTTGACGTCACCAGCTTTCTAGCCACCGCCGATCCATTTTCCATTTGTTCTGTCTTTGTCTTTTTCACACCTGGCTTCACTCAACTAATTACTTGTTTATTATTTAACCCTCTGTTCCCCATGTTGTATTTGTGAGTGATTGTTTATTGTATTTTCGGTCTGTCATGGTGTGCTCGTGATGTTACTTTGTATTTTGATATTTTGAGTAAAAATACGGTGATTACTAATTTCTGCTGTCCTGCGCCTGACTCTCTACACCAGCTACACACAGGACCCTGACCATGTTTACATACTGCTTTCCCCACTTTATATGTCAATATTGTGTTCTAGTCATTGAACACTGGCCACTTTAATAATGTTTCCATACAAAACATATTCCGGTCTCTGACATTGCTCATTCTGATATTTCTTAGTTTTTCTGCATTATGTGTATAATATTGTTATTGTTATCTATTGTTAGGTATTACTGCACTGTTGAAGCTAGAAACACAAGCATTTCACTGCACCTGCGATAACATCTGCAAATCTGTGTACACAACCAATAAAATTTGATTTGATTTGAATAGACTGTACAAAATCCTCTTTGTAGAATATGGTTACCATGCCCATTACAAATAAGACTGGCCAACCTTAATGACTAAGTGAGGGCTAATTGTACTGACATGTGCAATGCGGTTGCATTAGGCTAATGTAGCAATCAAGAGAGAAAAGGACACTGTAGGAAAAGGATGTATTATCTCAGTGAGATAATAGGTCAGCCCGGGGATTCTCTCTCATTACCTCTAGAATATCAACTCTTTCAGCAGAACAACTCAGACAAACTACGTTGCCTTGTGGTTAGTGTCAGCCCTGATATTGGAAGGTTGGGGGTTTGATCCCCATTTGAGTCAGCAAAGACTGATGCCGCTCTGCTTGGCTCTCAGCATTAAGGAGATGGATCGATGATAAGGCCATGAAATAAACTATAGCGTCCGGTTCAGGAGGTGTACTTGTGCATCAAGCTGCCTGAAGCTACAGAAACCATCTCCTGCTCTATGAGCAGTTCTGGCTCTGACAATGCTGCATACCTACTTAAGCAAAACATACCATAAACAACAAACTAAGTCAAGTAAGGCTGTCGTCCAGATGCAGAATTTTTTTAATCGGCAAAGAAATTATACAGATTAGCAATGTCAGGGCAGTTCTTCTGTTATAAATTGTTTTTATAGTGCCTTGCAAAAGTATTCATACCCCTTGGATTTCTTCACATTGTATTGTGTTACAAAGTGGAATTAAAATAGATTTAATTGACATTTTTTGTCAACAATCTACTCAAAATACTCTGTCAAAGTGGGAGAAAAAAAATTCAAACATTTTTTAAAGATTAATAAAGATGTGATAACTATCAGATATGAAGGGAAGACCCAGATGCAGACCACGTCGAATAAACAATAGTTTAATGTTCCAAACAGGGGCAGGCAATAGACAGGTCAAGGCAGGCCGGGGTCAGAAAACCAGAGGTGGGGCAACGGTACTGGATGGATGTTAATTTAGCATTAACACTGGAGTGATAGATATGCAGATGATCATGTGCAAGTAGAGATACTGGGGTGCAAAAGAGGAAGAAGATAAATAACAGTATGGGGATGAGGTAGTTGGATGGGCTATTTGCAGATTGGCTGTGTACAGTGATTGGTAAGCTGCTCTGACAGCTGATGCAGGGGACAAGACCCGGTCACGGAAGCCCGAGAGGCAGCTCCAAAAAACGTTTTTTTTGGGGGTTTAGACCTGAGCCAACTCCCCATGCTTACCGTGGAGAGCATGTGACTGGTCAGGCACCGTGTTATGGGGTGAGGCGCACGGTGTCTCAAGTGAGCATTCACAGGCCGCCGTGCTCTGTGCCAGTGTCCCGCATTTGCCGGGTGGAAGTGGGCATCCAGCCAGAACGGGTTGTGCCAGCTCTGTGCTCGAGACCGCCAGTGCGTCTTCACCGCCCAGTGTATCCGATGCCCGCCCCATGCACCAAGCCTCCAGTGATGATCCATGGCAAGAAGCCTCCAGTAATGATCCATGGCAAGAAGCCTCCAGTGATGATCCATGGCACAAAGCCTCCAGTGATGATCCATGGCAAGAAGCCTCCAGTGGTGATCCATGGCAAGAAGCCTCCAGTGATGATCCATGGCACGAAGCCTCCAGTGATGGTCCATGGCAAGAAGCCTCCAGTGATGATCCATGGCAAGATGCCTCCAGTGATGATCCATGGCATGAAGCCTCCAGTGATGATCCATGGCACAAAGCCTCCAGTGATGATCGATGGCATGAAGCCTCCAGTGATGATCCATGGCAAGAAGCCTCCAGTGATGTTCCATGGCAAGAAGCCTCCAGTGATGATCCATGGCAAGATGCCTCCAGTGATGATCCATGGCACGAAGCCTCCAGTGATGATCCATGGCAAGAAGCCTCCAGTGATGATCTATGGCAAGAAGCCTCCAGTGATGATCCATGGCACGAAGCCACCAATGAGAAGTCATGGCACGAAGCCTCCAACGATGGCCTCCAGTCCGGAGCCTCCAGCGACGGCCTCCAGTCCGGAGCCTCCAGAGACGGTCTACAGTCCGGAGCCTCCAGCGACGTCCTTCAGTCCGGGGCCCACAACGAGGGAGTCCAGTCCGGGGCCCGCATCGAGGGTGCCCAGTCCGGGGCCCGCAGTGAGGGTGCCCAGTCTAGGGCCCGCAACGAGGGTGCCCAGTCCGGGGCCCGCAACGAGGGTGCCCAGTCCGGGGCCCGCAGCGAGGGTGCCCAGTCCGGGGCCCGCAGTGAGGGTGCCCAGTCCGGGGCCCGCAACGAGGGTGCCCAGTCCGGGGCCCGCAGCGAGGGTCCCCAGTCCGGGGCCCGCAGCGAGGGTGACCAGTCCGGGGCCCGCAACGAGAGTGCCCAGTCCGGGGCCCGCAGTAAGGGTGCCCAGTCCGGGGCCCGCAGCGATGGTCCCCAGTCCGGTGTCGGGGGAAAGGGTCCCCACACCAGAGGCGCCACCAAGCGGGGTGAGCCAGAGGTGGAGCGGGGTCTGCGTCCCGCACCAGAGCCGTCACCGTGGATAGATGCCCACCCGGACCCTCCCCTGTAGGTTCAGGTTTTGCGGCCGGAGTCCGCACCTTTGGGGGGGGGGGGGGGTACTGTCACGCCCTGACCTTAGAGAGCCATTTTAGTTCTCTATTTGGTTAGGTCAGGGTGTGATGTGGGGTGGGCATTTTATTTTTTGTTTTCTATGTTTCTTTATATCTATGTTTTGGCCGGGTATGGTTCTCAATCAGGGCCAGCTGTCTATCGTTGTCTCTGATTTGGAATCATACTTAGGTAGCCCTTTTTCCCTCCTTTCAGTGTGGGTAGTTAACTTTGTTTTTGGCACTTAGCCCTGTAAGCTTCACGGTTGTTCATTTTGTTTCTTGTTTTGTTGGCGTCATTCCACAATAAAAGAAAATGTACGCTCATCACGCTGCACTTTGGTCTACTTCCAACGACGACGTGACAATAAGTCTCCAGCTTCAGTGATTTTTGCAATTCTTTCCAGTCATTGGCAGCAGAGAACTGGTAGGAAAGTAAGTATTGGCTTTGGGGATGATCAGTGAAATATACCTGCTAGAGCGCGTGCTACGGCTGAGTGTTGCTATGATGACCAGTGAGAGCGCCAGCCCAGCTGAGATAAGGTGGTTTGGTGATGAATATGAAGTGAGGGCCAGCCAACGAGAGCATACAGGTTGCAGTGGTGGCTAGTAGATGAGGCTTTGGTGACAAAACGGATGGCACTGTGATAGACTGCGAAGGTGCAGGGATGTCGCAGGGATGCAGCTTAAAGTCCAGGGCAGAATGTTGGGACCCGAACAGCTCCGACATCCAAAGCATCCACCTCCACCACAAACTGACTGATCGGAGCCGTGGTGAAGCGGTGTTTAAGGTCCCGGAACACCCAGTCAGCGGCTGTGGAGCACGGAACCTTGGTAGAGGTGAGGGCAGACACAGGGGAGGCCAGAGTGCTGTAACCCTGGATATAGCGGCAATAAAAGTTGGCGGACCCCAGGAAGAGTTGCAGCTGCACCCTGGACGTAGGCTGGGGCCAATCTACCACCGCTTTCACATTCTCGGGATCCATCTTGATGCTCCCAGCAGAGATAATGTAGCCCAGAAAGGGAATGGTGGACCGATGGAACTCACACTTTTCCGCCTTAACAAATAACTGGTTCTCCAGAAGGCGGAAGGGAAGTGGCCCGGGACTTGCTGTCCCGGTGCAGGTTGCGCCAACTTCAGACAGTGCGTGTGGCAGAACGGACTCCAGCCCATGATGGCTAACCCAGCCCATGATGGCTAACCCTAACCCTACACACGTAGGTTGATGGGAGTGGTGTTATGGGTGACCTGACATATAGAGCGCCCGCCCAAAGCTCTAACATCCACGGGAATGGAGAAGGTCTGAGTGGGGATGTTCAGCTCGGAAGCCAGTGTGGCATCCAAAAAGCTCTCATCCTCAATGAGGACCCGGAGAAATTTGGCCTTGTTACCCCACAGCAGAATGACATGAAATGAAATGGGGTGCGAGTGAGGGAAGCAGAAAAGATCCCCATATGTCCCACTAGAGTACTCGCTCCTACTGGTGAGCCTGGTCTTTTACCGGGCACGAGGACACGAAATCACCAAAAGTCCCGCAATACATGCAGCTCCTTGTGCTGATCCGGTGTTGCCGTTCCGCCAGGGACAGCCCAGCCCTGCCTAGTTGCATGGGCTCGGAAAACAGTGCCTCTGCCCTCCTCGGTGACTCTTGAGGAAGGTCGGGGGAATCTTGGGTGCTCTCGGCCACTGGACCATTGTGGACTTCCGGGATGACTCGGAGGCGAGGTGGAATCCCTGGACGTGCAAGAGAAATTGAATTTCCTCTCCATCCGTTGTTCCCGCAATCGCCCATTTATGCAGATGGTCAGAGCGATGAGGGAGTCAAAATCCGTGAGCAAGCTCATCCTTAACATCCTCCGAGACGCGGTGCAGGAACATGTTGAACAGTGCTTCCGGGTTCCACGCTCTCTCCGCTGCCAACGTACGGAAATCCACCACATAGCCGGAGCTGGATTAGCTTCCGGGCAGCTTTCCTCCCGGAGAACTAGGCATCAAAAACTTTCCTCACCTCTCCCACGAACCCCTCCAGGCTCACGCATATGGACGGCTGTTCTTCCCATACAGTGGTAACCCAGGTGAGAGCCCTTCCAGACATCAGGGTGATGAGATAGGCTATTTTGGAGTAATCTGAGGGGATGGAGGAGGGCTGAAACTCGTAAATGAGGGCACACTGAGCTAAAAATGCTAAGAGGTGCTCGGCTCTCCATTGAAGCGTTCCGGAGGAGGTAACCGGGGCTCCCGGGAAAGTGGAGTGGCTGGTGGGGCAGCGCTACTAACCTCCGAGTTTCTGAGGGGCAGTGGGGTTACCACCGTGGCAGGCTGCCCCCCAGATGAACCGTGGAATTGCTCCAGCAGCATGTTCATGGCACTCAGCCAACGTTTGGACTCCCTCCATCAGCCCACAAAGCTGACTCCGAGGCGGGCTCGGAGTCAGGACAGGCAAGGGTCAAAACCAGGAGGGCAAGAAAAGAGAGGGAGTCTTAACAAATCACATAATAAGTTACATGGACTCACTCTGTAAGAAATAATAGGGTTTGACACCCATTACTCTGTCCCCCATACATACAACATGTATAAGGTCCCTCAGTCAAGTATTGAATTTCAAGCACAGATTCAATTACAAAGACCAGGGGAGCGTTTCCTCATAAGCTTCATAAAGAAGGGCAGCGATTAGTACATGGATAACCATAACAAATCAGACATTGAATATCTCTTTAAGCATGGTCAAGTTAATTTATTTTTTATTACATTTTTATTTAAACTTTATTTAACTAGGCAAGTCAGTTAAGAACAAATTCGTATTTACAACGACGGCCTACCAAAAGGCAAAAGGTCTCCCAAAGGGACGGGCGATGAAAGATATAAATATAGGACAAAACACACATCACGATAAGAAAGACACAACAACACTACATAAAGAGGGACCTAAGACAACAACATAGCATGGCAGTAACACATGACAACACAGCATTGCTATCCACACCACAACAATGTTAGCAACACAACATGGAAGCAGCACAACATGGTAGCAGCACAAAACATGGTACAAACATTATTGGGCACAGACAACAGCACAAAGGCAAGAAGGTAGAGACAACAATACATCACGCGAAGCGGCCACAATAATTATGCTGTGGATGATGTATTAAACTACCTAGATACATCAAAGATAGTCTTCCTTCTGAATACAGCTCCAGGACAGGAATTAAACTGTTCAGGAATGTTACCATGAGGCCATTGGTGATTTAAAAAAAGTTACAGAGTTCAATGGCTGTGATGGGAGAAAATGAAGGATGGATCAACAACATTGTAGTGACTCCAAAATAATGGCTTAAATTGCAAATATACAGAACACAAATATTGTATTCTGGTTGGCCCTGTCCAGGGGTATCGTCGGACGGGGCCACAGTGTCTCCCGACCCATCCTGTCTCAGCCTCCAGTATTTATGCTGCAATAGTTTATGTGTCGAGAGGCTGTCAGTCTGTTATATCTGGAGTATTTATCCTGTCTTATCCAGTGTCCTGTGTGAATTTAAGTAAGCTCCCTCTATCTCTCTCTCTTATTCTCTTTCTCGCCCTATGACCATGCCTCAGGACTACCTGGCCTGATGACTCCTTGTGGTCCCCAGTCCACCTGGCCGTGCTGCTGCTCCAGTTTCAACTGTTCTGCCTGCGGCTATGGAACCCTGACATGTTCCCCGGACTTGCTACCTTGTAAATAAACTGTGTTCTTAACTGACTTTCCTTGTTAAATTAAATTTAAAAAACAGAAGGCTTTGCATTTAGGCCAAAAAGTGTATTCCTTTACAGTGTTTTTTTTCTTCATACAAGATGCATGTTTTGGAATATTTCAATCAATCAATCAAATGTATTTATAAAGCCCTTTTTACATCAGCCGACGTGCTACCTCTGAATAATCGGCCATGAAAAGCCAACTGACATTTACTCCTGTGGTGCTGACCTGTTGCACCCTCTACAACCACTGTGATTATTATTATTTGACCCTGCTGGTCATCTATGAACGTTTGAACATCTTGGCCATGTTCTGTTATAATCTCCACCCGGCACAGCCAGAAGAGGACTGGCCAACCCTCAGAGCCTGGTTCCTCTCTAGGTTTCTTCATAGGTTCCGGCCTTTCTAGATAGTTTTTCCTAGCCACCGTACTTCTACATCTGCATTGCTTGTTGTTTGGGATTTTAGGCTGTGTTTCTGTATAGCACTTTGTGACATCAGCTGATGTAAAAAGGGCTTTATGAATTAATTTGATTGATTGATTGAAATATTCCAAAACATGCCTCTGGTATGAAGAAAAAAAACACTGTAAAGGAATACACTTTTTTGGCCTAAATGCAAAGGCTTAAGTTTTTTTTATTTAAACAAGGAAAGTCAGTTAAGAACACATTTGTATTTACAATGACAACCTACACTGCCTTGTTCAGGGGCAGAACGACAGATGTTCACCTTGTCAGCTCTGGGATTCGATCTAGCAACCTTTCGGTTACTGGCCCAATGCTCCAACCGCTAGGCTACCTGCCACCCCCATGCAAATCAAACACAACACATCACTGAGTAACTGCTTCCTTATATTCAAGCATAGTGGTGGCTGCATCATGGTATGTGTTTGCTTGGCATCGGCAAATGCTTGGGAGGTTTTCAGGAAAAAAAGAAACAGGATGCTGCTAAGCACAGGCAAAATCCTAGATGAAAACCGCTTGACACTGGGAGAGGAATTCACCTTTCATCAGGACAATAACCTTCAACAAGACCAACTGGAGTTGCTTACCATGAAAACAGTTAATGTTCCTGGACTTAAGTCTGCTTGAAAATCTATGGCAAGACATGACATTTGCTGTCTAGTCATGATCCCCAACATCTTGACAGATCTTAAAGAATTATGAAAAGAATAATGGACAAATATTGCACAATCCAGTTGTGTAAAGCTCTTAGAGACTTACTCAAGAAGACTCACAGCTGTAATTGTTGCCAAATGTGTTTCTAACATGTGATGTTACTCATTACTCATGTTACTCATTAGACAACTTTATTTTAGTTATTTCATTTCTATCAATCTTAAAAGCTTTATTTGTTTTTTTGACTGTGTATTTTGTGTAGATCGTTGACATTTTTTTGTACAGTTAAATCCATTTTAATCCCACTTTAACATAAAATGTGAGGAAATCCAAGCGGTATGAATAATTTTGCGAGGCACTGTGTGCATATTTCATTCATTCATTGACAAAGCACTGTTTAAGTGGAAATGTTCTCCTAAAATGGATTTTGTACATATAGTCCACCACAAGGGGGAAGTAGATTGTAATATAAGGTAGGGCTCACTGGAATACTCCAATTAGAGTAAAACCACACACTGTAAAATGTGCATACCATCAGAGAATGGGCCAGCAAAAAAATTTAAACAATGAAGCAAATGCACCCCATGACATTTTCACATGCAAATAATCTTGATTCCTACAGTATGTTCTCAAAGAATGTGCTCAAGGAATTACATTCCACAAGGGAAACATTACAAGACAGCTGGGGTGTGTTCAGTTTGCTTCAATGTTTTCTACATGGTGTAATGGTTTGTACTGAATGACACGTTTCCCCAAAACAGCTCGTACAGTAATTACCCTCTGGGCCACCATAATCACGTTTTTTAACTGATTGTTCTGTAGAGTACAGTTTACATTGAATTAAAATCAATTCAAATTGTATTGGTCACATACTGTCACGCCCTGACCATGGAAAACTGTTTATTCTCTATGTTTGTTGGGGCGTGATAGTGACTAGGGTGGGTCATCTAGGTGAATTGTATTTCTATGTTGGCCTGATATGGTTCCCAATCAGAGGCAGCTGTTTATCGTTGTCTCTGATTGGGGATCATGTTTATATAGCCATTTTCCCCATTGTGTTTGTGGAATCTTGTCTACAGTCAGTTGCCTGTTTGGACACCAGTAGCGGCATGTTTCGTTTGTGCTTTATTGTTTTGTTCTATGAGTTTCGGTTTATAAAAAATATGTGGAACTCTACGCAGGCTGCGCCTTGGTCTACTCATTACAACGATCGTGACAGAAGATCCCGCCAAAAACGGACAAAGCAGCGTTGCCAGGAGGAGTGGACATGGGAGGACATCCTGAGCAGATGGAGGCAGCGAGAGAGGAACCGCGACGATGCGACGATACGAGGAGTTAAGTCAACGACGGAAGCCCGAGAGGCAGCTCCAAAACATATTTGGGAGGGGGTACACGGGGAGATTGGCGGAGTCAAGGTTTAGACCTGAGCCAACTCCCCGTGCTTACCGTGGGGAGCGTGTGACCGGTCAGGCACCATGTTATGCGGTGATGCTGCACTGTGTCTCCAGTGCGCATTCACAGCCGGTGCGTTCTATGCCAGCTTCTCGCACTTGCCGTGCGAAAGGGAGCATCCAGCCAGGACGGGTTGTGCCGATTCAGCGCTCCTGGTCTCCAGTACATCTCCTCGGTACAGGATATCCTGCGCCGGCTCTACGCACTGTATCACCAGTGCGCCTTCACAGCCCAGTGCGTCCTTGCCAGCGCCCCGCACTTGCTGGGCTAAAGTGAGCATCCAGCCAGGACGCGTTGTGCCAGCTCTGCGCTCTAGACCTCCAGTGTGCCTCCACAGTCCAGTACGTCCTGTGCCTCCTCTCCGTACTCGCCCTGAAGTGCGTGTCATCAGCCCGGTGCCACCTGTACGGGTCCCACGCATCAGGCCTCCAGTGCGCCTCCACAGTCCATGATTAAATGCGGTGGTATGTGCTTTCAGTTTTGCGCGAATGCTGCCATCAATCCACAGTTTCTGGTTAGGGAAGATTTTAAAGTCACAGTGGGTACAACATCTTCTATACACTTCCTTGTAAACTCGCTCACAGAGTCAGCGTATATGTCATTCTCTCAGGCTACCCAGAACATATCCCAGTCCACATGATCAGATCAAATAAAAAAAACATTGTCACATGTGCCAACCTTACAGTGAAATGCTTACTTACGAGTGTCAGTATTCCCCTAGCGGTCATGATTTGGGGCTGTACAAATGTTTGATGTATTAGAATAATTGATTATGCTTATATTAATAGAAGGGGAGGGGTTATAAGACCCCTCCCTTACATTTATAGGGTCCTAGACTACATACAGATTAACTATATATATTCAATTTATGGTTTTACAATTGTTCCACAGTTTTCTCACACTCTTTCACTCACTCACACACATGTGTGACTGAGACAGAACTCTGCAGCGGAGTGTGGGAGATTAGAGACTACTCAGACATTCCACAATAAATCAACTTTGGGGAGGGGACATTTTTGCCTAGATTTTAGATAAACACAAACTGTTTGAATAGCTATGGATGCAGGGTTTATGGTCTCAGGAATAAAAAGGTAATGACGTAGTCAGTGACATCACTAAGGCGGGACTTTGGTTTAATAAAACAACTTGAGGCCTTTTGTTTGATGCAGAACTTACTCAGCAACATTCGTGCTATGTTCCTGTTTGTCAACTTCTGTCTGCAATTGCATTAAAGGTTTTTTTAATGATTTAATTAAAGATAGTCATAATGCTAATTTAACCAATGAGTAACTGATAAGGAAACGAGGAAACGAACCCTAACATGAGCCCCTAACCAACAATGCAGTTTAAAAAAATATGGATAAGAAATAAAAGTAACAAGTAATTAAAGGGCAGCAGTCAAATAACAATAGCGAGACTATATACAGGGGGTACCGGTACAGAGTCAATGTGCTGGGGCACTGGTGTTGAGGTAATATGTACATGTAGGTAGAGTTATTAAAGTTACTATGCATAGATGATAACAACAGAGATTAGCAGCGGTGTCTGGGCTAGCTCTTTGATTAGCTGTTCAGGAGTCGTATGGCTTGGGGGTAGAAGCTGTTTTAGAAGCCTATTGGACCTAGACTTGGCGCTCCATTACTGCTTGCCATGCGGTAGCAGAGAGAACAGCCCATGACTAGGGTGGCTATTGTCTTTGACAATTTTTAGAGCCTTCCTCTGACACCACCTGGTATAGAGGTTCTGGATGGAAGGAAGCTTGGCCCCAGTGATATACGGGGCCGTTTGCACCAGCCTCTGTAGTGCCTTGCGGTCGGAGGCCGAAGCAGTTGCCATACCAGGCAGTAATGCAACCAGTTAGGATTCTCTCGATGGTGCAGCTGTAGAAACTTTTGAGGATCTGAGGACCCATGCCAAATCTGTTCAGTCTCCTGAGGGGTTTTGTCGTGCCCTCTTCACGACTGTCTTGGTGTGCTTGGACCATGTTAGTTTGTTGGTGATGTGGACACCAATGAACTTGAAACTCTCAACCTGCTCCACTACAGCCCCGTCTATGAGGATGGGGGTGTACTCGGCCCTCCTTTTCCTGTAGTCCACAAAATTATCTCCTTTGTCTTGATCACGTTGAGGGAGAGGTTGTTGTCCTGGCACCACACGGCCATCTCTCTTACCTCCTCCCTATAGGCTGTCTCCTCATTGTGTCGGCAAACTTAATGATGGTGTTGGAGTCGTGCCTGGCCGTGCAGTCATGAGTGAACAAGGAGTACAGGAGGGGACTGAGCACGCACCCCTGAGGGGCCCCCGTGTTGAGGATCAGCGTGGTGGATGTGTTGTTACCTACCCCTACCACCTGGGGGCGGCCCGTCAGGAAGTCCAGGATCCAGTTGCAGAGGGAGGTGTTTAGTCCCAGGGTCCTTAGCTTATTGATGAGCTTTGAGGGCACTTTGGTGTTGAAGCAATCTTGAAGCGTGGAATCTGATTGGTCAGACCAGCGTTGGATAGACCTAAGCACGGGCGCTTCCTGTTTTAGTTTCTGCTTAGAGGAGGCGATCAACAAGATGGAGTCATGGTCAGATTTGTCAAAAGGAAGGTGATGTAAGCATCGCGGAAGTCAGAGTAGCAATGGTCGAGCGTGTTACTCTGATAGAATTTAGATAGCCTTGTTCTCAAAGTAGCTTTGTTAAAATCCCCAGCTACACTAAATGCAGCCTCAGGATATATGGTTTCCAGGCTGCATTGAAAATCCCCCTGGCTGTATGGACTCCGACAGCATGTCCCCAGCTAGCCATGTTTCCGTGAAACAGAGTGTGTTACAATCCCGGATATTTCTTTGGAAAGCAACTCTTGCCCTGATTTCGTCGACTTTGTTAACTAGGGACTGGACATTAGCGAGTAATGTCGGAAGCGGTGGGTGGTGTACGTGCATCTGCTCCCTCTCCTCTGGCGGCGTTGTTTTGGGTCGACCTCTGGAATCAGTTCAAATGCCCTGGAAGGTGCAGGCAAAGGGTCCGCTTTGGGAAAGTCGTATTCCTGGTCGTAGTGCTGGTAAGTTGACATATCCAATAGTTCTTCCCGGCTGTATGTAATAAAACGTAAGGTTTTCTGGGCTAACAATGTAAGAAATAATACATAAAAAACTAAATACTATGGACTAGAAGTGAAGCTGCCATCTCTATCGGTGCCATCTTCTCCTCAACATTGCACACCGTTCTGTCATACTGAACACAACCCTGTACTACTCTCATGGAGGTATTTATCAATCACATTAGTTCCCATTCTTTTGTAATTGTAGCTTGCAGATTTTCTCGGAATCAACAGAATTTAGATAGGTTGTGATAACTTGAGACCAGTAATGAAAATTATGGACAAACTGATTTGGGAGCAACTTAACGTTAATAAATGGTTGAACATTCAAAGTTAAAGCCATGCATTTAGTAGTTAGTTTAGTTTAGAGTTTTTTAGTCACATGCACAGGGTCGTGGATGTAATGGCAGGGTACAGTGAAATTCTTAAGCTCTGAGCTCCAACAGTGCAGGTCAAAGTGAAGTGAATGAAACAATAATAATACAAATAATAACAATATATACAAACATATTTACAACTGTAATAATGATAAATGTCCATTGCGGGGTGGGGGCAGGGTAAAATTTCAATTTTGGGGGGGGAAATAAAATGTCCATAGGGGAAGCAGTAGGGGGAGGGTGGGGGAGGAAATCTGGGGGGCTGGAATGGGAAAGGGGAAGAACTGGCACCACACTGTCAGAGTGCCTACCTCCTCTCTGTAGGCCTTCTCGTCATTGTTGCTAATCAGGCCTACTACTGTTGGAACTGTGTGAGGCCAAGCAGTTGTGGCTATACAGGGACTGAGAGGGGGCTGAGGAGGCACTTTTGTGGGTCCCCCGTGCTGAGGATCAGTGTTGAGGAGGTGATGTTGCCTACCTTCACCACCTAGGAGTGTCCCGTCAGGAAGTCCAGGATCCATTGCATACGGTGGAGTTCAGTCCCAGGGCCGTGAGTTTTGTGGTGAGCTTAAAGAGCACTATGGTATTGAAGACCGAGCTGTATTCGGTGAACAGCATCCTCACATATGCATTCCTTTTAGTCCCGGTGGGCGAGGGCAGTGTGCAGTGTGCAGGGTAGGCAAATTGGAGAGGCTTGAGTGTATCGGGGAGGGAGGAAGTGATGTGGTCTTTGACTAGCCTCTTGAGCACTTCATGATGACGGAGGAAGGTGTTTAGTCCCAGGGTCCTTAGGGTCGGTAGTCCTTCAGTTCACTTACTTTCCCTTTGAGGCACTGGATGAAGCAGGTAGGGATAGCGGGTGGGGATAGAGGCCTGAGCTCGAGAAAATGTCAGAAAACACAGCAGCTAGCTGGTCTTACACATGCTCTGAAGGAGCGTGGCTGGGGATGCCATCTGCGCCGGCAGCCTTGCGAGAGTTAACACGTTTTAATGACTTACATATGTCCTCCGGTGCTCATCCGGTGCTGTGGCGTTTGTGTTCACGATGTGACTGTCTTTCTTTTTGTGATTGTTAAGAAGTCCCTGCCACATACACCTTGTGTTCGACCCTTGGAATTGCTCCTCCACTTTGTCTATATACTTGTGTCTCGCCATCTTGATTGATCTGCGTAGGTCGTATTTGTACTGTTTAACCATACAATTGTTTATAAGCATCTCTCTCCTTCAGCTTCCCGACAAGGCTGCCATTAATCCACGGTTTTTGATTCGGGGAAGTTTTGAAAGACACCATCGGTATCACATCATCTATGCATTTTTTTTTATGAATCCGGTGACTAAGTCGACGTATTCATTGATGTTATGCCCAGAGGCGACCAGTGACATATTCCAGTCTATGTGATCAAAAGTCTTGGAGCATGGATTCTGATTGGTCAGACCTGTGTTGTACAAACCTGACCAAACCTGAACTTCCCTCTTGAGTCTTTGTTTGTAGGTGGGGAGGAGAAAAATGGAGTCGTGGTCCAATTTGCTGAAAGGAGGACAGGAGAAGGCCATATACCCATGTCAAAAAGGCATGTAGCAGTGGTCAAGAGTGGAATTTCAGCGAGTTGGACAGTCAATGTGTTGATAGTAATTAGGGAGCACGGTCCTCAAATTACTTTTGTTAAAGTCTCCCGAGACAATGAATGCTACCTCCTGGTACCTGGTCCCCAGTTAGTTCAGGGTCGGCTTGTGGCGGGATGTACACAGCCATGATAATGCCTGAAAACTCTCTTAGAAGGTAAAAAGGGCAACATTTGATAACCAAGAATATTCCAAGTTGGGAGAGCAGAAGCTCACACGTTCCTGTTTCACCCATCGCACCACTTGTTATTGGTCATAAAGCAGACCCCACTGTCTTTCTTCTTGTCAGAGAGCCCGCTTCCGATCCACTTGACGAACTGTAAAACCAGCTTGTTTTATATAATCTGTTTTGATGTTGGAGGAAAGCCAAGTCTCATAAAAACAGATATGGAAGGGGATCCTCGCTCAGAGGTACTCAAGTTTATTCACTAATGATTGAACATTGGCGAGAAGTATGCTCGGTAATGGAGGACTAGTCGCTCGGCGCCTCAATCTCACTAATCTCACCTAAGACCCCCACGTCTGCCTCTCCATCGACATCTTTGTTTCCTTCTCTCCGGTAGGACTCCCAGGCTACCCCGCGCCTCACCAAAGGGGCTAGATCACTGTTCCGCTGTCTCCGGGAATTTGGGAAGGTCGGTTGGACGGTGAGTACACCGCGATTCATATTCCAATAGTTCTTCCCCGGTGTATGAAGAAATGCACGAAACAAACTAGAAAATTTGAGAAAAACACACACAAAAACACTAGAAAAAGTAAAAACCTGCAAAGTTTTGTAGGAGATCGAGGCAAGGCCAACACATTTGTAGGAGCCATCTTGCATCGGCGCCATCTAGGCCTACACATACGTACCGTGACTGTGTGAATTCAAATCCCAATCTCACTGCAATGTGGTGGCATTTATTTCCAGTCATTCTATCCATTATTCCAACAAAACAATAACTATTTGTAGAACAATTTGTAAATATATGTAATAAGTAGCTAAACATATAGTTTAACACATACAGTACTTGAGGATTGCCCAACAGTGCCCTCTAGAGGTTGTTTTTCACTTTTATTTACCGTATTTACCTGGTAATTTAATCCTGTAGAAATTGGTAACAATTGGTACCTATCTGGTCCTGGCTTGTTGTAATGAATCCCAAAGAAACAAACAACTAATTAATATGTTATTATTACTGTGTAATTACCATGTTACCATGTCATTTCGTGGTACTTTTCTGTCTCTTAAAACAAATTGTGTGTAATCAGTGTAAATAGTGGGAAATGTAGCGTTCATTAAATATATACAGTGGCTTGCAAAAGTGTTCACCCCCTTGGCATTTTTCCTATTTTGTTGCCTTACAACCTGGAATTAAAATGGATTTTTTGGGGGTTTGTGTTATTTGATATAAGACAAAAGAAATAAGACAAAAAAAAAACTGAAAACTTGAGCGTGCATAACTATTCACCCCCCCAAAGTCAATACTTTGTAGGGCCACCTTTTGCACCACATTATAGCTGCACATTACAGGGCCACCACATTACAGCTGCAAATCTCTTGGGGTATGTCTCTATAAACTTGGCACCTCTAGCCACTGGGATTTTTGCCCATTCTTCAATGCAAAACTGCTCCAGCTCCTTCAAATTGGATGGGTTCCCCTGGTGTACAGCAATCTTTGTCATACCACAGATTCTCAATTGGATTGAGGTCTGGGCTTTGACTAGGTCATTCCAAGACATTTAAATGTTTCCCCTTAAAACACTCAAGTGTTGCTTTAGCAGTATGTTTAGGGTCATTTTCCTGCTGGAAGATGAACCACCGACCCAGTCTCAAATCTCTGGAAGACTGAAACAGATTTCCCTCAAGAATTCCCCCATATTTAGTGCCATCCATCATTCTAACCAGTTTTCTAACCCGTTTCCCAGTCCCTGCCAATGAAAAACATCCCCACAGCATGATGCTGCCACCACCATGCTTCACTGAGTTCTCGGGATGATGAGAGGTGTTGGGTTTGCGCCAAACATAGCATTTTCCTTGATGGCCAAATAGCTCAATTTTAGTCTCATCTGACCAGAGTACCTTCTTCCATATGTTTGGGGAGTTTTTATTTTTATTTTTATTTCACCTTTATTTAACCAGGTAGGCTAGTTGAGAACAAGTTCTCATTTGCAACTGCAACCTGGCCAAGATAAAGCATAGCAGTGTGAACAGACAACACAGAGTTACACATGGAGTAAACAATTAACAAGTCAATAACACAGTAGAAAAAAAAGGGGAGTCTATATACATTGTGTGCAAAAGGCATGAGGAGGTAGGCGAATAATTACAATTTTGCAGATTAACACTGGAGTGATAAATGATCAGATGGTCATGTACAGGTGGAGATATTGGTGTGCAAAAGAGCAGAAAAGTAAATAAATAAAAACAGTATGGGGATGAGGTAGGTAAAAATGGGTGGGCTATTTACCGATAGACTATGTACAGCTGCAGCGATCGGTTAGCTGCTCAGATAGCAGATGTTTGAAGTTGGTGAGGGAGATGAAAGTGAGGGAGATGAATGCCTTTTAACGAACACCAAACTTGTTTTTTTCTTTCTTTAAGCAATGGATTTTTTTCTGGCCACTGTGGAGTGAATGGCTTAAAGTGTTCCTATGGACAGATACTCCAATCTCCGCTGTGGAGCTTGGCAGCTCCTTCAGGGTTATCTTTGGTCACTTTGTTGCCTCTGATTAATGCCCTCCTTGCCTGGTCGGTAAGTTTTGGTGGGCGGCCCGTTTTTACATTTTTGGAAATAAGTTAGTTTTTATTATTTTACTTCACCAATTTGGACTATTTTGTGTATGTTCATTACATGAAATCCAACTAGAAATCAATTTAAATTACAGGTTGTAATGCAACAAAATAGGAAAAACGCCAAAGGGGTGAATTCAAGGCAATGTATACACTGAACAAAAATATAAACACAACATGTAAAGTGTTGGTCCTATGATTCATGAACTGAAATAAAATATCCCAGAAATGGTTCATGTGCACAAAAAGCTTATTTCTCTCAAAATGTATGCACAAATTTGGTTACATCCCTGTTAATGAGCATTTCTCCTTTGCCAAGATAATCCATGTACCTAATTAAACAGCATGATTATTACATACTGTAGGTGCAGCTTGTGCTGGGGACAATAAAAGTCCACTCTTAAATGTGCAGTTTTGTCATACAACACAATGCCACAGATGTCTTGAGAGAGCTTGCAATTAGCATGTTGACTTCAGGCATGTCCACCAGAGCTGTTGCCAGAGAATTGAATGTTCATTTCTCTACCATAAGCCACATCCAACTTTGTTTTAGTGAATTTGGCAGTATGTCCAACCGGCATCACAACCACAGACCATGTGTATGGCGTCGTATGGATGAGCAGTTTGATTATGTCAACATTGGGAATATGGTGGTGGTGGGGTTGTGGTATGGACAGGCATAAGCTAGAGACAACGAACACAATTGCATTTTATCAATGTCAATTTGAATGAACAGAAATACCGTGACGAGATCCTGAGGCCCATTGTCATCCGCTGCCATCACCTCATGTTTCTGCATAATAATGCACAGCCCGATATCGCAAGGATTTGTACACAATTCCTACAAGCAGAAAATATCCCAGTTCTTCCATGACCTGCATACTCACCAGACATGTCACCCATTGAGCATGTTTGGGATGCTCTGGGTAGAGGGGTACAACAGCGTGTTCCAGTATCCCACCAATATCCAGCAACTTCACACGGCCATTGAAGAGGAGTGGATGTCATGTTGTGTGAATGATCGGGAGACAGGCGCAGGAAAGCGCAATAGGATATTTAATTCACCCAAATTATAGCGTGCCATGTAAAGGCAAGGGACGAAAACCAAACAAACACATGTACAAAACACAGGGTTGAGACCCAAACAAAAGAGCGAGGAGTACCTTGAAAAAATACACAAGTGCACAATGATACCACACGATAAGAGACCCGTAATCATCTGCGCAATACAAGCGGCACGAAAGCCAAAACAACAAGGCTCAGGTACTGACAGGCACAACGGACATTGGAACAATAATTGACAGCCCAATGGTGAACCAAAGGGCAGATGTATACAATTATAATCAGTAGGAATGGGGACTAGGTGTGCATAATGACACAGTTCAGTTCCTAGAGGCCGGTGACGTAGACCTCTGAAACTGGTGCACGGAATGAGAAACAGTACGAGGGATCCGTAACAGTACCCCCACGATGCGCTGCACCAGCAGCGGGACGACACCGGCCTCGAGGACGATCACAGGAAGCAGTGCGGGTCGATCAGGACCCGATGCAGCTGCCAAAGTTGCCTCGTCGTCGTACGGGCCAGTTGCCACTGCCGAAGTTGCAGCGGCGTCGGACGGACCAGTTGCTGTGGCGTCAGATGGACCAGTTGTGGCGGCGTCGAACAGGCCAGTTGCAGCTGCTGAAGTTGCCGAGGACGGACCAGTCGTAACATCGTTTGACGGACCATTCCCGCTGTCTCCCTTAATGGTCGATTATTCTGTCACATTGTGTGAATGATTTGGAGACAGGTGCAGGAATGCGTAATAGTTTTTTTTTTTTCACCCAAAATATAGCGTGTCATGTAAAGGCATGGGGACAAAGTCCACACTAACACGTATACAAAACACAGGGTTGAGACCCAAACAAAACAGCGAGGAGTTCCTTGAATAAATACACAAACGCACATTGAAAGTCAGTAGGGGACGAGACCTGTAATCATCTGTGCAATACAAGCAGCATGAAAGCCAAAACAACAAGGCACAGGTACTCTCAAGCACAACGGACATTGGAACAATAATGGACAGCCCAGTGGTGAACCAAAGGGCAGATGTATACAATTATAATCAGTAGGAATGGGGACCAGGTGTGCATAATGACACAGTTCAGTTCCTAGAGGCCGGTGACGTAGACCTCCGAAACTGGTGCATGGAATGAGCAACAGTACTGTGACAGTGGGACAACATTCCACAGGCCACAATCAACAGCCTGATCAACTCAATGCGAAGGAAATGTGTCGCGATGCATGAGGTCACCTCAGATGCTGACTGGTTTTCTGATCCATGCCCCTACCTTTTTTTAAAGGTATCTATGGCCAACAGAGGCATATCTGTATTCCCAGTTGTGAAATCCATAGAATAGAGGCTAATCAATTTATTTCAATTGACTGAATTCCTTATATGAACTGTAACTCAGTAAAATACGAGAAATTGTCACATGTTGCATTTATATAATGACAAAGCCAAAACAGGTTTATAGAAATGTTTGCAAATGTATTAAATGTATAAAAAAAACAGAAATACCTTTTTTACAAAAAGCAAAATTAAGGCATTTATACAATTTTAAAAACATTACAATACATTCATAACAGATTTCACAACACACTAAGTGTGTGCCCTCAGGCCCCTACTCCACAACCACATATCTACAACACAAAATCCATAGGTATGTGTGTGCATAGTGTGTATCTTATCATGTGTGTGCATGCATGTGTCGGTGCCTATGTTTGTGTTGCCTCACAGTCCCCACTGTTCTGTAAGGTGTATTTTTATCTGTCTTTTGAATCTGATTCTACTGCTTGAAAGAGTTCCATGTAGTCATGGCTCTATGCACTACTGTGCACCTCCCATAGTCTGTTATGGACTTGGGGACTGTGAAGAGACCTCTTGTGGCATGTCTTGTGGGGTATGCATGGGTGTCTGTGCTGTGTGCTAGTCATTTAAACAAACAGCTCGGTGCTTTTAACATGTCAATACTTCTCACAAATACAAGTAGTGATGAAGTCAATCTCTCCTCCACTTTGAGCCAGGAGAGATTGAGATGCATATTATTAATGTTTGCTCTCTGTGTACATCCAAGGGCCAGCAGTGTTGCCCTGTTCTGAGCCTATTGCAATTTTCCTAAGTCCCTCTTTGTGTGACAAGACTTGAGCCTGTAGGACCTGCCTTGTTGGTAGGTTAAGAAGGTAGAGCAGTGTTTTATTATGGACAGACTTCTCCCCATCTTATCTACAGTTGTATCCATATGTTTTGAGCATGACAGTTTACAATTCAGGGTTACTCCAAGCAGTTTAGTCACCTCAAATTGCTTAATTTCCACATGATTTATTACAATATTTATTTGAGGTTTATGTTTTGAGCATGACAGTTTACAATTCAGGGTTACTCCAAGCAGTTTAGTCACCTCAAATTGCTTAATTTCCACATGATTTATTACAATATTTATTTGAGGTTTTGGGGTTTTATTTGAAGGATTTGTCCCAAGTACAATGCTTTTAGTTTTTGTAATATTTAGGGCTAACTTATTCCTTGCCCACCATTCTGAAACTAACTGCAGCTTTTTATTAAGTGTTGCAGTCATTTCAGTCGCTGCAGTAGCTGACGTGTATAGTGTTGAGTCATCCGCATACATAGACACACTGGCTTTACTCATTGAAACACTGAAAAAAGTAAGGGGCCTAGACAGCTGCCCTGGAGAATTCCTGATTCCTGAACGTAACACTTTTAATTGGCCCAAACTTAGCTCCAACTTCAAAAATGTGGCAAAAATTCAGTCAACGTAAAACGATAGTTGAATTTTTTTAAATCATATGTTCATTTAACTAGAAATGGTTATTTGTGCATCTTCACTAAATAAAAGGCTGTGGAAGTAGTTACACAGAGATGGTGCTTTTGACATAAAATTGTTTTCAACGTACATATTTGACCCACATTGACAGACATCAAATCAAAACAAAGTTTATTTGTCACGTGTGCCGAATACAACAGGTGTAGGTAGACCTTACAGTGAAATGCTTACTTACAGGCTCTAACCAATGGTGCGGAAAAAAAGGTATGTGTGTGTGTGTGTGTGTGTGTGTAAGTAAAGAAATAAAACAACAGTAAATAGACATTTGAAAAAAGAGTAGCAAACCTGTTAGTCAGGCTTATTGAGGTAGTATGTACATGTAGGTATCGTTAAAGTGACTATGCATATATGATGAACAGAGAGTAGCAGAAGCGTAAAAAGAGGTGTTTGCGGGTGGTGGGACACAATGCAGATAGCCCTGTTAGCCAATGTGCGGGAGCTCTGGTTGGTCGGGCAAATTTAGGTAGTATGTACATGAATGTATAGTTAAAGTGACTATGCATATAAGATAAACAGTGAGTAACAGCAGCGTAAAAGAAGGGTTGGGGGAGGCACACAATGCAAATAGTCAGGTAACCATTTGGTTACCTGTTCAGAAGTCTTATGGCTTGGGGGTAAAACTGTTGAGAAGCCTTTTTGTCCTAGACTTGGCACTTTGGTACCGCTTGCCATGCGGTAGTAGAGAGAACAGTCTATGACTGGGGTGGCTGGAGTCTTTGACAATTTTTAGGGCCTTCCTCTGACACCGCCTGGTGTAGAGGTCCTGGATGGCAGGCAGCTTTGACCCAGTGATGTACTGGGCCGTACGCAGTACCCTCTGAAGTGCCTTGCGGTCGGAGGCCAAGCAATTGCCGTACCAGGCAGTGATGCAACCGGTCAGGATGCTCTCGATGTTGCAGCTGTAGAACCTGTCGTGTCTTTGTTCTGCCTGTGGCTATTGTCGTGTCTTTGGCTATGCCGGATTAAGTGATATGACATGCTATTCTATAAAATAATTTCTCCGTAATTAATATTACCTGATTGAGCTAATCATGTAAATGTAATTAACTAGAGAGTCGGGCACCACAAAATAATATTTCTAGAGCTGTTATCTTCCGAATAAACTCTTAAAGACCTAGTAATATTTTACATCAATAGCAGTCAATATTAATCGTCATCTTAATTCAGTCTCATCTGAAAGTTGTAAAGTGGTAAATGACTTTTTAATGGCGTCAGACCGAGGCTCTGCATCTGTCCTCGTGCTCCTAGACCTTAGTGCTGCTTTTAATCCCATCGATCACCACATTCTTTGAACCCCAAATTTGTCTACATGGACAAGTTCTGGCCTGGTTTAGATCTTATCTGTCAGAAATATATCAGTTTATCTCTATGGATGGTTTGTCTTCTGACAAATCAACTGTAAATTTCGGTGTTCCTCAAGGCTCCGTTTTAGGACTATTGTTTTCACTAAATATTTTACCTCTTGGTGATGTCATTCGGAAACATAATGTTAACTTTCACTGCTATGCGGACCACACACAGCTGTACATTTCAATGAAACATGGTGAAGCCCCAAAATTGCCCTCCCTGGAAGCCTGTGTTTCAGACATAAGGAAGTGGATGGCGGCAAATGTTCTACTTTTAAACTCGGACAAAACAGAGATGCTAGTTCTAGGTCCCAAGAAACAAAGAGATCTTCTGTTGAATCTGACAATTAATCTTGATGGTTGTACAGTTGTCTCAAATAAAACTGTGAAGGACCTCGACGTTACTCTGAACCCTGATCTCTCTTTTGACGAACATATCAAGACTGTTTCTAGGACAGCTTTTTTCCATTTACGCAACATTACAAAAATCATAAACTTTCTGTCCAAAAATGATGCAGAAAAATGTATCCATGCTTTTGTCACTTCTAGATTAGACTACTTCAATGCTCTACATTCCGGCTACCCAGATAAAGCATTAAATAAACTTCAGTTAGTGCTAAACACGGCTGCTAGAATCCTGATTAGAACCAGAAAATTTGATCAAATTACTCCAGTGCTAGCCTCTACACTGGCTTCCTGTTAAGGCTAAGGCTGATTTCAAGGTTTTACTGCTAACCTACAAAGCATTACATGGACTTGCTCCTACCTATCTTTCCGATTTGGTCCTGCCGTACATACCTACACGTACGCTACAGTCACAAGACGCAGGCCTCCTTACTGTCCTTAGAATTTATAAGCAAACAGCAGAAGGCAGGGCTTTCTCCTGTAGAGCTCCATTTTTATGGAATGGTCTACCTATCCATGTGAGAGACGCAGACTCGGTCTCGACCTTTAAGTCTTTATTGAAGACTCATCTCTTCAGTAGGTCCTATGATTGAATGTAGTCTGGCCCAGGAGTGTGAAGGTGAACAGAGAGGCAACAAACCGCCCTTGCTGTCTCTGCCTGGCCGGTTCCCATCTCTCCACTGGGATTCTCTGCCTCTAACCCGATTACAGGGGCTGAGTCACTGGCTCACTTGTGCTCTTCCATGCCATCCCTAGGAGGGGTGTGTCACTTGAATGGGTTGAGTCAGGAATGTAAGTTGGTGGTTGAAGATATCCCTCTAGTTGTATGGGGGCTGTGCTTTGGCAAAGTGGGTGGGGTTATATCTTGCCTGTTTGGCCCTGTCAGGGGGTATCGTCGGATGGGGCCACAGTGTCTCCCGACCCCTCCTGTCTCAGCCTCTAGTATTTATGCTGAAATAGTTTATATGTCGGTGGGCTAGGGTCAGTCTGTTATATCTGGAGTATTTCTCCTCTTATCCGGTGTCCTTTAATTTAAGTATGTAAGTCTAATTCTCTCTCCCTTTTTCTCTCTTTCTTTCTTTCTTTCTTTCTTTCTTTCTTTCTTTCTTTCCTTCTTTCTTTCTTTCTTTCTCTCAGAGGATCTGAGCCCTAGGACCATGCCTTAGGACTACCTGGCCTGATGACTCTTTGCTGTACCCAGTCCACCTGGTCGTGCTGCTGCTCCAGTTTCAACTGTTCTGCCTGCGGCTATGGAACCCTGACCTGTTCACCGGACCTGCTTCCTTGTCCCAGACCTGCTGTTTTCAACTCTCTAGAGACATCAAGAGCGGTAGAGATACTCTGAATGATCGGCTATGAAAAGCCAACTGACATTTACTCCTGAGGTGCTGACCTGTTGCACCCTCTACATACAACCAATGTGATTAGTACTATTTGACCATGCTGGCCATCTATGAACATTTGAACATCTTGGCCATGCTCTGTTATAATATCCACCCGGCAAAGCCAGAAGAGGACTAGCCACCCCTCATAACCTGGTTCTGTAACGGGATTCTTCCGTCGAAGGAAGAAACGCAACGTGATTGAAGTTCATCGTTCTTTAATAATAGAAACTATACATGAACAAACTACAAAACAAGAAACGTGAAAACCCGAAAACAGTTCCGTGTGGCACAAACACTGACACAGGAGACAACCACCCACAAAATACCCAAAGAATATGGCTGCCTAAATATGGTTTCCAATCAGAGACAACAATAAACACCTGCCTCTGATTGAGAACCACTCTAGGCAACCATAGACTTACCTAGACAACTACACTGAACACAACCCCATAAATCTAATAAACCCCTAGACAAGATGAAACACAATAAATCACCCATGTCACACCCTGGCCTAACCAAAATAATAAAGAAAACACAGAATACTAAGGCCAGGGCGTGACAGGTTCCTTTCTTGGTTTCTTCCTAGATTTCTGGTCTTTCTAGGGAGTTTTTCCTAGCCACCGCACTTCTACACCTGCATTGCTTGCTTTTGGGGGTTTTAGGCTGGGTTTCTGTACAGCACTTTGTGACATCAGCTGATGTAAGAAGGGCTGTATAAATACATTGAATTGATTGATTGATTGACCATTCATTATTAATTCATAGACAGTCTGAAATTGTCCTGGGTCAGGCAGGCTGCATTTGGTTTGAAAACTACCTGACAGACAGGACACAATATGTTTCTTCTGGTTGAGTTAAAAAACTTCTTAGGGTTGAGATCCCGTTAAACGGGATCAATATGACAAGAGCCAGTGAAAGTGCACGGCGCCAAATTCAAAACAACAGAAATCTCATAATTAAAATTCCTCAAACATACAAGTATCGTATACCATTTTAAAGGTAATCTTGTTGGTAATCCCACCACAGTGTCCAATTTCAAATAGGCTTTACAGCGAAAGCACCACAAACGATTATGTTAGGTCAGAGCCAAATCACAGAAAAACACAGCCAATTTTCCTGCCAAAGAGTAGAGTCACAAAAATCAGAAATAGAGATAATCACTAACCTTTGATGATCTTCATCAGATGACACTCAAAGGACTTCATGTTACACAATACATGTTTGTTTTGTTCTATAAAGTGCATATTTATATCCCAAAATCTCATTTTACATTGGCGTGTTGTGTTCAGTAGTTCCAAAAACATCCGGTGATTTTGCAGAGAGCCACATCAATTTACAGAAATACTCATTATAAATGTTGATGAAAATACAAGTGTTATACATGGAAATATACATAAACTTCTCCTTAATGCAACCGCTGTGTCAGATTTAAAAAAAGCTTTACGGAAAATGCAACCATGCAATAATCTGAGTACGGCCCTCAGAGAACCAACAAGCCAAAAAGATATTGCCATATTGTGCAGTCAACAGAAGTCAGAAATAACATTATAAATATTCACTTACCTTTGATGATCTTCATCAGAATGCACTACCAGGAATCCCAGTTACACAATAAATGTTTGATTTGTTCGATAATGTCCATCATTTATGTCCAAATAGCTACTTTTGTTAGCGTGTTTGGTAAACAAATCAAAACTCACGAAGCGCGTTCACTAGTTGCAGACGAAATGTCAAAACGTTCTGTTACAGTCATTAGAAACATGTCAAACGATGTATAGAATCAATCTTTAGGATGTTTTTAACATAAAACTTCAATAATATTCCAACCGGAGAATTCCTTTGTCTTCATAAAAGCAAATGGAACGGGAGCTACCTCTCATGTGAATGCGTGTGACCAGCGTGTGACTGCTGGCAGACCTCTGACTCATTTCCCTCTCATTCAGCCCCCCTTCATAGTAGAAGCCTCAAACAAGTTTCTAAAGATGGTTGACATCTAGTGGAAGCCTTAGGAAGTGCAACATGACCAATATCCCACTGTATCTTCAATAGGGGCTGAGTTGAAAATCGACCAACCTCAGATTTCCCACTTCCTGGTTGGATTTTTTTCTCAGGTTTTTGCCTGCCATATGAGTTCTGTTATACTCACAGACATCATTCAAACAGTTTTAGAAACGTCAGAGTGTTTCCTATCCACATATACCAATAATATGCATATATTAGCAACTGGGACTGAGGAGCAGGTAGTTTACTCTGGGCACCTCTGGCCACCTTATTCATCCAAGCTACTCAATACTGCCTCCAGGCATAAGAAGTTTTAAGTCAGGTTTCCTTGAAAATAAAGCTTATTTAAAAAATATTTAATGAATAAACAATGATAAGGCCAAACATTTTGGTTCGATATACAGTGTTGTTGTTCAGTTCCCAAAAGTGTCCATTGTACAAACTGCCCAAGACTGCCCCTTCCACAAGCTCTGGAGAAAATAGTTGTTGTATGTTACAGAAACTGATCCACTATGTTATGAGCTATTTTGATTTTGTAAATATATAGTCTCTGATGACAGACTTGCGTAGCTGGTTAACACACACACTGTCATGCTCGCTCTATCCCCTTGTACTGTTTGGATTCGGACCTGTTCACTAAACCCCTGCCTGTCCTGACCTTGAGCCTGCCTATCCCCTGGTACTGTTTGTACTCTGACCTGGTTTATGAACTTTCGCCTGTCCCCGACCTGCCTTTTGCCTACCCCTTTTGGTATAATAAATATTGGAGCTCAACCATCTGCCTCCTGTGTCTGCATTTGGGTCTCGCCTTGTGCCCTTATACACACAAGTCGTTCCATTTCAAGTATTTGAAATATAGATCTAAATTTGTGACATTTTAGTATAGTAAATGGAGCCATTTTAAGTTGTTTTTGGTGTGAGAGAATCCAATCGGATTACATATTTTGTGACCTCTGACATAATGGTTCCTTCCCTTGCATTGATAAAAAATCTCATCAGATGAGTTTGAGTAAATTCATTCAGAAATCCATTGATCTTTTGAATGGGACTACATATCATTATGAACATTACCTAAATTATAACATTATTTAGGTTATTCAAAAAAATGTTATATACTTCCTGTGGAACATTTGCCCATGTGTTGGTGTATTTGTCTGTGTGTGTTTATGTGTGAGGGAGGGTTTAAAAGATCTCCACATGGACTGTTCAGGGCTTTGATTAATGTTGGTCATGATTTAACACCTGCTGTTTTAATGTGCCCACTGTAAGTAACTGATCCCAACATGCTTGCATGAGGGGCGTCCCCATTTTAAATAGCTGCCTAAATTTATCAGCTTTGTGGAGGTCATTTAAACATGTGGGTGTGTCAGAGAGTTAAAGAACCCACTCATAACTGACACCAAGACACCATAGAGACAAATGCAGTCAAACCCCCACACCTCTCCCTCATGTTATCAAAGCTAGAGAGAAAGGTGGTGGGTGTCAAGAGTTTAAATATTCCCTATGAGTGACAGAAGCTGTTAGCTGGAGCTTCTCTCACATGCAGAATGTGGCCATGTTCCAGAGCATCAAAACTGTAATGTATCATGGGTAAGTTGTGACTGACTGATCTACAAATAATAATGAGTTGTTATTTATGATGCAATGTGATTTGTAGATTTGGCAGTTTCCTGCACCCCTTCACAGAACTGACCAGACAGTATAGGTGAAACAAAAGCAATATGGCTGAAACTAGGTGAAGGTATTGCATAACACCCACCCAGTCGCCTCAAGGCTGTGATGACAAGTGAACGAGAGCAGAAGGGAGGGGGCAGAATTTTGGAATGGAATGAGGCCCGGTTCTACCCCCACACCCCTCAGTTTGATGTCAAGTTAGAACCAACCGAGGGACAGTCATTCCTTGTCACGAGGCTGTGCCTGTGCCTCATCTGCATATCCTGCTTACTTTCATTTATTGTGGTTTCGGGAAAAATAAGAGGTATACAACTGTGTGTGTGTGTGTGTGTGTGTGTGTGTGTGTGTGTGTGTGTGTGTGTGTGTGTGTGGTCACAAAGGCTTACCAGGGCATTCATAGCATCTTCATAAGCACTACATAAATGCCTCAGAAATCTTGTTTTGGAAAACAGCTGAGGGATGGGACTGTAGAAATGTAACTCTCAAATTCATAGACAGAACTATGGATGCAAGGATCGACCATCCTAAGATCCAAATTATAGTTTCATTTTTTTTTTAAATCTATACAGTGCTTGATTACAATTAGGCCTAAATTGTTTACAAACAATAGTATAAAACAAGTTTATATAATGGGGTAAGACAGTTAAACTAAGGTCATGATACATTTATAAGCTATATTCTTCAAGAATCAATGGCTACTTAATGTTAATTTAAAATATCATCAATGTTTTATTTCTCCATTAGGCCTACTGATTCATTACTGAGCTCTGGCCACCAGTCAATGACTGAAAAGTTAGAGGAAGACAGATCAACAAAGGAGCTCAAACAATATAGCATCTATTCAGAAAATGTGCCAGGGAACATCAATGTTTTATATTTGAATAATGGTTATTCTGCAGAAATGTGTGTTGTCCACTGTCCACTGTCCCCGATAATGTTTTTGGCATTTCGGATGAAAACGTTTGAATACCACTGCTGTACAAATTTGGACATTTTTTCATCAAGTTTGTCACCAATATACAGTCAGGTCGATCGCAAAGTCCATACATACTGTATAAGATGAGAAAAACATATACTATTGTTGACGCATTGGATCGCAGTCCTTGCTGTGAGTTCCACGATGGAACTTATTGGACAACCTCCCCGGTTCTCTTTATTTGCAGCTGTTGAAAATCGTGGGTGGAGCATTGATAGCATTCAGCTGTCAAAAAATAGTTGTAGTCCAATGTATTGCAGCTATCACATAAATACAGCGAATAAGAGCTGAAAACTGTTTCGGTTTCTAATATCAAAGTAGTCTAGCAATTTTGTTAATTTGTTAGAGACATTGATGCTCTGCATTTCTGATCGCCCCTTTCTTTAGAAAATATTTCCTTCCGAAATGTATTTATTTACTTAGAAGGTATTTATTTCGAAAGTATAGAACGAAAGAAAGAAAGATCTGGATAGAATTTTTCGCAATTTTCTAGGAAAATTAGCTGTTCTTCTAGGAAAGGTGACGCACATTCCATGTCCTTAACTGCGCTTTGGGCATACAGAAGCTGACGCGACAATTCTCTTGGAAATAGGAGGAAGCGTTATTAAACCCCTTTAACATATTTCGAAAATATATATATATATATATATATTTTTACTTTTTAATTATGAGTTAAATTAGGACATAATATTTTTCATAAAGAGTAGGCCTACTATGCAGTCAGCGAGTACCTGTGCTGTGCGGCACTGAGATTTAGCTCCATGCACGGCTGATAAAAATAGCGCGTCTTCCATTCCGTCATCTTTTATAGCCTATTTGTCACATATGCAAGTGTTTAAGGCAACACTATAGAGCTTTGATGTTTACGTTTTAGTATCTAATACACTGCATGGGCGCACCAAATATTTATTAGAAAATACAGTAACACTTTGGGTATTCTGTGGCTGTGCATAATTTATGTAATTTGGTACAGGGGAGATCATTTTCACGCGCATTCCATAAGGGTCCACATGGTCATTCGTCTCTCTCTCTCTCTCCCCCCTCTCTCAGCCGATTGTGCACTGCCACGTTATCAAAGAGAGTAGCATCAAGGAGATTAGCATGTAGTCCTAAATTCGCACACTGTGGCGAAGGTTTGACCCCAGCCTCTGCTAATGTAGCTGATATGTCGTCCGAAATATTACTCGAGCGTTATACAGACAACCGTCATCGAGAGAAGCGGTGAAGAGCAACAGCTCCATGCGCTTCAGAACGGACAGCGGAATATTCAACAGAGTGCACTTGGAATTCCGAGGGCAACTAGACTGACCCCCCTCTCACTCTCCCTCCCTCCTTCACTCCAGTCTCTCCCTCGTGCAGAGTTTTTCGTCCTGTGTCAGGATAACATCGCTAACAGAGCATTTCTGGCGGTAAGAAACGGCACAAATGGAAGCAGTTGAGAAAACTCTCACTTACCGAGACAACACCGGACCTTATAGAAAGCTGCTCCCTGGAAATAAAGACAATGACAAGTGCAACCCTAAAACAAAAAGTGACGAATACAATTATGTTGATTTGAATGACTTAATTGATATGAAATCAGAGGTCACAAAAACGGTTAAAGTGGCTTTTACCGGTGACGGTAACCAACTGGCGGTATTCAAATGCAACAGTGATACGTCCGGAGAGAGGAGCCCCAGGATTCGCGAGATTGATGACAATGTGGATAAAATCTATGAGGTAAAATCCAAGGACAAGTCAGTAGATATGCCTGTATCGGAAGATCCCCCCATGAACACGTCTTTGACAGAATTTAACAGCAATGTGGACTTGGAGAATGACAATATGACAGAACTCCAGAGCGAAATTGTGCCTCGTGATAATAATGTCCCCAGCGAGTGTGAGGAGTTACAATACACGGACATGTATTTGAACAGTAAATCCGAATCGGACGACTGTGAGAGCGTAGTATTGTCGGACCATTGTGCGCCTGATACCGTGATAGACGAATCGCACTACATTACAACGCACGAAATCCAACTGACAGAGCTTGACCATGATGTCGATTATGATTTTGGACGGGGAAGCTGTTGGGATATTGAGGACGACAATCTGGTTTATTCATTTGTGGATTATGCCTCTTTTGAAAGCGATGAAACAACAGGGGGGACTTTGATAGGCCTCGTGGATGGTAGGAGCCTGGCGAAAGTGAAAAGCAGTAAGGCGCAATATAATAATGTGCACCAAAGTGTTGCTGGTTGTGCAGTTGTCAGCACTGAGAGTGAGTTTTGTGACTCTGACAAATGCCCCAGCTCAGATGAAAGCATTTGTAAAAACCAAAATGGTAGTGGGAATTCGGCGGGGCAAATTCACCTGTCAATCAAGACATCATCCACAGCGATAAACGACTATAACAATACAATTGAAAATGAAAACATTTGTTATCATACCAAGCATGTGGGAGACAGGAGTCACTTCTTTTTTACAAGCACTGACGCCAGAGCGGAAGCCTTGTGCGATAGATCCCAATATTTTATCCCAGCCCCGGGACGCCAACACTTTGCAACTAAATTAAGAGGGAAAGATGTTAACGAATATTCCAGCGGTGCGTCCAGTTCAATAAGTGAACTGGACGACGCTGATAAAGAAGTGCGTAATTTAACCGCGAAATCATTTAGGAGTTTAGCATGTCCCTATTTCGATGCTATACATTTGAGCACTTCAAGTGAGTCTTCAATGTCAGAATATGGGCTTGGTTTAAACAAATGGTCAGCTTTCGTTGACCTTAAATATGGTAACATGTCACAGGGCAGAGAGCAAAATCTAATCGCCCAAAAGAGTGCAACTGCAACTTTTGAAATGAGCAAGAACGCAGAGTATAAGAGTATAAATGGTATTGCCATAAGCAGTAAGAAAGGTCCCCAAACCAATATGTTTTCTTTGAATACAAAAATATCTAGTCCACAACATGCATCTTCCTCTACCCAAAACGTAGAGTTTACAGGCCCATTTGAACCAGGCAGTGAGGTTATCACTTTGACAAAGACATTGGATTTTCGCTGTAATGTTGAAGCGGGGTCACCTGAACGCGGGAAACCTCCCAAATATTCAGAAAATGTGTCAGGAGCACGTTCCATGGATGAAGTTCCCGGCACCTTGCCAGCAGAGCCAGAATATGAAGTGAGCTACCAACACAGTGATGCGGGTGATAGCATGGAATGCACACATAAGAAGGCAAGTTTCGCATCAAGTCTCTTAAAAAATGTAATATCCAAAAAAATGCAATTTGAACAGGAGCGCAAGATGGAGAGGGGGGAGATACGGGACACGCATCCCACGCACTCCCCATGCTTTCAATGCAAGGATCAAGATGGGGTAAGAGAGAGGGATACAGAGAAAGGCGTGCATAGTCAAACCTCAGAATCGGGTTCGGGATACACAAGCAATTCTTCTGATGAACAAGGGGCTGTGGACCTTAGACCTAATTCTTGTGACCCCAAAGAAGAGCTTACTGAGGCATTAGAAAGCTTTCAAACTATAAATGAGGCACGATTAGATTTTCAAAAGGATGCATGCGAGCCCACAAGAGGATCCCTGAGCCATAGCCAAAACAGCGCATTCAAATCATGGAGGGATGGTGAGCCAGAGCCCCAAGAGAAACATGAAATTCGTACCATTTTAGATGGGACACCCTCGACAACAGATTATACGGGGGGAAGGGAGTTAGACTCCAGAGTTGTAAGTAGCAAGCTAACTAAATTGTCACACTTGTTTGTTCCAAGTTCCCAGCTTCTCCCCAAAGAAAATAAATTGAAAGAAAAGGTGTCAGACAGTACTTTAGTTGGTGCGCAAAAAGAGCAACGGGGGTACGGGGAGAGAAAGTTTAGACCTGACAACAATGCAGGAATCGTGAAAGGGTCAAAGGCACCCGAGATAAAAATACGTCTGAGGAGCGTAAAAGAAAACAAATGCAATCCGCTAAATATTGACAAATTGTTAACCCCTAATATAAGTTATCCAATAAAGTCAGCAGCTGACTCCAAATGTCAGGTGCTGCCAGCGTCAGACAGAGTGCCACACTTTACGGTTAGGGATATAAGGGACAATAAGTGCAAGTTTCAGACGCCAATTCATCAGGTTAGAGACGTGCGTAAATTGGTCAAGAGTTCATATCGTTTAGTCTCAGTGGATAACAGCGAGAGTAAAGGCGCAGTCGCCTCTGCTGCTGCCTCATTACGCGAAGAAAATAAAAGTTCTAAGAAAGAACTATATAAGAAATCGCCTCCCTCTTCAATTGTAATAAAATGTCAGTCTGTAAATACAAATAGCAGTACTAAACAGCGTGTGCTTGTAACCGAGGCTCCAAAGCGGAGACAAATTGAGAACGATAGGTCATCCCCCAAACCATCTCCAGAATGTGCCAAAAATGAACCCATGTCGCTGCACAGGGCGACGGGCAGACCTCCAATTGGCTTCGCAAAACAGCCAAACACAGATCAGTCCGAGGCTAAACAAAAGCAGGAAAAAATGGTCGAGGCAGGTGAACGCAAACCAGAGTCGAAAATACCAAAACAGGTGGCATTAGAGAAACTAAAGGCTGCCGTTAAAACAATGGAACAGCTTTATGTTTTTGACAGAAATGAATGGAAGCGCAAGAGCCAGGCTCCCTGGCCTATTACAGACAGTCATGTTCTGTCACTTATTGCTAGAGAGGAGCATGGTGGCCCCGAGGAGCTAGGTGCAGCAGGTGGCAGGGAGAGGCTTAGTACAGCGATAAACACAGACAGGTTGCCAGAAACATGCAACATTCAAGAAGAGAAAGGTTGTCTAAGAATAATCCATGTCCCATTAACAGAGGACACCTTTAAAACCCAGTCACAACAAAGTAAGACGTTTAGTAACAAAAGCGTGTTTCATTTGGCGAACAGCATTAAGACAGCTGTCAGTAGCAGCAGCTCTAATAGTTGGAATGGGCCACAAACCTGTTCTCCATCACATGCAACCTCTATGGTGAAAAGCATTAGCTCTAAGACCCCGAAAGCTCCACTGTCATTGAAAATATCCCCCCCAAAACGAGCCCTTGTAGACAGGGGAAGGTTCAAAAGCAACCCCACCACAGAGACTCCACCACAGCCCATCAAATCTGGCAACCCAGACTCTGAAAACTACTTAACAATACCTGTAGAAGGCAGGAGTGTCGGTCAAATGAAACTGCCCATTCAAGAGCAGGTATTCCCAAGCAGCCCTGCCGCCAGTCAACCTGGCATCACCGTCACCAAGAGACACAAGCATAATTCTATCCAGTCCCTCAAACGGTCCCCTGTTGTCATAGAGACGCGAGCCCCGGATACCGCCACTACCGCCACCATCTACCACCACTCTCGACCAGTGGTCAAGCAAGGAACGCCCCAGCCGCAGGTGTTCTGCTTCTCCCCCTCTATTGCCCCCTTGCCCACCACCCCTTTGGGGGGAGACCCCTTCCAGCATACACAGAGGAAGATGCTCTTTGATCCCACCACCGGACAATACTACCTGGTAGACACGCCGATTGAGCCAGTCACCCAGTGTCTCTTCCACCCTGAGATGGGCCAGTATGTGGACATGCCCATGCCTATGCCTCCGCCACAGCCAGTGACCCCCATGTCCGTATCCCCCCTGGCACTGAACCCGGGAGGGATGTACGCACCCACCTACATGATCTACCCGGGGTTCCTCTCACCCACTCTTGCTGCCCAGACGGTGATGGCACCACAGGTTGCAACCCACATGGTGTCCCAATTAGAGGAAGAGAGTGGGGAGACGGCTCAAGGGAAATACACCCTGGTGCAGGAGGGTAACATGATGGGGGCAGAGAGCCCCTACTACAGTGCTACGGGAGAGTCAGTGCCGGCATCAGTGCCCGTCCCCCCTGGGAGTGCGGTGACGTCAGAAGGGAAACCAGCGGTCATCAGCATCACGTCGCAGCAACGCCCGAGAATAATCGCACCGCCCTCCTTTGATGGGACGACCATGAGCTTCGTGGTGGAGCACCGGTAACCACTAAGGGAATATACACAGTGAGTCACATTGGGTGTTTCCTTCTCACTCATGCTTGTACCACTTCAAAGCTGTACAGTATGTGGCTGGAATACAACCTTAAATAACTCGTATATATATATTATATTGACAACATGCAAAGAGCCCACTCTGTATTGGAATACCACCAAACATGGCATTAAAATGTTTACATAGTGTCTTAGTGTCATAGTGTTTAAACTCCACTTTTTGACCGCATAAAGAGCAGTTGAGTATTATCTCTGTATGGCCCCGATTCCGACTTTGGAAATTAAGCCTTTCCTACGCACTTCTCAGTAGTTGATATTCAGACTTGCCTTATCGGAACGGGCTTTACAGGGGTGGTTCCCTTGCGCGCGCTGAATACATGTAATTCAACCGCTGAAAACCCTCCGACTTGCTCGCCAACAGATTTTCTCGTGGAGTTTTCATTCAATAGGGTTTTCAGATTATTTATCTTAAGCCATCCCTTTTAATACGTTGTTCTTTTTAGTTAGAATTTTAGCGACACTCAATAGAATATATAGAGATGACGAGTTCAGAATATTAGGGATCAATGAAAGAAAGCCATCTAAATAGGCTAAATGCATATCGTCTCCATTTCAGCACCAATTGGTAGATAAAAAATACTCAGATCTTTATATTATTTAGTTTTAGGAAAATAATTATGAATCATTAAAAGCAGGTATGGAGATTCTTTACTCACAAAATAAAGAAAACTATGGTTTGATTAAAGATGCTCTGCCATTTCCCAAACTGGTCTCAAAGCATTTAGTATGATTCTGTATGTAAATCAGAGATACTCCATTTAGTATGATATGTAACGTTTGGTATGGTTACATAAGATAGTTGGTTAGCTTAGGCAAAAACTAAAGTAGTGTTGTTGGTCAGGCTGGATGGGTGGGCATATAAAGCAAATGTTTAGCAACCCAAAGGACAACTTTAGAATTTTAGCATATTTTCAACTACTTAGTAATTTGTATCTACTTTTCAACTACTTTAATTTTACCTTTATTTAACTAGGCAAGTCAGTTAAGAAAAACAAATTCTTATTTTCAGTGGGTTAACTGCCTGTTCAGGGGCAGAATGACCTTGTTGGCTTGGGGGTTTGAACTTGCAACCTACTGGTTACTAGTCCAACGCTCTAACCACTAGGCTACGCTGCCGCCGCAAAAATGAAACTTATGAACTGGAAGCATAGAAATAGAACACATAGAACATATATAACGTTTCTTAGACTTGCTTTCAATGAGAATTACAGATATATTACACAAATAGTTATGTGAATTTGGTCAGATCACCCAAAAAGTTACATATTGCAGCTTTAATTCTGAAAATGGCCAAATTCAGTTCTTCGACCCATGATAATGTTGGAATATTAGTGTACATAGAATTATAATAGGGAGAATAGTGTACAATAGTAGGCTATACCCTCGTCTATTGCCTGCACTAACCATGGAACTGTGTAATGACACGGCCAAGTACTGTGCCAGGCGTTGGGTTCAAACTGTTATGACTTGGTCTGTGCTCCGCTCCATAATATTTTAATTAGCCTACATGTCTTTTTTTACATTATCAACTGATCCTCAGCAACAACCACCCCGCCGTGATGGTGTTTACAGAGGAAGCAAACTAAGTTAAATGAAACAACTGTAAATGTAATGATAATGTAGGCTTTCCTAACTGAAGGGAATTAACAGTAAATTGACAGTTGAATATGTGCTGTTACTGACGGTCGATACTGACAGTGACTAAATATTTAACGTGATAGAAATAGGAAACAGAGAAAGCCAGGGTAGCCTATAATTCAGACATTCAAGAGTGCCCGTCCCTGCAAGTTAGAAGGCTGTACAATTTCAATTCTGCATAATGGCACAGCATTTCATAAACTTTACTGTGAGAAAGTTGATATGTTGAAATGCTTCAGTTTGCTGTCATATACAGGTGCATCAAAGCAGGGACCGAGAGACTGAAAAAAAAGCTTCTATCTCAAGGCCATCAGACTGTTAAACAGCCACCACTAACATTGAGTGGCTGCTGCCAACATACTGACTGAACTCCAACCACTTTAATAATGGAAATTGATGTAAAAAAAATGTATCACTAGCCACTTTAAACCATGCCACTTAATATAATGTTTACATACCCTACATTACTCATCTCATATGTATTATACTGTACTCTATATCATCTACTGCATCTTGCCATCTTTATGTAATACATGTATCACTAGCAATTTCAAACTATGCCACTTTTATGTTTACATACCCTACATTACTCATCTCATATGTATATACTGTACTTGTTACTTTCTACTGCATCTTGCCTATGCCGTTCTGTACCATCACTCCTTCACATATCTTTATGTACATATTCTTTATCCCTTTACACTTGTGTGTATAAGGTAGTAGTTGTGGAATAACAATTCTACAGGTTAGATTACTTGTTGGTTATTACTGCATTGTCGGAACTAGAAGCACAAGCATTTCGCTACACTCGCATTAACATCTGCTAACCATGTGTATGTGACAAATAATATTTGATTTGATATGACAGGTGTTACATTTGTCTCCAGCGATTATAAAGTAAAATAAAACAAGTGTAATTTATATTTATAATTCCCTTATTCAAATGCGTTACTAATTTACCTAGCTATATCAAGTTGTAAATTACAGTGCATGGAGAATGCTGTTATTTCTATTAGAAAATATAAAGTAGATGCTTTTTCCACTTGGAACCATCAGGATCACTCAACCTTATTCATGGTTTCCGTGCCCGTAAAGGTGGTGGAATTATGAGAGAATTAAGTCAAGGTCAAAATACGATGTATCTGTAAACACACCTCCGCCACACCTTAATTTCTTAGATCTCCACCCCGAATGAATAGCAGGTGAATGGCATGCTTAAGTTCAAGGTCAGAATAGAGAGAAAAGTGCATAAAAATTGAATTATGGTGCATTTATGTGCACTTAACTTGGTTTGGAATCGGGCCTTATGAGCCTTATGAGAAATAATAGTTCAGATTTGGTTTGAGATTAGTGTGAAGAAATTAACCAAGTTGGTTAAAGATATTGAATGAAATCTTAAGCACCAAATTCATTACATATTGTACAAATTGGAATTCGTGACATATATGAATTGCAGGGGGGTATTTAAATGTTTTTTTTTTTCAATTGTAATAAAAAAAAATGGTAAGTGGGTTTGCGACAGTTTTCATAAAGCCTTTAATTAATGCACCATTATTGCATTAGTATTAAAAGTGCTATGCCTCCCCCGCCCTCCCATAAACTTTAAGATGAATGAGGAATTTTAGATATTATGACTTAGTATAATGAATGATGAGACCAGATTGACTTGGCACTTTTTTTTCACTTTTCTTATGTCCCCTGAAGTGTATTTTATTTTACATTGCTGTCTCCATTGGTATTTAGTTGGCATTTACTAAGAAATTCTATGGTAACAATGGGTACTTTCTGGTAATCACTTCAAATAAGTAAACAAAATTGGTAACTAATTATCTGGTAGCAGGTGTCTACGTGGTACCAGGTGTCTTAAACTCTGATGCCCTCTGGTGGCATTTTCTAAACAATGCATAATATTGTATACTATCCTCACAAAGTACATTTTGTTTCCTAAACTATGTCCTACAACCACATGCTTAGTATTTTTAGAAAGTGGAACTGAGGAATTCTGATAAAAGTGTCAATGTGACTACTAGATACAGCAGACCAAAAATCCTGAAATTTACCCCCCCACCCTCCAATTGTCCCTATGTTGGGCAATAAGACATTTAAGAGTCTGGGTTTTAAATTAAATATGTTAACCAATTACTGTTTAAAAAATTATTATTTATAAAAGAAAATGTACGATCTTTCACCTACTGGTGGCTCTCTAAACATGCACAAATTCCCATAGGAATGTCTGATTCCCAGTTTACCTACTAGACCAGTGGTTCCATGCTGTTCTTTTTTTTTCAACTTACTCTTGAATGTTGTAACAATAGAATGCACTAGTGTAATCCTCTTGTCATGTCAGTCATTGCATACCTTAGATAGTTATTTATAACTTTCCAGAAATGTCCAGATCAAAATAGCCCATGTCAACTAAAGTTTTTTAGCTAGGTTTTTTAGCCCATAGATTTGGTTGGAAAGTTCGAGTCACTCAAATTTCACATGAATACACATTAGACATGGCAAAATGTATAGAATTGCAAGATAATTTGCTTTAAAACTGCAACATTTTCTCTACACCTCTTGACAAAATGTGTAGAATTGCATAAAATAAGATTTTAAAACTGCAAAATGTTCTCTCCGCCAACAAGATCGGCGTGAACAGTTTACAGTATGTCATGAACAGTGCTTGTACCCATAGAAATAGATGTGGCATGTGCATGGGGGGAGCGGGATGTTCCCCTGTGCTGGAAGGGGCGCCTGAGTGAAAAAAATTGGCAGCCCCTGCACTAGATAGCAGCTGTATGTGATCACATGATGTCTCTTGGCCACTTTAAACCGGTTGGGTCTGGTTTGGGTAGTGAGTCACTGTGCCAAAATGGCTGAATGGATTTTCAAGCCTGACATCTTAAATTGAACCTAGCAATGAGGCCTTTCAAGGTATCGAGATTGTTTATTGACAGGTGAAGAAATGTCTAACTTATTTTCCAATTCACTTTCCCTATTGTAAAACAATTGAGATAGATCAATGGCACATGTGGAGAATGTGTAACCGATGTGAAATGGCTAGCTAGTTAGCGGTGGTGCGCGCTAATAGCGTTTCAATCGGTGACGTCACTCGCTCTGAGACCTTGAAGTAGTGGTTCCCCTTGCTCTGCAAGGGCCGTGGTTTTTGTGGAGCGATGGGTAACGATGCTTCGTGGGTGACTGTTGTTGATGTGTGCAGAGGGTCCCTGGTTCAAGCCCAGGCAGGGGCGAGGGGACGGACGAAAGTTATACTGTTACAAATGCATACAAGGTAATGTGGGTGGAGAAGGAAATGCATTGCTTTTACAATGAACATCAAGGTATACCCTTTCCATGCATACTAAATGTTTGCAGTTTTGGTGACTTGAACGACATTGCATACTACGAATATAGGTCATGATTTATGGCCTTTATGGGGAGAGGTAGGGGTGGTGGTGTCGCGCATGTCACACCCTGACCTTAGAGAGCTTTTTATGTCTCTATTTTGGTTTGGTCAGGGTGTGATTTGGGTGGGCATTCTACGTTATTTTTTCTATGTTTTTGTATTTCTTTGTTTTGGCCAGGTATGGTTCTCAATCAGGGACAGCTGTCTATCGTTGTCTCTGATTGGGAACCATACTTAGGTAGCTTTTTCCCCACATGGTTTTTGTGGGGAGTTATTTTCTGTTTAGTGTTTTGCACCTTACAGGACTGTTTTGGTTTTGGTTTCGGTTATTCCCTTTGTTATTTTTGTTAGTGTTCAGTTTCAATAAAAAGCATGAACACTTACCATGCTGTGCTTTGGTCCACTTCCTCTTCTTCAGACGACGAAAACTGTTACAGTGGAGGGTTTCTTATGAAATTGCCAGCAGTAAGATTTGAGTTCAATTCCCAAAAAGACAAGGGCTGTAGCTTTCAAATGATATATCACTTTCTATTTTCAACCAAATAAATGTACAGGGCCCAAAACAACTGCTCAGAGTTTAACAGGCTAAGTAACATATGTGTACTTCATAGGTTATTGCTATAAGTAAGTATAAGTACCATCTAAAAATTACATTTGTAGTAAATATCTGGTAATCTGTGAGCAATTATATAAAGCTCAATTAAAAGGGCTTTTTGATTAATATTACATTTACACACATGCCATGTTCAGAACTCTCAAATGAATGCATTTCTAGTAAGAGACTGAAAATAAAAACGTTTTGATGTAGTTGTAGGAATGGAGGGTTCCATACTTTCTAATGTGTAATGAGTCCTTCCTTAAAGCCTTAGCAAATGTACAGTTGAAATAGGCCCCATAATTCCTTTACAACATGACATCTAATTGCTGGTACGAGGTCGTCAATGTTTGAGTCCCTAGATGTGGGCCAGCCCAGCGTTTAGAGGCATGTGGTTTTGTGCAGACGATTTGATGTACTACGTCATGTCGGCCAGCATGTTTGAGTTGTGCCCGTAACAAATGGCGCTAATAGACACTGCTAGTTTTACGACACACCCCGGGGGTAATTCGACTCTGGGTGGGCTCTGGTTGGACTTGTGGTCCGGGATAGACAGTTCCCTTTCTCTGCATTACACACTGGCGGGCTATTTCCATAGTACGAGACGAGTGTGTGTTTACAAGTTTATTCTCAGGGTTTGACACTTGTCACATAAAGGTGACCTGAACAATTGTGCTTTAACAGAGCCCTCATGCTGTCTAAGCTGATCGTTATTCCATGGACCATTGGCTGATTTAAACAATGAATAACGTTGAGCAACCTGTTGGTTCCAAGTGGAATAAAATCTACTTAATTTTTTCCCGATAGAAATAGCACCATTCTCCATGCACTGTAATTACAGTCAAATGGCAGCTAACTGAAGAATATCAACATATGTGACTCACCACCTGGATATGGTCTTATGTAGTAAAATGTGAAATGGTGGTTTTTACATTGGATAAAAGTAGAGATTCAGAGCTACAAAATGCTATATCATATACAGCATTTGAATAACAATTCCATTACCCTTTTTTGCAGACGTTTACCGACACCGGACGTATTCAACGGGTGTTGTGCACACATCACATAACGTTAGCTAACGAGCCAGCCAACTAATGTTAGCTAGTTAAACAACAATCAACAAAGTGCCAACACTGCCTAACATTAGACTCTAACTAGAAAAGCAAACAGCTCTGGGAAACTAATAATAACGTCTGCTAGGGAGCCAGCCAGCTAACGTTAACTAGCTAGCTAACAGTACACTTTAGCTAAAGACATATAGTTAGCTAGCCAGGTAAACAATGAACCTAGCTAGGTAAACAACGTTTAAGACCACACATGTCACATAACGTTAGCTAACGAGCCAGCCAGCTAATGTTAGCTAGTTAAACAACAATGAACAAAGTGCCAACAATGCCTATCATTAGGCTCTAACTAGAAAAGCAAACATCTCTAGGAAACAAATAATAATGTCGGCTAGGGAGCCAGTCAGCTAACGTTAGCTAGCTAACAGTACATTTTATCGTAAGACATATAACTATCTAGCTAGGTAAATAATTAACCTAGCTAGGTAAACAAAGTTTAAGATCACCCACATCACGTAACGTTAGCTAACGTGCTAGCCAGATAGCGTTAGCTAGTTAAACAACAATGAACAAAGTGGCAATAATGCCACAGTGCTGGGAGCTAACCAACCAGGTCCAGTGTTAGCTAGCTAACATTAGGCTTCAACTAGAAAAGAAAATGGCTCTGTGAAACAAATAATAATGTCAGCTATTGAAATGAAACCACTTTCTGTCAAAATTAGAAACGTGTAATATCTGAAAATGTAGCTAGCTAACGCTACTTACCTGTATACATCAACATACATCATGGATGCGTCTCCCTGTTAGGAATGTCATACCACGGTTGCCCTTAGTTTTAAAGATGTAATCCAGAGACAGGTGTTTTCTCCATCTCTTTAGCTATCATACTCTAATTCCACTGATTTCAAAACTTGATCCTCCAGAAAATGGAGAGCAACACTTATGCAGCTCCACTACACAATATTTGTTTTAAAAAGCAGTGTTCGACAGGATTACCAACACAGACTGACGAGCTCAAATAGACAGACGCCTTCAATATGGCAGACCAATCCGAACTCCTCTCTCGGCATGTCCAGCCCACTCATTATCTCAGCCATAAATGGCTAGTGGGAAGGTTGCTACCTTTTCCCGTGGCTTAACCAACAAGGTTCGTAATTTAGCAATTATTTTCATATTTACAGATGGCATACAAGTTTGTCATTAAGGCACATGAATGTTCACATGTTCAAGAAGGCATTTCTGCCAAAAGTGCATTTCAATTAAAAAATATATATTTTAAATTCAAACAGCTCTCCTGTGAAGCTTAGTTTCCTGAATCGGGTCACTTATCAACTTTTCCACAATGAAGTTGATGAAATGCTGGCCTTAATTAATCGCAAGGATGAAAATTGGATCCCTAAGTTATAATAGGCTTCTGTAGCCATGCACAAATAACATTAAAGGGGAAAACCTACGGAGTTGATTTGTGATTTCTAGTATGTTTTAATTATATGCCTCGACTTTTTAATGTATAACAAAAAATGGTATCATGTTAAACAATTAGCCATTTTCGGTAGCCACCATCAGTTATACCCACATACTGTACATTTATAACTGTCAGTTTAGTGTTCATTTCCTTAAATTTTGCATCATTCCATTACATACTTAGATTACCTTTCTTTCCTCTGTCACATTTGTGTGGTTGTTCCTGAGGATCGCTAGCAATAGTTGCTCATATTAGGCTAATATATTACAAGTTCTGCAGTAATTTGGGACATGTAGCAGTTTAAACTTGCCTGGCGCTGAGTTCATGACAACTGGAATGTTGTCACCACAGTTCCATGATTAGTGGGTATTATTAGGGTAGATGTATAGCACTACTGTTCAATCCCCATTGTATACTTTGAATCAAACCACTGTAATTTTGACTCACCAATATATTTAGTGCGTAAAGTCTCTCCAAACCTGTTTTTTTATTTTTTATTCATGAATACTTTCCTGACAATAAATAGATAACATACAAGACCAAAGTATTTTTAAATCTACCAATTGGTGCTGAAAAGTAGACAAATATGCGTGTATTTAGGGCTACGTGACTTTCTTTCATTGATCCCTAATATTCTGAAACCGTTAACTACATATATTGTCTGTGGAGAAAATTCAAATTAAACGTACACCAAACTTAAAGGGATGGCTTTAGATAAATGTACTGAAAACCCTATTGAATGAAAACACCAGGAGAAAATCTGTTGGTGTCACGTTCTGACCTTTATTCCTTTGTTTTGTCTTTATTTAGTATGGTCAGGCGTGAGTTGGGGTGGGCAGTCTATGTTAGTTTTTCTATATTTTTGTATTTCTGTGTTTGGCCTGATATGGTTCTCAATCAGAGGCAGCTGTCTATCGTTGTCCCTGATTGAGAACCATATTTAGGTAGCCTGTTTTCCTTTGTGTTTTGTGGGTGGTTATTTTCAGTCTTTGTGTGTCTGCACCAGATAGAACTGCTTCGGGTTGTCACTTTGTTGTTTTGTATTTTTGAAGTGTTCAGTTGTTTATTAAAAAGATGAACACTAACCACGCTGTGCTTTGGTCCTCTCCTTCTTCCACCAACGACAACCCTTGGCCAGCAAGTGGGAGAGTTTTCAGTGGTTGAATTACATTTATTCAGCATGCGCAGGGGAACCATGCCGGCAAAGCCCATTACACACTTACGTAAAGTACGTCTGAATATCAACTACTGAGAAGTGCGTAGGGAAGGCGTACATTTCCTAAATTTGAATCCGGCCCCAAATGAGTTATGTGGTATTATAGTTTATCAGTGTTTCTAAGGAATCAGTCACTTGCTTTGAGTTGCACTCTACTTTACACCAGTATTTCCACTAGTTACCTGGTGTTTGCTAGAAAATGATCTGGTAACAATACTTGCTGGTACTTACTTTAAATAATTATACACAATTTGTAGGCAAACTTGATGGTGCTTGTTTTAGTGAATTCTAAAGAAAGAAAAATGTAATTCTGTGTTTTCAATTTACCCTATACTTTCGAAGTAAAGTATTCACAAAGCGTCTTAGAGTAGGAGTGGTGATGTGGAATCAGTTTTCTATTTTAGAAATCGTAATGTTTAAGATTACAGTGCCTTGCGAAAGTATTCGGCCCCCTTGAACTTTGCGACCTTTTGCCACATTTCAGGCTTCAAATATAAAACTGTATTTTTTTGTGAAGAATCAACAACAAGTGGGACACAATCATGAAGTGGAATGACATTTATTGGATATTTCAAACTTTTTTAACAAATCAAAAACTGAAAAATTGGCCGTGCAAAATTATTCAGCCCCTTTACTTTCAGTGCAGCAAACTCTCTCCAGAAGTTCAGTGAGGATCTCTGAATGATCCAATGTTGACCTAAATTACTAATGATGATAAATACAATCCACCTGTGTGTAATCAAGTCTCCGTATAAATGCACCTGCACTGTGATAGTCTCAGAGGTCCGTTAAAAGCGCAGAGAGCAGCATGAAGAACAAGGAACACACCAGGCAGGTCCGAGATACTGTTGTGAAGAGGTTTAAAGCCGGATTTGGATACAAAAAGATTTCCCAAGCTTTAAACATCCCAAGGAGCACTGTGCAAGCGATAATATTGAAATGGAAGGAGTATCAGACCACTGCAAATCTACCAAGACCTGGCCGTCCCTCTAAACTTTCAGCTCATACAAGGAGAAGACTGATCAGAGATGCAGCCAAGAGGCCCATGATCACTCTGGATGAACTGCAGAGATCTACAGCTGAGGTGGGAGACTCTGTCCATAGGACAACAATCAGTTGTATATTGCACAAATCTGGCCTTTATGGAAGAGTGGCAAGAAGAAAGCCATTTCTTAAAGATATCCATAAAAAGTGTCGTTTAAAGTTTGCCACAAGCCACCTGGGAGACACACCAAACATGTGGAAGAAGGTGCTCTGGTCAGATGAAACCAAAATTGAACTTTTTGGCAACAATGCAAAACGTTATGTTTGGCGTAAAAGCAACACAGCTGAACACACCATCCCCAATGTCAAACATGGTGGTGGCAGCATCATGGTTTGGGCCTGCTTTTCTTCAGCAGGGACAGGGAAGATGGTTAAAATTGATGGGAAGATGGATGGAGCCAAATACAGGACCATTCTGGAAGAAAACCTGATGGAGTCTGCAAAAGACCTGAGACTGGGACGGAGATTTGTCTTCCAACAAGACAATGATCCAAAACATAAAGCAAAATCTACAATGGAATGGTTCAAAAATAAACATATCCAGGTGTTAGAATGGCCAAGTCAAAGTCCAGACCTGAATCCAATCGAGAATCTGTGGAAAGAACTGAAAACTGCTGTTCACAAATGCTCTCCATCCAACCTCACTGAGCTCGAGCTGTTTTGCAAGGAGGAATGGGAAAAAATGTCAGTCTCTCGATGTGCAAAACTGATAGAGACATACCCCAAGCGACTTACAGCTGTAATCGCAGCAAAAGGTGGCGCTACAAAGTATTAACTTAAGGGGGCTGAATAATTTTGCACGGCCAATTTTTCAGTTTTTGATTTGTTAAAAAAGTTTGAAATATCCAATAAATGTCGTTCCACTTCATGATTGTGTCCCACTTGTTGTTGATTCTTCACAAAAAAATACAGTTTTATATCTTTATGTTTGAAGCCTGAAATGTGGAAAAAGGTCGCAAAGTTCAAGGGGGCCGAATACTTTCGCAAGGCACTGTATATTGACTGGTGGGACAATATAATCTTAAATCTGGCAATTTGAATAGCCAGATTGCTAAATAGTCAATGAATGGTACCAAAACTATCTCCACTGACTGTATCTTGCACTGACCCTACGCACACTCACTACTTTGACACTCCCACACAAAGCCCACACACATTCACAAACACTATGCACACATAACACACACACACATACATACACATTACACACAGACGCGCACACTCACCCACTTTTACACTCATCATTTGCTGCTGCTACTCTGTTCTTTATTTTGCTCTTATTATTATCTATCCTGATGCCGATTTTTATTTGTAGTTAAACATCACTGCACTAAAACCTTGTAAAATAATGCACAACTAGCATTTTATAAGGACTCACAAAAAAGTGTTATCCTTAAGTACAGTACGTTGGAATAATGTTAATAGTAGGCCAGTAATCAAATCAAATCAAATTGTATATGCCACATGCGCCGAATCCAACAGGTGTAGAAATGTTTAGTGACATGTAATCTACAATATAGGCTATACAATGCCACACTAGCTAGGTTTCCATCCAATTGGCTGACAGATTTTCATGCGAATATTCTAAAATCTGCATAAATAAAATAGGCCCATTTTCCCACCAGCGATGTGTTTCCATCAAATTGACTTGTTGCAGATAAAAGTATGTGCAGATATGTTATTATTATGGTCAAAAGAGCAAGATTATTTTAATTTGTCAAATGGCAGCCAAGTATCGATCATCATGTTACCAGAATAAGACCTTCGATATTTATTGGAAAGGAGCATAAAGCTCACCACCTTGCACTTTCACCACCCTGTGAAGTTCATCATCATTTATTTAATAAACATTTAATAAACTGAATGTTTTCCGGAGTCGTAGTGGGAGGACCACACAACATGTGCGTGACTCCAAGTTTACTTCGATATGATGGTTATTATATAAATATTTGCATATAAGAGCGTTTTCACTGCCATTTATTGCATTATTAATTTTAGACACAAAAAAACCCCACCTTGTCTATCGTATTTTGTTTTGTCGACATTTGGAAAGTTTATGACAAATTTGCTGTTTCCATCAGGCCTGTCATGACATTTTTTGTCCGGCAAGTACTTTAAGGGCATAAAAACGTTGGATGGAAACCTGGTTATTGTGACAAAATACAGTTTAAATGTTGAATATTTATTTCACACAATTTTATGAATTACGTCTACATTTAACTTAATTACATTTATGTGATATGGGTTCCTCAATATTAAATTGATCATATATGTGAATGGAGATTTCCATTGGCACTGTCCTTTGTGTATTGACATTTGTGGATATATTGAAACTCAAAATCAATTCATAATTCTTCACCTCTATGCACCCTCTCCTACCCCTTCTGTCCTCATCTTCTCTTTCACACACACACACGCACACGCACACGCACACACACACACACACACACACACACACACACACACACACACACACACACACACACACACACACACACACACACACACACACACACACACACACACACGTCGGTATTGAGACAATTGCGTGAGGGATACATGTCAGCTGGGTCAGTGGCAGGGGAGTCAGGTGGGGTTGAGTTGTAGCATTGGGCACGGCTGGGATAGCGACGGGAGAGAAAAGGTCAGGCAATGTAAAGTATTTGTTGTGCTGAGGCAGGAGGAGGACAGCTGCTGGGAGAGATCAAATGCTGGAGGGAGGGGGAGAATAGGTGGGTGAGCGAGGCTGCAGCAGGTTAAACTTTTTATAGGTCGCCCCTCTCTCCAAAAAGGGGAGGTGGAGTGGTGCTGACCTCCAGCTCTTACATAAAGGGATAATATACTTTTACTACGTTTTACTGTATCTTTTAATGGTCACACTTTACATTAAGTTGCTCTTATTCCTGTATAATAACACCACACAAAACCTCACACCAAATATTTTGACCATGTCAAAAGGGTAACACTTTATATGAAATGTTAGACCTATGTAATAACGCTGTAATTACTCAAGTAATAATGTTGTTTTATATTATAAGTTAATTTAGTAGTTGCTTTGTAATTGCATCGTCAATTATCGGTACATCTGAACATCACACCTGTGGGACAGGTACAGGATGGCAATAACAACTACCGTAGTTGCACCAGGAACGCACAATCCCTCCATCAGTGCTCAGACCGTCAGTAATAAGCTATGAGAACCTGGACTGAGGGCTTGTAAGCCTGTTGTAAGGCAGGTTCTCATCAGAAATCACCGGCAACAATGTCGCCTATGGGCACAAACCCACCGTCGTTGGACCAGACAGCAAAAAGTGCTTTTCACTGACGAGTCGCGGTTTTGTCTCACCAGGGGTGATGGTCGGATTCGCGTTCATCATCAAAGGAATGAGCGTTACACCGAGGCCTGTACTCTGGAGCGGGATCAATTTGGAGGTGATCTGGGGCGGTGTGTCACAGCATCATCAGACTGAGCTTGTTGTCATTGCAGGCAATCTCAATGCTGTGCGTTACAGGGACGACATCCTCCTCCCTCATGTGGTACCCTTTCTGCAGGCTCATCCTGACATGACCCTCCAGCATGACAATGCCACCAGCCATACTTCTCTTTCTGTGCGTGATTTCCAGCAAGACAGGAATGTCAGTGTTCTGCCATGGCCAGTGAAGAGCCCAGATCTCAGCCCCCTTTGTTCAGAGACACAATATTCAATTTCTGTTGGTCACATGTCTGTGGAAATTGTTCAGTTTATGTCTTAAATGTTGAATCTTGTTATGTTCATACGAATATTTACATGTTAAAAGTTTGCACAAGTGAAAATAAACGTAGTTGACAGTGAGTTTAGCATGAATAAATGAACCAAAATCACTTTTAAATGAAAATATGTAAATAAATCATTATTTGAACATGTTGGTAACCCGTTGTATAAAAATTATAATACTTTGTCTCAGGCCTGACAACACCCATGCCAATATATCCTCCAAACACCGGCTTCAAGGGCATTATCACTTAAATAACAGCATGCTAGTACAATGTTATTGTTGTGGCATAATCCACTACAGCAGCAACTTTTTCGGTTGCTCTGCCTGGAGTACCCTAGAAGTACCCCCTCATGTGCATTTTACCTGTAGGCCTATGGTCTCATGAGTCTTCTCAAGTACCCCCTGTAGATAGGCCAGGTCCTAGTACCCCTGGTTGGGAACCACTGTACTACAGCACGCACAATGCTCTGTGTAAAATATCTGGTTTTATCTTCATAAAGACGTCCCTAAAGCTAACATAATGGTGTCCTGTCACTTTGTCAATAGTTGAGTCAATACAATTAAATAACCTTAAAAAACCTTGTCCAAGCCAGAACAGCCCATCTCCTGTTTCTGTAGTGTGAGGTAGCTTGATGTAAGTACATCTGGACAGAATGCTAGTATATCACCGGGCCTTACCCCAAATTCATCTCCTTAATGTCAAGTGCCAAGCATGGGGTCCCATTTTCTTTTCTTTGCTATGACTCACCGGAGTTTGAACCCCAAACCAATGTCAGGGAGGACACTCTAATCACAAGGCCACTGAATTAGCCTCTGAATACAATTTCTTGACTAATTAGTATCACACAGGTATAATAGTTAATGTGAGTGTTAAATTCACTGAACCGTTGTTGCAAAAGTGGATGTGGTCAAAATATTGTGTGTGAGGTTTGCCAAGAAAACAAAAACAAATTCAAGCCTTTTCAAATTGACCCTTACCCTGATTACGTTTTATAACATGTGTCCTGACCACAATCCTTTGTTGTTTTTCTACACAGGAGTGCTTCTTGGGGAGCCTGTCCAGTGATAAGTAGATATTTCATGGTAATCTTCTCACACCCTTCTTCGCACCCAGTCCACCAAATTCCACCTGAACCCACCATGTTTCCAAGCCCAACCACCTGCCACCATCACCGCCCCACCCAACTCTATCCTGCCGGTGGTCGTTGCAGCATCTGTCTGTATCTGTAAAGCTATGCCTACTACTTGTTTGTAAGGTAGCTAATTGCTTTGTAAGACTGCTTTCGGATCTGTATTTAGATTACAGACCATCCCTTTTTGTTCAAAAGCATTTGGATTCAGGCACTGCAATATTGTGATTCAAAAGGAAATAATGACTGTTTTCCTATTAAGATTCAACCTTTTAGACACTTTATTGGGTCCACAAACCATGAATTCAGCATGTTTCCCTTCCTGTGAAGCAGGAATTCAGAACAAGATGTGTTTTGTTTCTCGCAGTTATTGTTGAAAAAATATATTGCAGCAAACACTATCATTCATCATACAGTAGCATACAATGTTTAAGCTTCTATAATTCATGGGAGAATAAGTAAAGATTTCGATTTAAATGGAAGGCCCATAAAAGTCACACGCGCGCGGGAACGTGCGCGGGTGTGATTGCCCCAACAAAAATATTTAATCAGTAGACATAATCAGTAGACAATAGACATCAGTAGACCCTATTACACCATACATTGGAAAACATTTGCATTTGCACATGGGTCAATTCCAATTTAATGCATCATATAAATTCAAAATCCAACCCATGAAGGATTTTTAACAAGGGATTTTTTTTATTCTCTGAACTGACGCGTTTCCTTTTTCTCTTGGCTGTTAGGTGACCTGTAGAAGTAGAATTATTTTTTCTCTCTCTCTCTGAACTAGCTGCACCCATTGTTTCCTAATTTTGCAGGTAATGGCCACACAGTTATTGCATTGTGTGATTTGATGTGCTTTTATTTGACATTCGTATGGCACTCTCTTTGTATGCAAATAATATGAGGATAGACTTAAGAGAAACACACTGTGTTGCCGAGAAAAGCTGGAGCCCTGGGACCTGCCACATATTTAGTGGTTGTTCAGGGTCAGACGTTGGCTATATAGTGTATTTGAGGCAAACATTTCCCAAGTAGCTTTAAGCTTAGGGGAGCCAGCTATAGTTGAGACATTTTAGGGGATAACTTCCTCTATAGGTTTTGGCTAACTTTTACACTCATGTGTAAGAGGACAATGATATGGTGCCTGTGTGCACTGTAGGTGTTTAGTAATTGTGAGGTATTATGCATTATGTGAACAGACAACAGGCTGGCGTGCTACTTCAGCGATAGAAAGATGGCATAGAAGTAGAATACAGAGAGCTCAGATACATTAGAAATGCATCAGTCAATCATTCATTCATACATAAGTATTTTTTATTTCAGTTTTCACAATGTTTTGGGTGGTTGCCTACTTGTAAACAGAAACGGGAAAGGAATTGTCTTTCCCTTTGATCCTTTTCTTAAATGGAAATTATTTCAAAAATAATGGATACTGCCAATTCATGCCCATTCTGAATACTTTTAGAATAATTCTGAATGCCAATTGTAAATAATGCTTATATTCATATTCAATCAGGACCAGGGTTGGGTTGAATTCAAATTTCAATTCAGTCATTTCAAGTTATGATTTGAAATCAAATTAAAAACACTAATCTTGTTCTTTCCTTATGAACAATTATGCAGTGCAACAATAGACGCTCATGCTTAGTGCAATGGTGCTTTCTTCATTTTTGAATATGCACACTGTAGGTTGCTGTTTTTCTCAAATTTGAACATACATACAAGGTATGTGGAGCTGCTGGTCAGTCTATGAACCTGAATTGTGTAAAAAAATATATTTGAGTTTTCCGTCCGTGACAACATACTGTATAAAAAAAGTACCCTATGAGTTGATTCCACTGTAGAAGTAAGTATAGTCACAGTACAACCCACTGGGCCATGGCTCTATAACATTTAGAAAATGTTCACCTGTTACAAAAGGATGTATTAAATTGACTTATAGTATTTCACCTTCATCATGCAAACATTTGGATTCAAACGTCAAACATGATACCTTTCAAAATGTCAAACCAAAGAAGACAATGTATTTTTTTTTTGACATATCATGTCTTGTGTTGTTGGTTTTTATGAAATGGTTCATATACTGTGGTATGTAAACTGAATTTCCTTCTTAAGGGTTTGTAATTGCTGTTGGGCACGTTTGTGCACTTGGCAGGCCAGCTAAATTATTTTATTCACCAACCAATCGCAGTGCATACTATAACAGTTGAAAATTGGTTGATGATGTTTCTTGTCCTTCAAAAGGAAATTCGTTACACATTATCCTGATGAATTGTTGAATACTAGAATGTAGTCTAATTGAATTCTGACACAAAGTAGCACATTTTTCTGAACAGTACATTCACACTACTTACAGTGCCTTCAGAAACGATTGACTTTTCCAACATTTTTGTTGTGTTACAGCCTGCATTTAAAATGGGTTAAATTTAGGTTTTGTGTCACATACAATACCCAATAATGTCAAAGTGGAATAATGTTTTTAGAAATGTTTACTATTTCTTTTTTTTCCAATTGCATGGGCTCACTCTGTGTGCAATAACAGTGTTTAACATTACTTTTTTAATGACTATATCCTCTCTGTACACCACACATACAATTTTGTGTAAGGTCCCTCAGTCGAGCAGTGAATTGGAAACACAGACCATGGAGTTTTCCCAATACCTCGCAAAGAAGGGCACCTATTGGTAGATGGGTAAAAAAAAATCTGACATTGAATATCCCTTTGAGCATGGTGAAGTTATTAATTACACTTTGGATGGTGTATCAATATACTCAGTCACTACAAAGATACAGGCTTCCTTCCTAACTCTGTTGCCGGAGAGGAAGGAAACCGGTCAGGGATTTTACCATGATGCCAATGGTGACTTTAAAACAGTTACAAGGTTGAATGGCTGTGATAGGATAAAATGGATAATCAACATTGTAGTTACTCCACAATACTAACCTAATTAACAGAGTGAAAAGAAGGAAGCCTGTACAAAATAAAAATATTCCAACAAGGCACTATACTGTAAAAAATGTGGCAAAGCAGTTCACTTTAGGTCCTGAATACAAAGTGTTATGTTTGGGGCAAATCCAATACAACACATTACTAAGTACCCCTTTCCATCTTTTCAAGCATAGTGGTGGCTGCATCGTGGTATGGGTATGCTTGTAATTGTTAAGGACTGGGGAGTTTTTCAGGATAAAAAAGAAACGTAACTGAACTAAGCAAAGGTTCAGTCTGCTTCCCACCAGACACTGGCAGATGACAATAACCTAAAACATAAAGCCAAATCTACACTGGAGTTGCTTACCAAGAAGACAGTGAATGTTCCTGACTGGCCGAGTTACAGTTTTGACTTAAATCTAGGTCAAAATTTATGGCAAGACCTCAAAATGGTTGTCTAGCAATGATTAACAACCAATTTGACAGAGCTTGAATACTTTTTTAAAGAATAATGGGAACATGTTGCACAATCCAGGTGTGGAAACTCTTAGAGGCTTACATAGAAAGACTCACAGCTGTAATTGCTGCCAAAAGTGCTTCTACAAAGTATTGACTCAGGGGTGTGAATATTTATGTAAATGAGATATTTCTTTATTTCATTTTCAATAAATTAGCAAACATTTCATGAACCATGTTTTCACTTTGTCATTAAGTGTGTAGATGGGTGAGAAAAAAAATCAATTTAATCAATTTTGAATTCTGTCTGTAACAGAAGAAAGGGTGGAATAAGTCAAGGGTTATAAATACTGTATGAAGGCACTGTGTAAATATGTGTATTTAATTTGGTAATGTTAGATGTTCTAGTCTAGCTGACTACAACAGAAATATGTCATTACACTGTCATTACCTTTATGTCTCTTCATTGTCCATTTCTGAAAAGTTACATTACATTTTAGCTCAACTTAGCTGATGTTAGCATTTCATAACTTACTGAGTTATAATTTGTCACTAACATGAACAGTCATGATTTGACATGATATATGTTAAGCTTAGTAAAAGTGATAACATAATTTAGTAAAGAACTACCCAGACACACTGTAGCATAAATTATGAGTCATTGAATAAGAAATCTCAGTTTACAGCTTCACCTAAGCACAACATCCCTCCCAAAGCCCATAAATCTACTTGCTTTCATGTTCCCTGATGCCCAATGAAAGAAACATTCTGTGTAAATGCTTGCTTTTTGAAAGATGTTGAAAAGAATGAAAGACTGATGGGGAAGTAATTTTGCGATGGGAGAAATGTACGTGAATGAATGCATGAGAAAGAACGGCGCTATTATGATTGAGTGGCTACATTAGGCTTGGTGTCTGCAAGACAGTCATACAAAAGTGACATTATGTATGTATTGTGAAAGTATTATGCTTTACGTACTTAAGATGGCGGCCTAAGAAGGAGCACGAGACCGGGAGGTCAATGCAGAGTTTGTTAGATGAAGCAGTGCCATGTTTGCACTTGCAAGGTGATGGTGATGAAATATGACAAGTAGACTGAGGTGAAAAGAACACGCTGTAGGCCCAAAAGCCTATAAGTGTTTGGAATAAATCAAATTGCAAGCTAATTAACAGTCTGTTGCGTATGTTGCTCATCATGGTTGTCTTGCTTGTGTCCATTTTTCTTTGCTAAGGTACTTCCATAACATACTGACAGTGATCAAAGCGTTTGGAATCACAGCTATCTTTAAACACACTAAGTGGTGTCCCAACCAGTGTTTTTCTGGTCAATTCGTATAATTTCTGTTTCTTTCTGCTCTACTGAATCTGCTCCTGAAAAAATGCATCCCGAGAAAAACAAGAGGAGCAAATTGATTTACTTGGAGAGACACATAAAAGTGTTGGAGTCTGCCAAAGGGTGCAAGGTTAGCTTTCTGATGGCCCTGAAACCTCACCCGGCCTGGGCTTAAGTTCAATCTGACAGTTTGCTGGTGTGTTTACATCGTTGCCATGGAGGCAGTGAGACTGGCAGACAACCCCTCGCTCCCAGCTGCTCTCTGTACTTCCTAAAGAATCTCCTATAAGGCCCTGTTGTTGTGCTTGGATGCCAACCGGGGGCTCTGATGTCACAACTGTGACACAAGGCCAGACACGATTTATTGACTCACCCCGGTCAGCAAATGGGTGCACTACTCATTCAGTGCTCCTTCACACACTCACTCACTCTCATATCATGCTGATTTCCAAATCAACCCCTGGCCCTTAATCCCTAGCCACTCCGTAGATCTGACAGGATTGGATAGGTGGAGGTGATATGGCGACATTTCCACCCAGCCAATCATAAGACAAGATGAAGTGATTTACATGATGCTTATATCTCAGATTGACAAGACTGAGTCTGTAGGGGTTAGGGGTCAATTAGGCATCCAGAATCAATGCTCTCCCTTGGATGACATACTTTGCTTATGCTAAATGCCATTAACACAAAGTGTAAAAAACATAACAGGACTTGGTTTCCCACATTTGATGTTTTTTATACTATAAATCATTACTAAAGTGCAACGTTAATAGGCTTGTGAAATTACTTTTTAACCATATCCTGTAAACATACATTGCCTTCAGAAAGTATTCCTACCTATTGACTTATTCCACATTTTGTTGTGTTAAAGCCTGAATTTCTCCCATTCTTCCTTGCAGATTTTCTCAAGCTCTGTTAACAGGGGAGCTTTGGCTGGGCCACTCAAGGACTTTCACATTCTTGTTCTGAAGCCATTCCAGCATTGCCTTGCCTGTAATCTTCCTTTGCACTCTGAGGCTGGTTCTCATTAAGGATTTGCCTGTACTTGGCTCCGTTATTTGCTCCCTCTAGCCTTGCCAGTCTCTGCCCCTGAAAAGCATCCCCATGCTTCACATTAGGGTTGGTGTTAGACGGGTGATGAGCTGTGCCTGGTTTTCTCCAGACATAGTGCTTTGCATTCAGGCCACAGCGTAGTATTTGTCTCATCAGACCACAGAATCTTTTGCCTTATGCTCGGAGTATTTCACATGCCTTTTTCACAGGAGTGGCTTCCGTTTGGCCACTCCCCCATAAAGTCCAGATTGGTGAAGTGCTGCAGAGACGGTCGTGTTTTCTGGCAGGTTCTTCCTTCTCTGCCAAAGCGCTCTCTAGTTCTGTCAGAGTTGTCATTTGGTTCTTGGTCACCTCCCTGACCAAGGTCCTTCTTGTCCGGTTGCTCAGTTTGGTCGGATGGCCAGCTCTAGGCAAAGTCTGGGTAATTTTTTCAATTTCCCAATGATGGAGACCACTGTGCTTTTGGAAACTATATACATGGTTTTCTACCCCAGATATATGCCTCATCACAATTCTATCATCTTGCAGATCTACAGACAGTTCCTTGGAGTTCATGGTATAGTTTCTGGTGGGCTCCAATCAAGTTGTAGTGACATCTCAAGTATGGTCAAAGGAAATTGGATGCATTGGAGCTCAATTTGACGTGTCAGAGCAAAGGGGCATGAATACTTATGTAGATTTGATCATTTATATTTCATTTTCAATACATTTGCAAAAATGTTTTAAAACAGGTTTTCACTTTGTCATTATGGGGTGTGTAGATGGGTGAAAGAAAAATATTTAATCCATTCTTAATTCTGTCTGTAACAACAAAATGTGGAATAAATCAAGGGGTATGAATACTTTCTGAAGGCACTATCTGTAAATATCCCTTATGTACTGTACTTCTTCCCATAACTTTCTACTATGATTGACATGCGTTAAAATTGTCAACCTGAAGAAGCCACACAGAAAATCTATTATTAACTAAAAGACATGTCAGGTAAGCCAGTGTTCTTAGCTTAACCAAGTAGGCACAACGGCCAAGTGCAGGTCAGTAATATTAGTGGGAAAGGTCAAAAGACAACCAGAATGGAAATTGTTTTTCATATCTTTTTTGAAAATAATCTTACACATACACACTAGTGTAATGCCAGAAAAGCACTGCATACTGTATGTACAATTTCTTATACACTTACAAGTCAATGGGGCATAGTGGTTCCAGTGCACTCTTTGTTGTTGGTCAAGTACAAACCTAACAAACTGATCTCAAACTACGGTACAAAAAAATATATATCAAAGGTTTAATGTAATAATTATAATATTAAGTCACATTTCTTAGGGATACAGGACCAAATTATGTAAATAGGCCCAATTACAAATGTAAATACATTCTTCATACATTTTCCTATTGATATACATGTTTAACATCCATAAATTCAAATTATAGAAATTAATTAAATAAATGAACCCTGTGTTATCTGGTCTCATGTAACAGCTCCTTCAAGCTTGTTACAGAGTGAATCAAGTAATGATTACATTGTTACGCAATTACTTTAGTGTAATTCAATCTCTGTAGCCATGGAAACCACATCCACAAACTAGAAACTGTGTAATGTGAGCATTTATGTAAATTACAGCAAATTCAACTATAGCATCAACTCACCCAAAGCTATGTACCATATTTACATAGGTGAATATGGTGTTGTATCACATAGCTATATTGGGTATATACCACATAATGTGGTACTCATCTACCCATATAAATAGATATGCAAACAAATTCATTAAGTCACCAGAGAAATTCCTGATTTGAAATAAAAACATGTTTATGTTGTAAAAAAAAAAAAGAAATCCATTTAATGTTTTTTGCCTGTGGTGCGATACAGTAGGTGTTCCTGGATAGCTTTAAAAAATAATAATAAATAACTCTCCAGACAGAATTTCAAGTAGGACTCATTAAAAGAATAACCTTATTTCACTATTGTCACACTGTAAATAACGCATTGTGTTGTGGGATCGAAAGGGAGATAAATAGTAGTAAACAGCTAACAAGTTAGCCTCTAGTTAGCAATTTTTCAGTAAACTGAACTCCGACGTAAAGCGGTGAAAAATGTTGCCCATTTTCCAATCAGATCAACAAAAAAGGCACACATTTTACAATGGTCATATCTTAACTAGCTAGCATCCATTTATCCGCCTCATACAACACACTGTTTACACTGTGACATAATAACAAAATAGAGTTGTTGATCCATAACTCTACACTCTGCAAAAGATCTTCCATCTTCTTACCGATGGATTGACCCAGAGAAGACTACCAGTCTGAGTCAAACACCCTCTTGCACATGTTGGAGTTCTCCTGGTGGAGTGGGAACTCTGAGCCAGGCAACAGCTGCTTGTGGCCCATGCGTGACACGTAGCTCTTCCCCGATGGCAGGCTCTCGTATTTTGTTAGGGACTCACTGCAATAAGGGACTATGTCAATTCATGAGCTATGTAATCAGAGACAGCTCAGAGTGGAATTATAATGAGCCATTAACTCATTCATAATTCACTGAAAATACAATGTAGAATTCACTAGGCTGCAATTGGTCTTAGCCCTGGCCTACCTGAAGGGGAAGGTGGTCTTGTCCATCTGCATGCACACCAGGAAAGGGTACTCCGAGAACTGGACCGTGGTGATAAAGTCTAGAGACGCCTCTGTCTCAAAGCTCACCTCCATCCCAGTGCGCACAAAGTCCATGTCCACGGTCACATTCCCAGTCACCACCATGGCTCCCCTGAAAATAGACACAATTACAAAAACTCATGGGTGGATGAGAATAAATTGTTCATTTTCTCAAATTAAGATTCAATTGCATTTTGCAAGTCTTTGACCAGTAAAATGCCTTTTGACTCAACATAAAATGAACAGGTGGTGACTGATGGTAGACAGAGGTCTGTCTGTCTGTCTGTCTGTCTGTCTGTCTGTCTGTCTAAGCATGCCTTGGCAAAGATGTTTGTTCTGTTCCTATAGATAGCCTGCTGGTCTATTATCAGAGGAGAGGAGGTACATTACGACTGCCCCTGATCCATACACCTGCCTCTGCCATTCCCCTCGTTGACTTTGACCCAACACAGAATGCCACCTAAAATGCCATTGCAAAACAAAGACCAAGAAAGCAGCAGAAGTCTATCTACAGTATCTGGATCAGTGTTCCACGTTTAGGAAGTCATGAATCGAGCAAATGTCATTTCTTCAACTAGTATATTTGAAGGAACAATCCCAATGGCACTAAGATCAGACCAACCAAATCAGATCTTGGGTAACATAATTTTGACTAGACAAAACAACTTGACATTGTCGAGACAAGACCATTAGGCTCAAATAGGTGATTCAAGCACTGGAATTAAATGCCTCATGGTAGGATTGCTGATCTATGATCAGTTTTGCCTTTTTGAATAAGATTACAACATGGACAGAGGAGACCTGATCCTAGTCTGAGATGCTTTGGGGGGAATTCCGACCAGAGTTAAGCATGTTTAAATGGAACCTAATTCCCCTTTATGCACTTTCCTCTCTATGAGTGTTCCAACCTTTAAATGAGGATTAGCATTAGAATAGCATGCTATTCACCCGTTATTCGTTATTCGTTTGAGATCAAAGAAATGAAGGTGTGGCGGAGGTGTGTCTACACTGTATTCTGACCTTTACTCCCTCATAATTCCACCACCTTTATACGCGATGAAATGATGAATAAGGTTGAGGAATCTGTCGGTTCCATGTGGAACATCTAATTAATTTTTTCAGAAAGAATTAACACCATTGTCCATGCAATGGAGCTAAGTAAATTAGTAAACCATTTGGATAAGTGGATTGTAAATATAATTTACAATTGTTTTTGATATATTTTACCTTATGAATGCTGGAGACAAATGCAAAACCAGTCATATGGCAGCAAACTGAAGCATATCAACATATCACCTTTCCCCAGTGAAGTTGATGAAATGCTGGCCTTAAACTTAGGATGAAATTTGGAGACCTAGCTATAGGCTTCTGTAGCCATGAGCAAATGGCAGTATAGTGCCAAACCTACTGAGTTGATTTATGATTTCAAGAATGTTTCAATTATAATATACCTTTCACTGTATTTTTTACAATTTGTATTGTGTAAAATATTAGCCACTATCGGTAGCCACCATCAGATATACCTACATACATTTATAACGGTCACTGACTTTAGTATTAGTTTTCTTACCTTTTGTATCATTCCATTACATCGTTAGTTTACCCATCTTTTCTGTGTCACATTAGCGTGGCTGTTCCTGAGGACCGCTGGCAATAGTGGATCATTTACATAAATAAGAATTTGTTCTTAACTGACTTGCCTAGTTAAATAAATATATTAAGCTAACATATTACAAGTTGTGCAATAATTTGGGACATGTAGCCTATTTTAATCATTCTGGAACGCAAACCAGCAGTTAAAACCTGGAGCTTGGCTCACGATGACTGGACCGTCTTCATCACAGTTCCATGATTAGTGAGAATTATTAGGGTAGATTTTTACAACTACTGTTCAACCCCAATTCTACACTTATCTCACCTTCCAATATTTCAGGGATTTAACAATTGAATATGCCAACTTTCAGGATGAATCACCAATATATTTTGTGCATAACAGACTCTTCAAACCATTTTTTTTGTATTATTCATAAATACTTTCCTAACCCTAAGTGATATACAAGATCAGAGTATTTCTTTCATCAACCAATTGGTGCTGAAAAGGACACGAATATGAGTGTATTTACATGGTTTTCTTTCATTGATCCCTAATACTCTGAACCGATCTCGCCATATATTCTACTGAGTCTGTCGAGAAAATTCTAATTAAAAAAGCTACACCAAATTTAAAGGGATGGCTTTAGATAAATGTACTGAAAAACCTATTGAATGAAAACTCCAAGATAAAATCTGTTGGCCAGCGGGAGTGTTCAAATTGATTCGGCGCACAAAAGGGAACCAAGCCTACAAAGCCTGTTTACACACCAGGTAAGTCTGAATACCAACATCTGAGAAGTGCGTAGGAAAGGCGTGCGAAGGAAAAGGTGTACATTTACTAAAATCCGGCCCTTTATGAATATGGTCCCTGATTCCTGTAAAGCCTTGGAACTGTAAAGCACCCATCTAGATTCTAACAATTCCATCTCCATTTTAATCACTGGATGATGTCACACATTTATCTACTTGATCAGTTAGGGCGAGTGATGAGCTCTACAGCAGTCTCACAACTCAATCGCTGGTTGAAAACTGTTTTCTGTCCCTCCCAAAAGATAGAATTTGTAGATATTTGGCCCTCTTTCTGGGACTCACCCTCAAACAGGACCAAGACTGGCCTGCTGAGGAGTGACGAACTCCATCCTAGCTGGAGGGGTGCTTAAGCATGATGAATTTACCGTCTTAAATGAGGCCTCACCTCCTGGTTACACCTAGTGACCATATCCCCCGCGCATCCCGCAAAGGCAGAGGTGTTCCTAACATTTACGACAGCACATTTCATGGGAAAGTCCACAGACCCACTCCGAAAGGCTTTTGGAGCCATCATCGACTCAGTGGGTTTTGTCCAACATGTCTCCGGACCTACTCGCTGCCACAGATCATGATCATTAGAAAGCAAATGACAGACTCCTATTTAAATCTGCGTATTTCTCCAAAGCTTAGTTGTCCTGAGTCTGCAAAACAATGCCAGGACCTAAGATCAAGGGAGACACTCAAGTTTTTGAATCCTATATCTCTTGGCCTCTAAACCTTCAAGCTGCATACTGGACCCTATTCCAACTAAACTACTGAAAGAGCAGCTTCCTGTACTTGGCCTTCTCCTATTTTGAACATAACAAGCGCATCCCTACATACCTACACGTACGCTACGGTCACAAGATGCAGACCTCCTTACTGTCCTAGAATTTCTAAGCAAACAGCTAGAGGCAGGGCTTTCTCATATAGAGCTCCATTTTTATGGAATGGTCTGCCTATCCATGTGAGAGACGTAGACTCGGTCTCGACTTTAAGTGTTTATTGAAGATTCATCTCTTCAGTAGGTACTATGATTGACTGTAGTCTGGCCCAGGGGTGTGAAGGTGAACAGAAAGGCACTGGAGCGACGAACCGCCCTTGCTGTCTCTGCCTGGCCGGTTCCCCTCTCTCCACTGGGATTCTCTGCCTCAAACCCTATTATGGGGGCTGAGTCACTGGCTTAATGGTGCACTTCCATGAATCAATTGAGTGGGTTGAGTCACTGATGTGATCTTCCTGTCCGGGTTGGCGCCCCCCTCGCGTTCGTGCCATGGCTGAGATCTTCGTGGGCTATACACGGCCTTGTCTCAGGGTAGTAGGTTGGTGGTTGAAGATATCCCTCTAGTGGTGTGGGGGCTGTGCTTTGGCAAAGTGGGTGGGGTTATATCCTGCCTGTTTGGCCCTGTCCGGGAGTATCGTCAGACAGGGCTACAGTGTCTCCCGACTGCTCCTGTCTCAGCCTCCAGTATTTATGCTGCAATAGTTTGTGTGTCGGGAGGCTAGGATCAGTCTTATATCTGGAGTATTTCTCCTGTCTCATCCGGTGTCCTGTGTGAATTTATGTATTCCCTCTTTCCTCTCCTCCTGGCTAGTTTCAACTGTTCTGCCTGCGGCTATGGAACCCTGACCTGTTCACTGGATGTGCTACCTTGTCCCGGACCTGCTGTTTTGGACTCTCTCTCTACTGCTGAATGGTCGGCTATGAAAAGCCAACTTACATTTACTCCTGAGGTGCTGTCCTGTTGCACCCTCTACAACCACTGATTATCATTATCTGACCCTGCTGGTCATCTATGAACATTTGAACATCTTGGCCATATACTGTTATAATCTCCACCCGGCACAGCCAGAAGAGGACTGGCCACCCCTCAGAGCCTGGTTCCTCTCTAGGTTTCTCCCTCGGTTCTGACCTTTCTAGGGAGTTTTTCCTAGCCACCGTTATTCTTCATATGCATTGCCTGCTGTTTGTGGTTTTAGGCTGGGTTTCTGTACAGCACTTTGTGACATTTCCTGATGTAAAAATGGCTTCATAAATACATTTGATTGATTGATATTCTCTGGTTGAAATGGCTATTGTGTTTGCATTAACAGGAAGCATCAATCAGTCAACTACTCTAATCTAGAGCTGAATGAAATGTCACCTTCACATATATCTGATGAGACAAGAATAGTCACATCACTATTCGCGAACATGCTCTATGAATCAGTGTATGAAATGAATCAGTCATCATTTTTAGATCAACCCTTAACGTCAATCCTCACCATTGTCAATCATGTATTACCAATTGAGTTTGTAAATGTTGAGCATGTCGGCTTAAGCATAACTTACCTTTAAAATTCAGTTGTTCTATAACACGCATTGGATTGAATTTTGGCCTATTTCTCTAATCTGAGCCCACCAAAAACCTTTTGTCATTATCGTTCGATGATTATTAAAAACTATCCAATGATAAGCATGACTGAGTACAATCAGGCAACATATGAGAAGAATGATCAAATTGAAAAAGTGTTTCTGTTATCATCCTGCCCATCACTATTGAACCCAGGTTCCCTACCTGTTGTTGACGCTGGTCTTTGACTCCCTGTACCACAGGCTGACCTCCATGCCTCCTGAGATGTCGATGGCCAAGCCACCCTGGAACTCGGCATTGGCCTTCAGCCCAGACTGAAGCTGGATGACCTGAAAGAGAGAATGAGAAAACAGGAGTAAAATCACAATAGCTGCTTGCCCGTCCGGGCCAGTGAGTGCTAGTGTCAGAATGGTTTGAAACCAAGTGGCTGAAGAAGGCACTGACAACTAAAATGTGGCCTAGGCGGATACCAACACCTATAATAGTTTAATTGAGTCTATATGAAGAAAATTGTTAAAAATGTCTGAGATATCAGCGACTTTATATGATACAGTAGAACATTTTATTTGTGGGGTGTCATTAAAAAAATACACTCTAAATAAAGTTTGATTGATCGATTGACTGATTGGTTGATTAATTGATTTAAGGATGCCAACCTGAGAGTGGTCAGTGAGCAGGATCAGGCCCTTTACCACGTTCATGGGCTCGCCGGACATGGAGAACATCTTGGACATGAGGTCACTGTAGCCCTTGAAGAAGGTCACAGGCCGTAGCTGGACGTCGAAAAGCAGAGCCGACATCCCAGCGAAGGACTCCAGGTCCTCCTCGCCTTCGTCCGGCTTGGCCGCGATCAGGGACTCCATGCCTTGGGCCTCAATTGCCACCTGGACAGCGAGAGATCAAATATGGCAGTCAGATCCTAACTGTCAACAAGTCGGCACTGGTTCATCTTCCTTAGTTGAGTAAAGCAAGTCATTCTAAGGTGAAGTTGCCCCTAAATACTGATCTTGGATCAGTTTAGCCTGTTCTCCAATAAAATAAGCTGTACCTACGGCAAACTTAACCTAAGAGCGTGCAAAATCTTAGCTTCTGCTCTTCTACATGATTAGATGTACAGTGGGTATCATAAGTATTCACCCCCTTTGGATTTCTTCACATTTTATTGTGTTTTTACAAAGGTTTCTTTTTTTTGTTGTTGCCAATGATCTACAGAAAATACTCTAATGTCAAAGTGAAAGAAAGAATTATATATATTTTTTTACAAATTATTTGAACATAAAACACTTATGTTCCTTCGATAAGTATTCACCTCTGAGTCAATACATGTTAGAATCACTCCTTTGGCAGCTGTGAGTCTCTAAGAGCATTGCACACCAATATTTGCCCATTATTCTTTTTAAAATTATTCAAACTCTGTCAAGATGTTGGGGATAATGGCTTGACAGCAATGTTCACGTCTTGCCATAGATTTTCAAGCAGATTCAAGTCAAAACTGTAGCTTGGCGACTCAGGAACATTCACTGTCTTCTTGGTAAGCAACTCCAATGTAGATTTGGCCTTGTGTTGTAGGTTATTGTCCTTTTGAAAGATAAATTCCTCTTGCAGTGTTTGGTGTAAAGCAGACTGAAGCAGATTTTCCTCTAGGATTTTGCCTGTCCTTAGCACCATTGCTTTTCTTTTTATCCTAAAAACCTTCACAGTATTTGCCGATGTCAAGCATACCCATACCATGATGCAGCCACCACCATGCTTGAAAATGAGACAGTTACTCAGTGATGTGTTTTGTTTTCCCCATACATTAAGGCTTTGCAGTTAGGCCAAAAAAGTGTATTCCTTTGCAGTTTTTTTGCAGTATTACTTTAGTGCCTTGTTGCATACAGGATGCATGTTTTGGAATATTTACATTCCAAAAAGAATAAAAAACGTCAGACACGGCATTTTCCTAGAGGGAAACCTGGTTTGAGGGGGAAACCTTTCCACCAGACACTGGAAGATGGAATTCACCTTTCAGCAGGACAATAACCTAAAACACTTAAAAAGATCAAATCTCCAATGGAGTTGCTAACCAAAAAGATAGTGAATGTTCCTGAGTGGCTAAGTTACGTTTGGACTTAAATCTGCTTCAAAATCTAATGGCAAGAGCTGAAAATGGTTGTCTAGCAATGATCAACAACCAACATGAATTTTGAAAATAATAAATTGGAAAATGTTGTACAATCCACGTGTGGAAAGCTCTTCGAGACTTATCCAGAAAGACCCACAGCTGTAATCACTGCCAAAGGTGATTCTAATGTGTACTGACTCAGGGGGTTGAATACTTATCTAATAAAGATATATTAGTGTTTTATTATTCATATTATTTCTTTGTTTACAAATGTTAGAATCCCCCTTCCCCCCACTTTGACAGTCTTTTGTAGATCATTGACAAAAAATTACAATTAGGCCTCCCGGGTGGCGAGATTCTGGGTTTGAGCCTGGGAGGCCCATGCGGCACACAATTGGCCCAGCTTCGTCCGGGTTAGGGAGGGTTTGGCCGGCAGGGATATCCTTGTCTCATTGCGCACTAGCGACTCCTGTGGCAGGCCGGGCGCAGTGCACGCTGACCAGGTCGCCAGGTGTACGGTGTTTCCTCTGACACATTGGTGCGGCTGGCTTCTGGGTCGGATGGGCATTGTGTCAAAAAGCAGTGCGGCTTGGTTAGGTTGACGCATGGCTCTCGACCTTAGCCTCTCCCGAGTCCGTATGGGAGTTACAACGATGAGACAAGACTAACTACTACCAATTGGATACCACAAAATTGGGGAGAAAAAAGGGGGTAAAAAAATCCCACTTTGTAACAACAAAATGCGGAAAAAGTCAAGGGATCTCCATATCCGGCTTCTTCACCTGCGGGATTGTCTAAGACCAGCCACCCGGACAGCTGATGAAACTGGGAAGTATTTCTGTCTGTAATAAAGCCCTTTTGTGGGGAAAAAAAGTATTCTGATTGGCTCCCCAGTGGGTGGGCCTATGCCCTCCCAGGCCCACCCATGGCTGGGCACCTTATTCAATCATGTGAAATCCATAGATTAGAGCCTAACAGACATATTTCAATTGACTGATTTCCTTATATGAACTGTAAAATTGTTGAAATTGTTGAAAATTGTGACATGTTGAGTTGATATTTTTGTTCAGTATAGTTATCGCTAGATACCTGGCTAATAGCCAGCCCTTGAGATACCTAGTTGACTGAAATATCTGTGACTATTTACCAGTTGTACACTATTCTCCAAGTGTCAGGGGGTTTTTGTTTGGGGGATATCTGTTGACACGGCAGGAGACGAGGGATGTTTAGAAAATTCTGACTGTCAATGGCATCTCTCTGCTACTTGCTACTGTAGGTCTCTGGTGAGCTAATTTGTTTCACCTTTCTATGTCCTGGGCGGAGTTTCCCGTACAGAGTAGTGAATTAATGCGCTGCAAACAAGCCAATTCCGGGGGAAAAGGCAAACATAACAAGCATACATGAATTACTCATGATTCCACTCGTTCGCAGAGGTAGGCATGATTAGCACTCAGATCAAGAAGCCTCCTGAGCATCGATCAATGCTGGGAACGCAATAATAAATGGGTAAACGATAATTAACTGAATAAAAAGGTGCGTAAACGCTATTTCACAAATAAACAAGGTACGTAAATGGTGTTTACCCTCCACCTGGTTAGGTCTGGCAAACCCCATTCATAAACATCAATATCTTGCCAGGAATAATTATTCTTTATAATAGCTACATTTGCCCGGCATTTTAGCTATCAAATTAACCTTTGGCTGCGCCTAATCAGTCAGTTCTGTAGCTGCCTGGCGACAGTGTGGGTGGAATGAGTGAGCTCGCCTGGCAACCAGTCTGCATGGAAATTAGATCATATCTCATATTAACATATTTTATATTTCCTGTTCTCTTCTCGTTTTAATTCAAGTATTTTCAACTACAAACTTGAGAAAATGTCTGATTTAAGGTATTCCAGTACTTGAATTTCAGAGTGCCAAACTCAAGTACTTTAAGCACCTCAAACACCTTGTGAGAACCCTGGAATACTTTATGAAGGCACTGTAAATATAATCATTTCTTCATTATCAATTCACAAATTCATTCTCATCACCTGGAGGCCATGTAGCAGGGCGCCATTACTGGCTCCGTAGATGTTCATGTTGCTCCTCCTGAGGACCCCAGAGCCAGAGTACAGAATGTCCAGACTGTAGGTGGTAGTGGCATCAGCGGTACCTGCAGGAAGTTGATTTAGTTATAAACATAATTATACAGTACATAAAATGGAACCTGTGACTGTGTCTCATGGCAGCAATGACTAATAAACAAGACTATGAACTTGATACATATATGATTATATCACATAGCTGTATTGATTATTCTTTAAAATGTACAAAAAAAATCCTTAATGTGGAAAGTATTTTTTTCATTTTTTCAGGAGAAAGGTGGAGAGGGCCACTTACGTGCCATGAAGCCAGAGAAAGCAGAGGATGACCCAACCTTGGAGAAGCGGTCATAGTTGTGGGAGATCATGTCCTTCATGGCTTGCCGTAGAATTTTGCTGGAAATTGTAGCGACCAATAGAAATGAAATGAAATGTGTCATTTCGGAGTCACTTTTATTGTAAATAAGAATATAATACTTCTACATTAATGTGGATGCTAGCATGATTACGGATAATTCTGAATGAATTATAATGATGAGTGAGAAAGTTAGAGGCATAAATATCATACCTCCCAAAAATGCTAACCTCCCCTTTTATTGTAATGGTGAGCGGTTATGTCTTTGGGGTATGATATTTGTGCGTCCATAACTAACTCACTCATCATTATTCACGATTCATTCAAGATTATGCGTAATCACGCTAGAATCTACATTAACGTAGAAGTGTTTAGAAACATATTGTATTCTTATTTAAAAGTGACTTCAAAAATGACAAAAATACATTATTTACCCATATCTATTGGGCACAAAATAATATGAAACATCCAGCAAAATGTATCCAACATGTTTGTAGAGTCACAAGCTTGATGCAATCATTGTGTGCTAGGGATATGGGACCAAATACTGGTCATGTTGACTCCAATGTCCATCACAGTTGTGTAAAGTTGACTGGTGGACCATTTGTGCTAGGAATATGCTAGGAATATGGGACCAAATACTAAACTTTTGACTACTTCAATACACAAGACAACAATAAGCAACAAACATTGGCACACAAACACGCATACACAAACACACTATACATGGATTTAGTACTGTAGATACAGTGGGGCAAAAAAGTATTTAGTCAACCACCAATTGTGCAAGTTCTCCCACTTAAAAATATGAGAGAGGCCTGTAATTTTCATAGGTACACTTCAACTATGACAGACAAAATGAGAAAAAAAATCCAGAAAATCACATTGTAGGTGTTTTAATGAATTTATTTGCAAATTATGGTGGAAAATAAATATTTGGTCACCTACAAACAAGCAAGATTTCTGGCTCTCACAGGCCTCTTTAAGAGGCTCCTCTGTCCTCCACTCGTTACCTGTATTAATGGCAGCTGTTTGAACTTGTTATCAGTATAAAAGACACCTGTCCACAACCTCAAACAGTCACACTCCAAACTCCACTATGGCCAAGACCAAAGAGCTGTCATAGGACACCAGAAACAAAAAATTGTAGACCTGCACCCGGCTGGGAAGACTGAATCTGCAATAGGTAAGCAGCTTGGTTTGAAGAAATCAACTGTGGGAGCAATTATTAGGAAATGGAAGACATCAAGACCACTGATAATCTCCCTCGATCTGGGGCTCCATGCAAGATCTCACCCCATGGGGTCAAAATGATCACAAGAACGGTGAGCAAAAATCCCAGAACCATACGGGGACCTAGTGAATGACCTGCAGAGAGCTGGGACCAAAGTAACAAAGCCTACCATCAGTAACACACTACGCCGCCAGGGACTCAAATCCTGTAGTGCCAGACGCGTTCCCCTGCTTAAGCCAGGCCGGTCTGAAGTTTGCTAGAGAGCATTTGGATGATCCAGAAGAAGATTGGGAGAATGTCATATGGTCAGATGAAACCAAAATATAACTTTTTGGTAAAAACCCAACTCGTCGTGTTTGGAGGACAAAGAATGCTGAGTTGCATCCAAAGAACACCATACCTACTGTGAAGCATGGGGGTGGAAACATCATGCTTTGGGGCTGTTTTTCTGCAAAGGGACCAGGACGACTGATCCGTGTAAAGGAATGAATGAAAGGGCCATGTATCGTGAGATTTTGAGTGAAAACCTCCTTCCATCAGTAAGGGCATTGAAGATGAAATGTGGCTGGGTTTTTCAGCATGACAATGATCCCAAACACACCACCCGGGCAACGAAGGAGTGGCTTCGTAAGAAGCATTTCAAGGTCCTGGAGTGGCCTAGCCAGTCTCCAGATCTCAACCCCATAGAAAATCTTTGGAGGGAGTTGGAAGTCCGTGTTGCCCAGCAACAGCCCCAAAACATCCCTGCTCTAGAGGAGATCTGCATGGAGGAATGAGCCAAAATACCAGCAACAGTGTGTGAAAACCTTGTGAAGACTTACAGAAAACGTTTGACCTCTGTCATTGCCAACAAAGGCTATTAAACAAAGTATTGAGATAAACTCTTGTTATTGACCAAATACTTATTTTCCACCATAATTTGCAAATAAATTCATTAAAAATCCTACAATGTGATTTTCTGGATTTTGTCTGTCATTTGAAGTGTACCTATGATGAAAATTACAGGCCTCTCTCATCCTTTTAAGTGGGAGAACTTGCACATTTGGTGGCTGACTAAATACTTTTTTGCCCCACTGTAGTTGTCAGACAGTCATAAATACCTCTTCCCCCCTTTTTTCTCTCTCTACCCTACTGATGTTACATTTGCAAACAACTTAGTTAACATAGAAATTCTGGGAACATCAGAAGGTGGGGGGAAATGAACTATATTATGGTATTCCGACCAATTGAATATATGCAATGGTACTTAATGAATATGATGTCAGTTTGGTTGTCATCTGAGACATTCTCATCAATGATAAGATGACAAAGTCTACAGTGGAAAGTCTACATATCAGAGTTATCGGATTCACATGGAATTGTTGTTCAATTTAAATGTTTGAATATGAAATTATTTGTGATGGGATGAAATGTGATTTTAGCTTCTAAAATGTGAGAATTGGGTTTTTATAAGGTTAGGGCTCTGCTCAATCAGTGGCCAGCCCCAGTGAAGAGTCATGGGTTATAAAAAAAAAACTTTTCAGTCACAGCCTTCTCGCTCCACTGTATAAAGCCTTGACGACAATATAACCTCCTGTTCCGAGGATGTGAGGACGACGGTCCGATGTCAGAATGGTTCAGATAATAACTACAGAACGAAGCCAAGATCAGCGTGAGTTTTGGTTGTGAATGGTATGAACTTTGAACTCTTATTCACTACAGAAGTGATACCTCCTAGCCGTTGAGTTAGCAACAGCAGCTGCAAACGAGGGTTAGGAAGGAACAGACAGAGTATCCAGTCTATCACAAAACGACGTTACTACAATGTATCCAATTGACCACCAGAGACATTCTTCAAAGGACTCGGTTTGGCAACACAGCCTTCCATCTACCACCAACCTACTGAAGCGCAGCTCAGAGTAAATATTTATTGCATTTTCCTTTTCCAAATGGGCGGTAATTTAGAATGCATAAGATACTGTATTTACGATAGCACAGCTTCTTCCTTTGTTACTCAGTCTTCCCGCTCTTTCACTCAAACCCAGCCCCTTTTCTTTTGTGTAACAAGCTGTCATATCTGTTCCGCCCGCTAGGGACGTTTTCCTTTATGATGTCATTTGTAATCAAGTTATGATTAATTATGTGTATGTGTAATTCTGTGTGATTAGTTAGGTATTTAGTAAATAAATAAACCCAATTTTGTCTTGCTGATTCAACTTGTTAGCCAGTGTTCATGACAATAACCAAGAATGTACAACTTTAAGAAGAGACTGAATTAAGGTGACGATTATAATATTGACTGCTATTGATGTAAAATATTACTAGGTCTTTAAGAGTTTATTCAAAAGATAACAGCTCTATAAATATTATTTTGTGGTGCCCCGACTCTCTAGTTAATTACATTTACATGATTAGCCCAATCTGGTAATATTATTTTATAGAATAGCATGTCATATCACTTAATCCGGCATAGCCAAAGACACGACATAGGGCAGCAGCCTCTAAGGTGCAGTGTTGAGTAACAGGGTGGTAGCCGGCTAGTGATGACTATTTAACAGTCTGATGGCCTTGAGATAGAAGCTGTTTTTCAGTCCCAGCTTTGATGCATCTGAACTGACATCGCCGTCTGGATAATAACGGGGTGAACAGGCCATGGCTTAAGTGGTTGATGTCCTTGATGATCTTTGTGTGTCTCTGGTGATGAGATGGGCAGACCGCACCACCCTCTGGACCATCACAGAAGCTCCTTTGTGCAGGATTTCTCTATTCTACTACATAATTGAACAATCGTGTACCTCCACTACGCATCAGTAGGGATTAAGAAGTAGGGATACACCACTGGCCCTTTGTGTTTAAGGAAAGTGCACTCTCCTACATGAGTGCGCTGGTATAACGGTTGCTGTCCTTTCAGAATCAAACCTGTCACACACTGAAGGCCTATAGGTTTGCCACTGCGCAAATAATAGATATAAAGGGGCGGCAGGGTAGCCTAGTGGTTAGAATGTTGGACTAGTAACCGGAAGGTTGCAAGTTCAAACCCCCGAGCTGACAAGGTACAAATCTGTCGTTCTGCCCCTGAACTGTACCTAGGCCGTCATTGAAAATAAGAATTTGTTCTTAACTGACTTGCCTAGTTAAATAAAGGTAAAATAAATAAATAAATACAAAAAGGCTGTTAAGATACTGTTTCAAGAAAGGAGTGTATATACTTGGCCTGGCAAAGCGGTTTTATGCAGGGTTTTTTACTACGCTGGTCTCGGCAAGAAGTTACGAGTCCTCACTGTCCGAGAGCGAGTCAAGACCAAGTACAAATGTATCCGACACAAGACCGAGACACTCAATATGTGATCTCGAGACCGGACTGTTAGTAGGTGCCAGGTGCACAGGTTTGTGTCAAGAACTGCAAAGCTGCTGGGTTTTTCAAATGCAACAGTTTCCCATATGTATCAAGAACGGTCAACCACCCAAAGGACATCCAGCCAACTTGACACAACTGTGGAAAGCATTGGAGTCCAACATGGGCCAGCATCTGTGGAACGCTACTGACACCTTGTAAAGACAATGCCCCAACGAATTGAGGCTATTCTGAGGGTGGGGTGGGGGCTATGAGTCTATTATTGATGTTTCGTACACTCAAGTCCCCTAAAATGGGGGGACTACATACATTGCTGTAATTTCTAAAAGGTTCAACTAATATGGATGGAAATACCCTCAATTAAAACTGACAGTCTGCACTTTAACCTCAAACATTGTATAATTTCAAAACAACAAAATGTGTCACTGTCCCAATACTTTTGGAGCTCACTGTAAGTAATGCCTGCCTTCAATTTAGGATTTTAATTAAATAAAATGAGTGCCTGCTGGTCTAGCAAGTAACACCACTGCCTGCACCACATATACACCACCCCAGTGTGGGTACGAATCCCAGCCCAATCGCCAGTCTCCCCACTCATTTAGTGCTGTTTCAGTCTGAATAAAATGAAAATAACACAAAAAAAATCAAATCAAATGTAAATCCCATCACCCACCTGGCAGGCATTTCAAAATGGAGGATGTCCTTGACCTTGGAAAGCATGTACTTGTTCAACTCTTTGGGAAGGTTTCCGATGGACAGGAGCACATTCTTCACCTCCATGTATGAGGGGTTGCTGCTAAAGACGACATCCGCAGCTGCTGCCCTCACATTCTTCTCGTAGACCCGGCGGTTCTGGTGGTACACTCGGTTCACCGTCTGCTTCACCTGAAATGGAGTGAGGCACGAAAACAGTTTAAAAGATCAGTTTTGTTGGCCAGGCTGGTCAAGCGCGAGCACACATCTATGATGTTGGCATAAGTTTGAACCCGACCTAATGCCCTTTAACACAACTTCTCTCTATAGTTCCCCACTGCTATCATCCTTTCAATAAAATCTGAAAAAACAAAAGTTTTGAGAATGACACAAATATACATTTTCACAAAGTCTGCTGCCTCAGTTGGTATGATGGCAATTTGCATATACTCCAGAATGTTATGAAGAGTGATCTAATGAACTGCAATTAATTGCAAAGCCCCTCTTTGCCATGCAAGTGAACTGAATCCCCCAAAAACATTTCCATTGCATTTCAGCCCTGCCACAAAAGGACCAGCTGACATCATGTCAGTGATTCTCTCGTTAACACAAGTGTGAGTGTTGATGAGAACAAGGCTGAAGATCACACGGTCATGCTGATTGAGTTCGAATAACAGACTGGAAGCTTCAAAAGGAGGGTGGTGCTTGGAATCATTGTTCTTCCTCTCTCAATCATGGTTACCTGCAAGGAAGCACGTGCAGTCATTGCTTTTCACAAAAATGACTTCAAAGGCAAGGATATTGTTGCCAGTAAGATTGCACCTAAATCAACCATTTATCGGCACATCAAGAACTTCAAGGAGAGCGGTTCAATTGTTGTGAAGAAGGCTTCAGGGAGCCCAAGAAAGTCCAGCAAGCACCAGGACCGTCTCCTAAAGTTGATTCAGCTGCGGTATCGGGGCACCACCTGTACAGAGCTTGTAGCAGGCAGGTGTGAGTGCATCTGCACGCTCAGTGAGGCGAAGACTTTTGGAGGATGGCCTGGTGTCAAGAAGGGAACCAAAGAAGCCACTTCTCTCCAGGACAAACATCAGGGACACACTGATATTCTGCAAAAGGTACAGGGATTGGACTGCTGAGGACGGGGGTAAAGTCATTTTCTCTGATGAATCCCCTTTCCGAATTTTTGGGGCATCCGGAAAAAAGCTTGTCCGGGGAAAACAAGGTGAGCGCTACCATCGGTCCTGTGTCATGCCAACAGTAAAGCACCCTGAGACCATTCATGTGTGGGGTTGCTTCTCAGCCAAGGGAGTGGGCTCACTCACAATTTTGCCTAAGAACACAGCCATGAATAAAGAATGGTACCAACGCATCCTCCGAGAGCAACTTCTCCCAACCATCCAGGAACAGTTTGGTGACTAACAATGCCTTTTCCAGCAAGATGGAGCACCTTACCATAAGGCAAAAGTGATAACTAAGTGGCTCAGGGAACAAAACATCAATATTTTGGGTCCATGGCCAGGAAACTCCCCAGACCTTAATCCCATTGAAAACTTGTAGTCAATCCTCAAGAGGCGGGTGGACAAACAAAAACCCACAAATTCTGACAAACTCTAAGCATTGCAAGACCAGAGGACATTTCTCCAAAAAGTACGATCTTTGTCCCCATGTGCAGTTGCAAACTGTAGTCTGGCTTTTTTATTGCGGTTTTGGAGCAGCGGCTTCTTCCTTGCTGAGCGGCCTTTCAGGTTATGTCGATATATGACTTGTTTTACCGTGGATAGAGATACTTTTGTATCTGTTTCCTCCAGCATCTTCACAAGGTCCTTTGCTGTTGTTCTGTGATTGATTTTCACTTTTCACACCAAAGTACATTAATCTAGAGGAGACAGAATGCGTCTCCTTCCTGAGCGGTATGACGGCTGCGTGGTCCCATGGTGTTTATACTTGAGTAATATTGTTTCTACAGATGAACGTGGTACCTTCAGACGTTTGGAAATTTCTCCCAAGGATGAACCAGACTTAGGGAGGTCTACAATTTTTTTCTGAGGTCTTGTCTGATTTCTGTTGATTTTTCCATGATGTCAAGCAAAGAGGGACTGAGTTTGAAGAAAGGCCTTGAAATACATCCACAGGTACACCTACAACTGGCTCAAATGATGTAAATTAGCCTATCAGAAGCTTCTAACGCCATGACATCATTTTCTGGAATTTTCCAAGCTGTTTAAAGGCACAGTCAATTTAGTGTATGTAATCTTCTGACCCACTGGAATAAGTGATATAATCTGTCTGTAAACAATTGTTGGAAAAATTACTTGTGTCATTCACAAAAATATCCTAACCGACTTGTCAAAACTATAGTTTGTTAATTAACAATAAATTTGCGGAGTGGTTGAAAAACAAGTTTTAATGACTGCAACCTGAGTGTATGTAAACTGTAAAATGTATAAATTAAATTAGCTAACATTTATAAAAAACAAATGTTCCTTTGTCATTATGGGGAATTGTGTTTAGATTAATGAGGAAAACAAATAATTTAATATATTTTAGAATAAGACTGTAGCATAAAAAATGTGGGAATTTCAAGGGGTCTGAATACTTTCCGATTGCAGTATACATACAACAGTACATACAGTGCATTCGGAAAGTATACAGACCCCTTGACTTTTTCCACAATTTGTTAAGTTACAGCAAGTGTCCACATACTTTTGGTACTCAGTGTCTATCGAAATAAGATAAATACATCTAAATATATGGCTCTGGGAATGGCAATCCAGCTTCCCTCATGAATGGTTGTCTGGCTATTCCAATGGCCTCACCTCATCTGTGATGAGGGCGACGTCGTATCTCTGCAGGGCTGTGAGGGAGATAGTGCAGTATGCCCCGACCTCCGACTCAGCATATTTGGAAAACAGGGGAATGGCCTCGGGCAGCAGGGAGTTCTTCAGCGCTAGCAGGTACATCTGAATGTCTGACACCACCTGCGTGCTGTCGGGACCTTCCAGAATCATCTTCTTCACCTCAACCACAGTCTGCGTTGAACATGGGACAAAAACACACACAATAAATCAGCCATTGTATAGTTCCTTTTAAGAATTTGTGACTTTCTTTGGTGCATTTCACAACGGGATCATTTCTGTATATTTTCAAGCTATCAGACACAGCTACCTCTCACTACTGTTTCACTTCACTATTCCAGTCTGGCATTCCAATAGAGTCCCACTTGGCTCAGTTAAAAAAGTCCAATCAGTATTATCTTGGTTGAAGATGATTAAATTGCTTAAAAGGGACATTTAAACACATTTTACTTCATATTCATCGAGACAATGCCTACTCATAGTTGGTTAAAATCATATGATGCACAACAAGATGACGTCATCGGAAACACTTATATTCATCCATCTTTTGAACTATGAAACAGAAAAACGCCATTTTCACATTTGATGACGTTGGGGTGGTGCTTGAGATGATTAATATGAAGTAAAAAATAATGTTTTAATCTCTTTAAGAATTTGTTTTGTACAACTCCCCTCATTATAGACACGGACTAAACATATTTGATAACTTTACTCACTGGTAGCTCGCAACCTCCTTTTTGACAGAGTTTGTGCACAATGGCACCCATGATGATCACCACCGATTCTTTGATGTCTTTACTGCCAATCTTGCCCTTTGAAATGTCCTGAAAAAACAATGTGTCATTATCATCATATGATTTATCATCATACAGTACCCCAAAAAACATGATTTTAAATAAAATTGCAATTTTGGAAGTCATTAGAGAGTAGGTACAAAATCTAAGAGAAGGAGAAACAACTGCCCCACAAATAATGTATGTGTTATTTCCTTTAACGCAACATAGGACATAGTCAGACTGAGCCACAGAAATGCTACAATCAACAATGTCATGAAGGGTGCATTGAGAGCGCTGGGTCGTGATCAGTATGGAGAAAACATTTTCAAATGGCAAGGTTGAAAAATATTTACACTACCAGTCAAAAGTTGACACCTACTCAAGTTTTTAATTTTTTTTTTAATAATTAAAAAAAAAAATTATACGTTGTAGAATAATTGTGAAGATATCCCAACTATGAAATTACATTATTCCATACATGTTGTAACCAAAAAAAAGTGTTAAGCAAATCAAAACATATTAAAAATGTAAGATTCTTCAGAGTAGCCACCCTTTGCCTTGATGACAGCTTTGCACACTTTTGGCATTCTCTCAACCAGCTTCATGAGGTAGTAACCTGGAATGTATTACAATTAACAGGTGTGCCTTGATAAAAGTTAATTTGTGGATTTTCTTTCCCTTCTTAATGCGTTTGAGCCAATCAGTTGTGTTGTGATAAGGTAGGGGTGGTATACAGAAGATAACCCTATTTGGTAAAAGACCAAGTCCATATTATGGCAAGAACAGCTCAAATAAGCAAAGAGAAACGACAGTCCATCATTACTTTAAGACATAAAGGTCAATCAATCCAGAACATTTCAAGAACTTTAAACATTTCTTCAAGTGCAGTCGCAAAAACCATCAAGCGCTATGATGAAACTGGCTCTCATGAGGACTGCCACAGGAAAGGAAGACCCAGAGTTATCCTCTGCTGCAGAGGATAAATTCCTTAGTGTTACCAGCCTCAGAAATTGCAACCCAAATAAATGCTTCAGAGTTCAAGTAACAGACACATCTCAACATCAACCGTTCAAAGGAGAGTGCATGAATCAGGCCTTCATGGTTGAATTGCTGCAAAGAAACTACTACTAAAGAATACCAATAAGAAGAAAAGACTTGCCTCCCGGGTGGCGCAGTGGTCTAAGGCACTGCATCGCAGTGTTAGCTGTGCCACCAGAGACTCTGGGTTCGAGCTCAGGCTCTGTCGCAGCCGGCCGCAACCGGGAGGTCCATGGGGTGACGCACAATTGGCCTAGCGTTGTCCGGGTTAGGGAGGGTTTGGCCGGTAGGGATATCCTTGTCTCATCGCGCACTAGCGACTCCTGTGGTGGGTCGGGCGCAGTGCACGCTGACCAGGTCGCTAGGTGCACGGTGTTTCCTCCGACACATTGGTGTGGCTGGCTTCTGGGTTGGATGTGCACTGTGTTAAGAAGCAGTGCGGCTTAGTTGGGTTGTGTTGCGGAGGACACATGACTCTCGACCTTCGTCTCTCCCGAGCCCGTACGGGAGTTGTAGCGACAAGATAGTAACTACTAACAATACAAGCAATGGACATTAAGACTGGTGGAAATCTGTCTTTTGGTCTGATGATTCCAAATTTGAGATTTTTGGTTCCAACCGCTGTGTCTTTGTGAGACACAGAGTAAGTGAATGGATGATCTCCGCATGTGTAGTTCTCACAGTGAAGCATGGAGGAGGTGGTGGGGGTGCTTTGTTGGTGACACTGTCAGTGATTTAGTTAGAATTCAAGGCACACTTAACCAGCATGGCTACCACAGCATTCTGCAGCGATACACCATCCCATCTCGTTTGCGCTTAGTGGGACTATCATTTGTTTTTCAACAGGACAATGACCCAACACACCTCCAGGCTGTGTAAGGGCTATTTGACCAGGAAGGAGAGTGATGGAGTGCTGCATCAGATGACCTGGCCTCCATAATCACCTGACCTCAACCCAATGGAGAGGGTTTGGGATGAGTTAGACCACAGAGTGAAGGAAAAGCAGCCAACAAGTGCTCAGCATTTGTGGGAACTCCTTCAAAACCGTTGGAAAAGCATTCCAGGTGAAGCTGGTTGAGAGAATGCCAAGAGTGTGCAAAGCTGTCATCAAGGCAAAGGGTGGCTACTTTGAAGAATCTCAAATATAAAATAGATTTTGAGTTGTTTAAACTTTTTTGGTTACTATATGATTCCATATGTGTTATTTTAGTTTTGATGTCTTCACTATTTATCAACAATGTAGAAAATAGTAAAAATAAAGAAAAACCCTTGAAGTAGTATGTGTCCAAACGTTTGACTGGTATTGTATATATAATAAATAAATGTACCAACACTTGCACTTTACCCCCCCCCCCCCCCCCCCTTCTAGCTCTGACTCTACTAATAGCTACATTATTGAGGAAATATTTACTTTCTATGCCTGTGATATGTGGTTGTCCCACCTAGCTATCTCAAGATGAATGCACTAACTGTAGGTCGCTCTGGATAAGAGAGTCTGCTAAATGACTAAAATGTAAAGTTGTAAAACATTGTGCTAATGTTCTTACTGAATATTGCCCTGATGATGAGCATAAGGGTGCTTTCAAACCAGAAAAAAATGGATACGTAAAAAACACAGTAAGTCAATGATTTTCACTGGGAGCCGTGCGTTGGGGGAGGGTACAGTGTTGTGTTGCGCAGTCCGTCAGAAGTCACAATGATGCATTTTTGGGCTCCCGAGTGGCGCAGAGGTCGAAGGCACTGCATCTCAGTGCAAGAGGCATCACTGCAGTCCCTGGTTCCTATCCAGGCTGCATCACATCCGGCCGTGATTGGGAGTCCCATAGGGCGATGCACAATTGTCCCATTGGCTGGGGTAGGCCGTCATTGTAAATATTAATTTGTTCATAACTGACTTAACTAATTAAATAACGGTTAAATAAAACATCTGTCTAACCAATTGAAAACATTGAACTGACTTTTTACCAAACAATTTCTCCCCATCCTGCTGTGTTGGACATGATTTTAATTTATTTTGATTTGAAGGCACCATAAAATGTAGAATTTGAGCAAGAGTCAGCCATTGGCCACTCACCACCAAAGCTTGGAGCATTCTCTCGTTGGGGTGCGAGGCAAAGCCGCAGGCATACAGGAACCTCTCCTGCAGAACCAGGCCTTTGGGGTCGGCAAAGTTGAGGAACTGCAGCATGGCGTCCAAGGAATCGGGCGTCTGGGACGAGGTCACGGCGTCCACCACCTGAGGTCTGCAGACCCCAAGAGAATTGGAGAGAGGCGGTGAGTCAGAAGTCATATCTAAAATGGCACCATATTCCCTGTATAGTTAACTATGTGGCTCTGGCCAAAAGAAACATGGGGCGAGAGACAGACAGCAAGGAAACGGGGTGAGGAGTCTCTACATCTCATAAGAAAGCATCAAAGCCTGAGAGAGAGAGAAAAAAAGACAGAAAAAGAGGAGAAAATGAGAGATCGAGAAGAGAAAGAATGATATTAGAGAAGTGAAAATAAAGAGAAGAAAAAGGGAATGAAGAGGGAAAGACAAAAAAGAGGAGAGCTAGAGAAAGAGGCAGACAGAAAGAGAATGAAAAGGAGGGAGAGAGAGACAGAGAGGTGGGAAAGTGCTAGGGATTACAAGGCAGTCTTGCTGGAGCGCTTCAGCACTTGGAGGATCTCGTCCTTGGAGGCTTTCCTTATGCTCTGGATGAGAGCCAGGAAGCTTCGGGGAGCGATGGCCTTAGACAAGCTATCTGGTTCAAACTGCTTCTGGACTGCTTGCCAGTGCTCAAACAGCTAGTGGGATGGGCAGAGAAAAGGAAAAGAAAGGAAAAATAGTAATGTCTTAATTAAATGTTTGGTTGGCAAGGACATGTATCGACAGTGTGGTATAGGGTTGGCAAATGCAGACTACTAAAAAGGGCAGCTTTTCACACTATTGTAACACCCCGTACTCTGATCATTTAATTCTAGCACCATTGCAGCAATCAACCAGGCCACCATAGTTTTGCCCTGCTCTGCCCTTTTTAATTATTCTTTAGCAAAGAGTAATTTTTTAAGCATTTGTTTTGGCAGTATATTGGAACCTTTCAGAGGGAAAAGTCAGTGTCCAAGGTTGACAACAACCTGAAGCAATTTCTTTGCTTTATTGCTTCTCACAACCACTCACCGATTGACAGCCCTTGCATTGGGATTTGACCTTCTCAGCTGCCACACCAACAGCAAACAATTTCTCATCAAGTGATTTGACAACACTGGCGACATTCTTCCCCGCAGCCTCAAACGGCCCAGCCTCAATTGCTACCAGCGTCAAGCTTTGCCTGAGGACAACATAAACGAACAAATCCATCAATCAGTTTCTGTTCCTTTGCTATTGATGTTCTCAGAAAGCCTATTCAATCAATAAGTGAAAAAACAACATTACTTTCACAATGAAAAATGCATGTGTTGAATTAGTGTAGTAAACAAAAGAAGAAGAAAATAAACTATTGCCTCAAAGTTTACAGGACATGTTTTTCACCATTAACATTCCATTGGACTCCCTTGTGTCTTATATTTCTTAAAACTGCATTGTTCGTTAAGGGCTTGTAAGTGAGAATTTAATGGTAAGGTCTACAATTGTATTCGGCGCATGTGACAAATAACATCTGATTTGTGCCAACCTTACCTGGACACTATTTTAGCAGCGGTGGTGCGGCGTGCATTGACTGCTAAGATGTGAGTCTCCTTGGCTATGGCTGACTTAATGAAGCCATCCTCCAGGGTGAAAACAGTGACAGAGCTGGACTCCCCACTCACGCCCAGGACCTGAATGTAGGTGGTGAAGCCGGTCTCTGCGGTCTTGCAGGTCTCCAAAGCCTTGGTCCTTGTCACCTGGCCCTGGGCAGCCTTATACTCTACCGTACACCTCCCGGACACGTCATTCTGTTCCCAGACCAGACAGATCAGTCAGCCAACCAAGTACTCATACAGAAAACCATTGAAAAACAGTTTTAAGCAATTGTTTGAATGATTTACATTGAGAATTCATAAAATTGTATTTTACAGTGCATTATTTTTTTGGGATGACATGATATAATGGCAATTACATGAGTATCCACTTATAATTACTTTTTGGTTTTTCTTTTTGGTTTATCAATTTAGTACACGTGGTGGTTACCAATTGAGTTTATTAAAAATTACCCAAAAGTAATTTCTCTTTGTAAGTGCCTGCTAAAATACGACTGTAGAGTAAAACATTTAACTGTTTCCATGATTACCTATAACTGCATATGTATTGGATCTCATTTACCTCTATGACTTTCCCAGATCTGCATTGCACCTGCAGCAGGCTGGCCACACCCCTCTTCAAGTTCTTAATGGAAGCAGGCTCCGCCTTATAGCAGTAAAAGCTGCTCACCTGAAACAGAGGAATGGAACAACAAACAAGTCAATACGATACGAAAGTGACTTCTTATTTGCTGAAAGTGTGCATAGTAACAATGCACTAGAGTCAAATGACAGGGAACAGTGACATAACTGTAGTTCTCAGATTAACATTATCTAAGTGCCTCAGATAATCATGAGATGTCAACAAATGGAATAGGGTCTGACTTCATAGGATCTGACTGAACTTCATCTTGAGGGTGTTCCTTGCGAGGGAGTTCCTTTTTTCTTGGCAAGGTATGCACATGGCATTGCGCAGGGGCCAATATGAGTGCCATTTTCTTGTCAAGGAATGCCCACGGCAAGGAACGCAACCCAAGACAAATTCTGCAGTCAGACACTATCAAACAAATGTCTTATTCACTTTCCCAGCATATTCCACTCAACTCAGGGCATCATACTATAAATCACACTTTGAGGCTTAGATTAAATGACTAGATTGATTAGGCTTTATTTACTATATTTGTTAAAAACTATAACCCTCTTTAACCTTATTTGTCCATATTCAGCCTTTATCAACTCAATAGTGATAGAAAGCTTTATTTGAAAAACCATGTCTAACATTGCAGAGATTGCAGAAAAAAAGTCTTAAATACAATACAGAAGTACAAAGGTTGCAGACAATAGATCACATTGTAGTAAAAACAAACACATCGTCACCCTAAGGTCACCATTATCACAAAAGTTTCAAAATCTTTGTCACTCGTTCATTATCTTACACTCAACGGGAAGTTTATTAGGTACATAGGTGGCTCCTACAGACAGTGAGTCACATGGCTTGTAATATGAAGCAGGCAGACAGGCATCAAGGCATTCAGTTACTGTTTGATTGAACATTAGAATAGGCAAAACAAGTGACCTAAGCATCTTTGAGCATGGTATTCTGGGTTTTTCACATACGAATGTGTCTAGGTTTACAGAGAATGGTGCGACAAACAAAAACATCCAGTCAACGGCAGTCCTGTGGGCGAAAACAGCTTGTTGATGAGAGTGGGCCAAGGAGAATGACATGAATCTTGCAAGCTAACAGACGTCCAATCTGCATCAACTGTGTGATGCCATCTCGTCAGAATGGACCAACATCCCTGTGGAACATTCCTGTGGAATGCAAAGAGGGGGGGGGGGGGGTCCGACTCGGTAGTAGATGGGTGTATCTAATAAACTGTCCGGTGAGTGCATGTAATCACTTATTATAGTTTGTAATACTATGAGATACATTTGGTTTCAATATGTACAGTCCAGTGCTAAATTGTTACTATTTTCATAACAGATTTAGCTGATCACAATGCATTCAACAGGACATTCACTGATCAACTGGTTCAACTATTCACCTTACCATGTCTGTGTCATCAAGGAACGGGGCCCCTTTGCCACGCCAATACCCCCACACTTGTCTCCCGTGGGATCTGATAACCGGACGGCCGGCAATCTGAACAGTTGACCTTTGCACATACACACCATCTGTCTGGTATTTCCCCTTCCAGCGTCACCACACTAACACATTGCTAATTACAGCTCCATGAATAGTCCTCGGAAATATGGATGTCGTCAAGGATGCTCCGGAAACGGCTCCCATACTAGATTACGTATTTTTTTATCTAAACTGATTGTAGTAAAAGTGATGGTTGATATAGAAATACATGTAAAATTGAACAATACTTTTATGACTATTGACCTATGAGGATATAACAAAAGTACTACAATGACAGAAAAATAGCTATTTGTAGTATATCTAGTATACTTCTGGTAATAATTAAACACCCTACTACCTACACATGTTACTACATCTACCTATGGCAGATAATCTCCACTACAGTATACCCAAAGTACATTCGTGTTCCTAGTAACTGCCTTAAATTCAATCAATAATTTAGCATTATGCATCGATAAAAACATACAGTAACACTTTACTTAGCGCCTGCAGGTATAATACATTATGATCCGTTCTAATTCTTTTTTAGACCTGTTATGAGCATGAATGAGCCCCTTTATAATGTCTAATAACTGTTTGTTTCCATAGACACAAACCAACATCCACAGCTCTTACCTTTCCGTTTTTCAGGTGCACCATGAACGGCCTTTCCAGTGCTGCCAGCTTCTTCTCTCCGAGAAGGCTTTGCGTTGTTGCGCCATGGAATATGTTCTTCTTGGCTGAGCGTGGGGCCACATTTTTTATCTTCACATTTGAGATCTGTGGATGGGAATGGAAGAGCTTGTTAGATGATCTGGAGGACAAAGAGGAGGACATAGTCATGTTAAGAAAAAAGGAGGAATTTATAACATGGATGCATGTTCCTCAACGGGCAGAAGAAAAGTTAGTGACTAAAAAGCTTAGGACATGTCAAGCAGCTCAATATCAATATTCTCCATAGAATACAACCAGAGTGGAAGGTATAGACTTCAAATAGTATTTGAAATGTTTAAAAAAAATGTCAGTGTTTGGTTTAGCCTGTCTGGAATTCCAGGCAGGCATGTTGGCACTTTTGAGATGACTGATTTTGGGCCAGGCACGCACAATTAAGCACAACTTAAGTGTAACAGAATTCAAATACTATTTGAACCCAGGCCTTTTTAAATACAATTTATAAAACAGACTCCCTAAGGGGCCTGTCTGAGAACTTAAGTACTATTTTTACACAATCAGACCAGGCTTTTTTTCTATTTGCGCCAATTACAGGGGACATTAAGAACCTCTTTCCCAGGACCACTTTCCCAAGACCACTTTCCCAGGATCATATCAATATGTGCTTGAGTTTCCTTTCCTTTCACATTGTAAACAATATGTTGCATGTATAAACTCCAACATGTACCCTCCCAAAACAAGAGGTGTTTTCAAAAAAAAATATATATATATATATACCCCTACTCACTGCCTTCTCTGCGTTTGTGTAGATCTGAAAAGACTGGATAGGTCTAAGTGTTATGGTGAAAGTCCCAACTAGGCGAGGTAGGGTTACTGCCATAAACCAGTTACACATATCCAATACTCTCAGATCTACATATGGTCTAGTGGCTGGGGTTTTAACGGTGGATTTGGGATTCAGGTTAATCTATCCAACATACATTTAAGTCATTTAGCAGACATTCTTATCCAGAGCGACTTACAGTTAGTGCAGTGGTCGCCAACCGGTCGATTGCGATCAATCTTCAAGGCATTCCATGTCATTCACCAAATATTTATGTAGAAAAGCCAACGAACGATAAAGGCTTGCGCTCCTTTTTTAAAATCGTGTTGCGCTGTTGCCGGTAGGTGCACTTGACTCAAAAGTCCTGCGCACCGGGTAGCAAAGTGTTACCATGAGACAAACTCCGCCTACCTGGCAAATCTGTGACTAAATCGAGTGCACCTACTGCGCTGCCCAATCGGATAGCTCAAATCACAGTGGCTACAGAGCTTCCATGACCCTGGCCACAGCCACGTTTAATAGGCTACTAGCCTATGTAAGATTGAATAACTTTTGAAACCATGACCACAGAGAGACTCAACGAATACAGCTGTTTTTATGAGTGAGTTCATGTTCAAGTTTATATTCAGCACTGTCACTGTTTTTATTCAACACTATTACAAAACGCACTCCTCCGTACTTCCGCTCGGGCTGCAGCTGCAATGAATGAGTAGCCAAGTATCGATAGCCCTGCGTTTTATTATTATTAGCAGCTCGTCGTGTCAATTTTAATATTAAGGAATATTTAACTTTCTCTGGTCATAGGAACAACATGAATTTGTGCATGAGGCAGATGCGGTGGGATTCGAGTTTCGCCATCAGGTGGAAGACTGTGTCCCCTCTCTCTGGTCAGTCTCACTGGAGGAAAGGAAGGAGAGAGCAGGCCGTGAGAGGCGGTTGGAAAAAATAGTTTTGAACTCGGAATTCCAAGTCAGAAACCCGGGCATCTTTCTAGAGCTCTGACTTTTCGACCTGAAGATCACTGATGTCGTGATTTGATCTCGTTGACCATCAGATGCAGGTACCATCAGTCCAGTACATTTTCCCTCAATGTAGCTATCAGCAAAGTCAGGGTCAGGGTGAGGAGGTGGTGCTGTGGGATTATTTACCACCAGTTGTATGAGCTGGTCGTCCTTGCTGCTGGGGTCTCTCCACACTAAATTGACATCCACGTCACTGGAGATCCTATAGCCAGCACTGCCATCTTTTGACCCCTTGGCCCTGTCCACCAGCACCTCCGTGGTGTAGCTGAATTTGTACAACCGGTCATTGTTCAGCCTGGGTCCAGCAGCACCAGCACCTGAAACAACAGGAGGGGGCATGCTGGAATCACAGCGTGATATCAAAGCGCACAGTGATATGAGTGACTTAAGGCAGGGGTTCTGTCTGTTTTCTTTTTGAGCCCCACTAGGCCCTTTCAAACTGCATTCTCTTAGCCCAGGGCTATCCTTAACCCTGGGTTAAAATTAGCCCAGGGCCAGTTTAACGTCCTTTTACACAAGCATTTGTTAACCCTGGCTAGTTGAAACCAACTGTCACTTTTCTGGAGTAGAATATTCCTGTGTCACTTTTCTGGAGTCAATTGGGTGACAACCCAGGGTGTTGAGAGCAGTTGGAACATGGCTACGGAGACCCTGAGGACCCCAAAGGGTTGGGAGTCACTTAGATCAGGTGTTTCTCTATATAAATATCAAGGTCTTTCATCAGTAACTGCACAATGTCAGTAAGCTGATTAACACTAAAGGGCCCTCACTGCTGAGTGAGATGTCTGTCAAAACCACTCCTAAAAAAATAGTTGGTATATACCATTAAGCAGTGATTGAATTAAGGTATTTTCCTCAGCAGTCAATTACTTCCCTTTGCATGTCAATCATTACAAAAAGGCTTGAGTTCAGATTGGAGGAATTAGTTACTCTGTTAGATTTGTAATGTCTTGGCAACAATTAACCGTTTAACCATTACACACGTGACCTAGTCCCCTGGCTATTTGCTACTGGTTCGACAGAGAAAGATCAGGCAGGTGGATGAGACTGTGATACATGTAAAACCATGTGTAGCTTTGGGCAAAATACTTCCAAAAATCTTATCCTCTGTAGCAGATTATTTAAAACAGACAGTAATATGTATACATCCTGGATTCAGAAGGTGAGAAGGTGAGCCCTGCATGGTGGTGCAATTACAGCTTGTAATATTGTGTCATTATTATGAGAACCCTTGTAAGCTAAACCTACGATGGTCTACGTTTCTGATGGACACAATCAACACTGGAGACAGTGAACGTTGTGGGTGGACTATTAAAGTCCTCTATTGCTCTAATACAGTGTAGCATTCCAAAATAAGTGACATTAGGCCAGTCAAGACTGACGTGTCACTTTCGAGTTGCATCACCAAGTGCTGAATCAAACATACAAAATCTGTCACAGACAGCTGTATTCAACCACTTTGTCAACTGACTCAGTTTCTACTGACCAAGTTGAACATTAAAGAATTTAATTAATATCACCTATGATTAATAGATATGGCACCCAAAGAAACTACTTTACCACCACCAACTACAGTAATATCCACAATACCTACCCTTCAGGTTGCCTCAAATGTTTAGGGAACTAATTACTATTGGTTGTGTACTTAAATGTTTATTTAACTAGGCAAGTCAGTTATGAAGCAAATTCTTATTTACAATGAAGACCTACCCTGGCCAAATCTTAACAACGCTGGGCCAATTGTGCACCGCCCTATGGGACTCCCAATCACGGCCGGTTGTGATACAATCTGGAATCGAACCAGGGTCTGTAGTGATGCCTCTAGCACTGAGATGCAGCGTCTTAGACCACTGCGCCACTCAGGAAACCACATTACATCACTAGGAAACTCTATGTAACTATTGAATTTAGGAACGAACATGTTTTGTGAATCTCCAGCGAAAGTGATTTGTTGGTTTCTTGGCTGTTGCAAGACCATTCAAAGGTTTTATTACAGAAGTTCCAAGGTCACTGATTGTAGGCCTAGAGCCCAACTCCTTGACTGTAGGCCTAGAGCCCAACTCCTAACATACTCTCTAAGCAAATCACAAACCAACACAATATAAAACAACATATTCATCACACATATCGGTACATGAAAAAACCCAATAACTCACCTCTATTAGAAGCAGAAAATGAAGATGTCATGCAGAGCAAAAGCACAAAGAGAGCTAACATTTTGCACTATATATTAGGAGCAAGAAGGTGATTGCAGGTAAACCTTTACTGAATAGGCGCTCACAGGCCAGAAAGAAAGGCTCAGCTACCTGAAGCTACTCAAATTATGTTAAACGATGTGGAGGGCAGAATCCAAACTCCACGCTCAAGAACTAAGTACGAGATAAAGAGCAAATCATTAACTTGTAGCGCAGAGTTTTAACAATCCCTTCAAATATCGATAGGTGCAATGCCCACTGTCGCTGTGGGATACGGGAGCAGTTAATTTACGCTACACCTAATGATCGGATGATAGGCTTATCAACAGCGCATACACAAATGCGAATTGACATCGATATTTCGTCCTCAAGCAGTAGCCTATCATGATAAAATCAGCGAGACAATTACATATAGGCTAAAACAGTAGTTTCACAGCAGTAGCGATACTTCTGAATTTGGCCCAAATTTAAGCAACAAGTTTAAAACAATAAAACTACATTTACAACGTACGTCTAAAGTGGTTCAACTATGGTGACATTTACCCCTCGGTTGTGAGACGGCGTCAATTTGAGATTGAACCTTTCACCTAATTTTGCATGTCGGTAATAAACAGATTGACATCGTTGCACACACGGTTGAAGGAAATTGACTATACACGTCACACTATAACTGCCAGCATATGAGCCAATGGTAAGTATTTGTTTTTTTTTTGCCGTGTTTGTGTGCGGTTTGGGGGAATTTGTAAGCACCAGCTTGAGGTCAGTTTTGCGTTTCCACACTCTAATGGTAAGGATGGATGTGGGGACATGTGGGGAGGGGACGCTGACTGATCCGTGACCTGTGACCCCCCATTCCCATCAGGGATAAATTGATCTGGGTTTACATTATAGATGATTCATATCTTTGATTACATTGCGAGGGAAAGGGAAATAACAGTTCTATAATTCATCAAGCAGTGAAGTAATTTCCTTGACAGTGAAGTCGTTTTTATAATTGTCTTTATTGGAGAATCCTATCTATATATATTTTTTGAAGCTCATATGCTTCTACTGATTAACCATAAACAAAGTATCTCACACTTCGGAAAGGAATATGGAGACCTCCTTTCAAGGTGATACTTATCTGATTAGATCAACTCTGTCATCAGCGACAACACCACAATGATTAAATTAGATTTTGCATGCAGCCCTACTTCATCGATGTCTGGATGAATGTAATTTTGAGTGATTTCCAATCGATCTATTGTATTCATTAGTTCACTTTATTTTTTCATGCATTTGGGGAAAAATTTAGATATATACAGAGATATTGAGTACAGATCATATTGTCTTTATAGTCTTTCAGGTGATGTTATTCTTTTGTTCTGAACAATTGTCAGTCTAGAAATACTGGTAGTGGTGCAGTATGTGGTATGTGGTAACACTTACATTACATTGCCATTATTATTGTGTAACTACTTATGTAATTGCAGTGTAAAAAGTATTGTTGTAACTAATGATTACACTGTAGCAATAACTCTAACGTTAACCCTACCCCTAACCCAAAGTAAGTAGAGCGTAATAATTAGTAATTAACCATACTCAGACTGTAATGACATAAAACAAATTACACAGTAATGAGGGCACTATAGCGAGTAAAACTAGAAGACATCAATCAAGTCGGAGTATTTTTTTGTTGTCTATCACAATTTCAACTCCCGTTTTAACTCCCTTTCCAACTCAATCAAACACTCATTCAAAATCTAATTCAAACCAAACCTAATTCAACAGCTTCTATATCAAGTCCATCAGACTGTTAAATAGCCTTTACTAGCTGGCTACCACCTGGTTACGCAACTCTGCACCTTAGAGGCTGCTTCCCTATATACATAGACATGGAATCACTTTAATAATGGAACACTAGTCACTTTAATAATGTTTATATACTGCTTTACTCATCTCAAATGTGTATACTGTATTCTATTCTACTGTATTTTAGTCAATGCCACTCAGACATTGCTTGTCCTAACTGTTATATATTTCTTAATTCCAATATTTTACTTTTAGATTTGTGTGTATTGTTGTGAACTGTTAGGTACTACTGCACTGCTGGAACTTGAAACACAAGCATTTCGCTACACCCGCAATAACATCTGCTAATATGTGTATATGACCAATAAAATTGTATTTTATTTGATGTGAGTCATGACCAGCCTTCCAAAGCATTTCATGGCTACATATGTGAGTGCTACAGTGCGGTCGTCATTTAGACAGGTTACCTTGGCGTTCTTGGGTACAGGGACTATGGTGGTCTGCTTGAAATACGTACTGTATGTAGATATTACAGACTCAGTCAGGGAGAGGTTGAAAATGTCAGTGAAGACACTTTCCAGCTGGTCAGCCCATGCTTTGAGTAAGCGTCCTGATATTCCATCTGGCCCTGCAGCTTTGGGAATGTTAACCTGTTTGCAGATCATACGCACATTGGCTATAGAGAGTGTGCTCACACAGTCATCTGGAAAATATAGTGCTCTCATGCACAGTTCAGTGTTGCTTGTCTCGAAGCTAGCATATAAAGCATGTAGCTCGTCTGGTAGGCTTGCATCACTGGACAGCTCTCAGCTAGGTTTCCCTTTGTAATCCGTGAAAGTTTGCATGCCTTCCCAAATCCGACAAGCGCCAGAGCCAGTGTAGTAGGATTCGATCTTTAGTCCTGTATTGACACTTTGCCTGTTTGATGGTTTGTCGCAGGGCATTGTGGGATTTCTTATAAGCATCCGGATTAGTGTCCCACTCCTTGAAAGCGGCAGCTCTAGCCTTTAGCTCAATGCAATTGTTGCCTATGGCTTCTGGTTGGGATATGTACAGTATCTGTCAAAGGTTTGGACAGACCTACTCATCCAAGGGTTTTTATTTATTTGGACTATTTTCTACATTGTAGAATAATAATGAAGACATCAAAACAATGAAATAACACATATGGAATCGTAATCAAAATATATTTTAGATTTTAGATTCTTCAAAGTAACTACCCTTTGCCTTGATGACAGCTTTGCACAATCTTGGCATTCTCTTAACCAGCTTCATGAGGTAGTCACCTGGAATGGATTTCAATTGACAGGTGTGCCTTATTAAAAGTGAATTTAATTAAAGTAACTTGTTGGAAAGGTGGCATCTTCTTATGGTGCCACGTTGAAGGTCACTGAGCTCTTCATTAAGGGCATTCTACTGCAAATGTTTGTCTAATGAGATTGCAGGGCTGTGTGCTCGAATTATACAGTTGTCGCTGAAATAGCGAATCCACTAATTTAAGGGGTGTCCACATACTTTTGTATATACTGTATAGTGTAGGACAGACACTTCAAAACCTGATTTTTTCTTCTTCTGTGTTTCGCCATTTAATAATGTGTTATTCAATGTGTTTCTATGGGCTATTGTAGTAAAGGTCAAATTTAATATTTTATCAAATCATTTTTTCATATTTAACCTACAGGGGTCCTAAATTAAAAAAAGGAAAGGTGAGACTGTCAAGAACACGATGGTGTTCTCCGTTATGCTCCATGACCCCCACAAGCATCATGGGAATCGTCTGAAGTCGGTACCGCCGATATGCCAACTTCTGTCTGTGGCGTCCGAAACAGTTTGGGCTACACATTAATATGACCCCTCTATGGAAACTGTTTACTCTCATGAACACGTACATGTTGGTTGTATTTGCTTTAGGACGCCCACAAGCCTCACAAGAGTAGTCTGAATGGAAGTATACACTGAGTGTACATAGACTGACCAGGTGAATCCCAGTGAAAGCTGTGATCCTTTACTTTTTAAATCCACTTCCATTAGTGTAGTTTTAAAGCCTTGACACAATTGAGACATTAATTTTGTATGTGTGCCATTCAGAGGGTGAATGGGCAAGACAAAAGATTTAAGTGGCTTTGAATGGTGTATGGTAGTAGGTGCCAGGCATACCAGTTTGTGTCACGGGCTGCAATGCTGCGTGGTTTTTCATGTAGTTTTCCGTGTGTATCATGAATATTCCACCACCTTAAGAACATCCAGCCAACTTGACACAACTGTGGGAAGCATTGGAGTTAACATGGGCCAGCATCCCTGTGGAATGCTTTTGACACCTTGTAGAGTCCATGCCCTGACGAATCGAGGCTGTTCTGAAGGCGAAAGGGGGGGTGGGTGAAACTCAATATTAGGACTACCAAAAAAAACTACCAAAAAATGTCTGCAGCATTGAAGGTCCCCAAGAACTCAGTGGCCTCCATCATTCTTAAATGGAAGAAGTTTGGAACCACCAAGACTCTTCCTAGAGCTGGCCGCCTGGCCAAACTGAGAAATTGGGGAGAAGGGCCATGGTCAGGGAGGTGACCAAGAACTTAATAGTCACCATGACATTGCTAGTGCACGATAGGACAAAAACATCCCGTCTGGCCACACCCTCCCCTAACTCGGACTATGCTGGGCCAATTGTGCGCCACCCCATGGGTCGCGGCCGGCTGCCACACAGCCTGGGATCGAACCAGGATCTGTAGTGTACGCAGCTAGCCCTCCTCCTTTTTGTGGTATCATTACGTCAATGGTTTCCTCTGTCCTTCAAAATCAGTCTATTCGGGTGGTCCCTTCAGAAGTACAGAGCGGGTGGTAAGACCGGTACTTATTGGTTCCCAAGAGCGATGGAGCGTTGCTTCCCATCCTGGACTTGTGTGTTTTAAACGAACATATCAAGGTTTGCAAGTTTTAAATGCTTACAATTTGCTGGCTATTGCAGTCACTATTGGTAGTCAAAGTCATTTAAAAAAAACTGTAATCCAGTTGAATAGTAATAATGACATGAACATGTGTTGGTGTCAGTGGCGACCCGTAATTCAGGGTAGGTAGGGCAGAGCCCCACATTCTTTTTTTTTTGGGGGGGGGGGGGGGGGGGGGCTTGTCTTTTTTGCCATAATACTTGTCACATATCAGTTTGCAAATAATGTAAAAAATTATAATTTTAAACTAATATACAGTGCCTTGCGAAAGTATTCGGCCCCCTTGAACTTTGCGACCTTTTGCCACATTTCAGACTTCAAACATAAAGATATAAAACTGTATTTTTTTGTGAAGAATCAACAACAAGTGGGACACAATCATGAAGTGGAACGACATTTATTGGATATTTCAAACTTTTTTAACAAATCAAAAACTGAAAAATTGGGCGTGCAAAATTATTCAGCCCCCTTAAGTTAATACTTTGTAGCGCCACCTTTTGCTGCGATTACAGCTGTAAGTCGCTTGGGGTATGTCTCTATCAGTTTTGCACATCGAGAGACTGACATTTTTTCCCATTCCTCCTTGCAAAACAGCTCGAGCTCAGTGAGGTTGGATGGAGAGCATTTGTGAACAGCAGTTTTCAGTTCTTTCCACAGATTCTCGATTGGATTCAGGTCTGGACTTTGACTTGGCCATTCTAACACCTGGATATGTTTATTTTTGAACCATTCCATTGTAGATTTTGCTTTATGTTTTGGATCATTGTCTTGTTGGAAGACAAATCTCCGTCCCAGTCTCAGGTCTTTTGCAGACTCCATCAGGTTTTCTTCCAGAATGGTCCTGTATTTGGCTCCATCCATCTTCCCATCAATTTTAACCATCTTCCCTGTCCCTGCTGAAGAAAAGCAGGCCCAAACCATGATGCTGCCACCACCATGTTTGACAGTGGGGATGGTGTGTTCAGCTGTGTTGCTTTTACGCTAAACATAACGTTTTGCATTGTTGCCAAAAAGTTCAATTTTGGTTTCATCTGACCAGAGCACCTTCTTCCAAATGTTTGGTGTGTCTCCCAGATGGCTTGTGGCAAACTTTAAACAACACTTTTTATGGATATCTTTAAGAAATGGCTTTCTTCTTGCCACTCTTCCATAAAGGCCAGATTTGTGCAATATACGACTGATTGTTGTCCTATGGACAGAGTCTTCCACCTCAGCTGTAGATCTCTGCAGTTCATCCAGAGTGATCATGGGCCTCTTGGCTGCATCTCTGATCAGTCTTTTCCTTGTATGAGCTGAAAGTTTAGAGGGACGGCCAGGTCTTGGTAGATTTGCAGTGGTCTGATACTCCTTCCATTTCAATATTATCGCTTGCACAGTGCTCCTTGGGATGTTTAAAGCTTGGGAAATCTTTTTGTATCCAAATCCGGCTTTAAACTTCTTCACAACAGTATCTCGGACCTGCCTGGTGTGTTCCTTGTTCTTCATGATGCTCTCTGCGCTTTTAACGGACCTCTGAGACTATCACAGTGCAGGTGCATTTATACGGAGACTTGATTACACACAGGTGGATTGTATTTATCATCATTAGTCATTTAGGTCAACATTGGATCATTCAGAGATCCTCACTGAACTTCTGGAGAGAGTTTGCTGCACTGAAAGTAAAGGGGCTGAATATTTTTGCACGCCCAATTTTTCAGTTTTTGATTTGTTAAAAAGGTTTGAAATATCCAATAAATGTCGTTCCACTTCATGATTTTGTCCCACTTGTTGTTGATTCTTCACAAAAAAATACAGTTTTATATCTTTATGTTTGAAGCCTGAAATGTGGCAAAAGGTCGCAAAGTTCAAGGGGGCCGAATACTTTCGCAAGGCACTGTATCATTGAGTTAATAAAGCCGCATACAAACATGGTCTCTTTTTTGTTTTCTTAAGTAAGGCAGCTCCAAAATGCAGGTGTTTCAGCCTAGCTCAGTGCTTTCTGTGGTGGTGGGGCAAGCCAGCAGAAAAATGGCTCAGTGTTCTGCCACTCATGGGGACACTACGTCACAGCCAAGTCCAAGTGTAGAGCTAGAAAATTCTAGCCCCTTGGGTGCTGCCCTAGAGTTACATTAGAAGTGCCCATCCAAGAAGGCTCAAGGTCATTGGCCACAGATAACATGATGTCAAATCACGTTGATTGGACTGATCATGTCAACATCATACTTTGAAAATCTTAGCTATCAGTTATCATCATGAATCAAGTCGACAAGTCGACTTTGATGACAAAATTTGCCCACAAAGGACCGCCACGCCACCTAGTTCAAGTGAGCACAGCACAACAAGGTGAGTCCAAAAATGTATTGTAGGCTGCTGCATAAATTATGCAATATGCCAGGGAGATATGTATACTGAAGCTATGAAAGTAATAGTAAGTGTATTTTGTATAGTAAGATGTTAGTAGCCCATGTGCCTCACCCTAATAATTTGGTCTATTTACACCTCTTAATTTAGTCTACTGTTCTGACTTGGAGGTGCACACGTAGCCTATATCCTGCTTTAGAGAAATGTAATCATCAATCATTGTAAGAGCTTTCATTGTCTGCTTATGTGCCCTGTTTATTTATCCTACGGTTCTGACTTAGTGTACAAGGAGAATACATTAAGAACGGCCCATGTTCTGAATTCTGTCGCTGTACATTTCAAAAGTGCAAAACAAATAGTTATATTGACTTTGTCCGTCCGAGCTCGCTCATTAATGTCTTAATCAAAATTACGGATTGCCTCTTATCCACTTGTCGTGCCCTTATGCCATAGTTTGTACATCTCAATTGTCATTAGAAACCACATTTGTTTAAGCAAGTCAGCCATATAAGCTATGTTTTTTTTAAAGGCAGTAAATGAGGCTGAATGAACTGTTTCGCTGCCAGACAAGGCTCCGCTGATAACCAGGTGTAGCAGTGGTGTTACGGATCCCTCTGGAACTTTCATTACGCACACCTGGCCCCTATTCCCAGTGATTACAAATTGTATAAGTGTGTCCTTGGTTCACCATTGTCCTGTCAATTATTGTTACAATGTCCGTTGGTGCGTGTGAGTACCTGTGCTGTGTTTTGGCTTTCGTGCCATTGTGGATTGCGCAGATGATTACGGGTCTCGTCCCGTGTGTCAATCATTGTGCACTTGTTATATATTTGAGGGAACTCCTCGCTCTTTTGTTTGGGTTTCTACCCTGTGTTTTGTATAGTGTTTGTTTGGTCTTCTTCCCCGTGCCTTTACACAACACGCCATAATTTGGGTGTAATAAAAAAAACTATTCCTGCACCTATCTCCCGACTCATTCATACCAATGTGACAAGTGGTAAGATGTTCAGACTCCTGTTGGGACAGCTTTATGTAGGCCCCAACAGTTTGTGGGCACTGTTTGTCACTTATATAGCGCAATTAATGTATTGTTTAGTGTTGTGTTGTGTAGTGGCTTTGCTGGCATTCATCCCACAAAGTTTATTTGTATTTTTATTGCCACTGGTTGGGGTTTGTCACAGTTTCTGTTTTATTTGATTGTTGTTTCCTTCCTCCCTTCTGGAGCCTCATTTCCCGGCACTGGAGCGCTATGAGGGGCATCCTGGGAGGTGTCGTGGGTTCCTGCTCCAATGTTCGCTGGCCTTCGAGCTGCAGGCATCAACGTTTCCTACCGTGTGTTCCAGAGTGGCATAAGTCATCTTCTTTCTCTTAGGACGAGCTCTGGCCTGGGCCAAGGCCATATGGGAGCAGCAATGAGACGTGTTTTAATTGGAAAAGCTTCACCCAGGAGATGAAGAGGGTTTTTGATCACCCCATCAGTGGCAGGAACGCTGCTCAAAGACTCAAAGCGCTTTGGCAGAGCAGCCGTAGTGTAACTGATTGCGCCATTTACTTTCGGATGCTTCCCGCTGAGAGCGGATGGAATACAGAGGCACTTCACTCAGCCTTTCTGAACGGACTCAGCGAGGTTCTCAAGGATGCACTGGATTTCCAGGACAACCCCGACACTCTGGATGAGCTTATCGTTCTGGCCATCCGGATTGACAACCGGCGTCAGGAACATCGTCATGAGAGGACGGATGGGTTACGAATTGTTTCCAGTGTTTTGGGTCCCACTGAGAGTCATATCGTCATTTGTTCCACTGCCTTATGCTGCGTCTGCTTGTCATCAGAGTTCTCAATTCGGCTCTTGTTCTCCTTCATATCCTTCAGAGGAGCCGACGCAATTGGGATGCACCAGACTTTCAGCTCTGGAGAGAAGGCACAGCATTAACGAGCAACGTTGTCTTTACTGTGAACAGTCTGGACATTTCAGTGCCTTCTGTCCCAAGCTGACGGGAAACGGGATAACTTGTCAGTAGTTGGGAGAATACTGGCGAGTCAGATACAGTCTCCAGCTGCCGAAATGGTACGCACCTTGCTTCCGGCCAACCTGCGGTGGGACAATGGGCAGTTGGACATTCCTGCTTTTATAGACATGGGGCTACCGGCTGTTTTCTGGACCAACAGGGGCTGCCTCTCACTAAGCTGAGCATTACGTTGTCGGTCACTGCGCTGGATGGTCAACTCTTAGGTTCTGGGAAGGTGAAGCAACTCACCAGGCCTATTCAGCTACAAGTTCTGTATTATCATGTCGAGTTTATCCAGTTATATTTGGTGTACTCTCCTGCGCTTCCCCTGGTTCTTGGACATCCTTGGCTTTCTATCCATAATCCTCAAATTGACAGGCCCTCAGGAAGAGTTCTGGGATGGAATCCTTCATGACAGTCCACCTGCCATCAACGCTCTCCACAGCTTTCTGGCCCTGCTCGTCTGGAGGCTTCCGATTCTCCTGTTTCCCCGGCTGGGGATGACAAGCCTGATCTTCTCCAAGTCCGTGGTTGAACACATCCACTTGTTTGTGAAGGACGAAAAGTGAGTTTTGCGTTCCTCAGATCTCCTTCCTGGGGTACATCGTGTCTCAGGGCTGTGTATGGATGGACTCCCAAAAGGTAGAAGCGGTGGTCAACTGGCCACGGCACAGCAGAGTCAAGCGGTTTTGGGGTTTTGCATTCAGCATGTTTCATTCATTCATTCAGCAGGCCCCCAGTTTGCCTACAGATTCTGGAGGGCATTCTGTACTCTTCTGGGGTCATCAGCCAGTTTGTCTTCAGGCTATCACCCTCAGTCCAACGGTCAAACGGAGTGGGTGAACCAGGATCTGGAGACCGCCTTACGGTGCTGTGTGTCCGCCAACCCCGCCACAGCATCTTCCCTGGGTGGAGTACGCACACAACACTATCCAGTGTTCCTCCACCGGCCTGTCACCATTCCAGGTTTTGTACGGATACCAGCCTCCTCTGTTTCCAGATCCGGAGATTGAAGTGGCAGTTCCATCCGCTCAACGTCTCATCTCAAGTTGCCGCAGGACCTGGAAGAGGGCTTGGTTTCTCTGCTCCTGGGTTCGAGTTCGTACAAGCATTATTGTTACAGGGTTGACATCCATACAAGCATTATACCCCAATTTTTTTTTCAAATCAAATTTTATTTGTCACATACACATGGTTAGCAGATGTTAGTGCGAGTGTAGTGAAATGCTTGTACCTCAAAAATGCTTTTTACCTCAATATAGTGTGAAATACACTAAAATGGAGGCAAATTTTGCTGGGGGGCAATGAGGAGACTCGGGATCTTTCCCACAAGGCCCTATCCCCCACGCGATTCCATGCCAATTCCATTGTTTTGGTTGAGTTTGATTGACCACTTTACCGCATCATGGTAATCATCATGGACCACTTTACCGCCCCAAAATAGTTGCCAGTCTCTTTGCTTATATCCTATTAGACCAATGAGCTTACATATGAAGCGCTGGGGGTACTGTATTTACAGAAAACAATCATTTGAGTTACTTTAAAGTCATAAAAAATAAATACAGTATATATAATCTTGCCTTGAAAGGATAGTCCTACAGTGTAAACAAACCATACACAGTTATTGCGGTTTGTCCTACAATTTTATTACACAGTGGTTATAGCACCACTTGTAAAGCAGGATACATAAAACGTATGCATCAAATTGTATGCATAGACGGCTTGACAGAAATGGTAGCAGAAGGTGAATGTTAAACTTTTGCTGAACACATATCCAGATGATGCTGTGTTCCATTTTGTAGGTGTGATCGAGGCGTAAATAACCTTTGCATCTGTCATTGCTTTGCACTATCAGATGTATTCTCATGAGTCTGGTAGGAAGCACCTGGCCCTGTTCAATAATAACGTGAAGTTTGATGATGACAACAAGCTGAGCAGAGGGGTGAAGGACTAGGTATCTATCTATATGTTCAGTAGTCAAAGGTTTGTCTCCTCTGTGACTGAATTTTAGTGTGTTCTTGCAGGAGATGTGCAAGCATTCTCTAAACATGAGGAGCAGTACTTGTCGGACAGCGTCTTTGTGATCGTCATGTCACAGCTGAGAGCTGGGAAACATCATTGTCCACTAAAAGAAAAACTACCCTTGTAACGGTGCAGGCACAGGTTGAACCGGGCTGTGGGTGAGCACTGGAGATCTGGTGCATACCACTCGCATCTCTCCCTTAGCGCAGGCATAGGGCGCACTGCATTCTCCCAGCGCCCGGAGACACAGCACGCAGCGCCGGCGCAGGATTCCCTGGGCCGAAACGGCGTACCGGAGCCCAAACACGCTGAGCCGGCACAATACGCCCTGGCTGGATGCCCACTCTCGCATGGCACTTGCGGGGGAATGGCCTATAGCGCACCGAGCTATGAGCGCGTACTGGCGAAACCGTGCGCTTGACCGCATAACACGGTGCCTGACCAGTACTGCGCTTCTTCCGGTAAGCACGGGAGTTGGCTCAGGTCTATCGCCTGACTCCGCCAATCTCCCCGTGTGCCCCCTCCCCCCCCCAAAAAAATGTTTTTGCTGTTTCGCTGCCTTGTTTGTGTCACCAACTCCATTCTCCAGTATCCCTCCTCGCACCGTTCTAGATAATCCCAGGCGGGCTTCGGCACTCTCCCTGGGTCGACCGACCACCTCCCTATCTACTCCCAGGTTGTCTCATACTCCAGATAGCGCTGCTCACCTGTCCAGGAGTCCCTTTCACCACGCTGCTTGGTCCTTTGGTGGTGGGTAGTTCTGTAACGGTTTTCCTCCTATTCTGAGAAGGAGTAGGAAGGATCGGACCAAAGTGCAGCGTGGTACGTATTCATAATAATTTTAATAAAGATGAATACTGAACAAAAACAACAAACCGACAAACGAACAGTTCTGTAAGGTGCAACAAAAACACTAAACAGAAAATAACTACCCACAACCCATAGTGGGAAAACAGGCTACCTAAGTATGGTTCTCAATCAGAGACACCGATTGCCAGCTGCCTCTGATTGGGAACCATACCAGGCCAAACACATAGAAAACATAGAACAACACATAGAATGCCCACCCCAACTCACGCCCTGACCAAACTAAAATAGAGACATAAAAAAGGAACTAAGGTCAGGACGTGACAACCCTAAACCTGAAATCTTCCCCATCAACAACATATTCACACACTTGAACTGCGAGGCCTTGAGCAACAAAACCAATCCTTGCATTTTCATTTTGTGTTTCAAAAATGTTTGTAAACAATTCACTGTTTTTTATTTAAATAGAGAGCCTACAGACGATTTGCATGTTCGTTGTTTCAGTCAAGGAATGGTCTGTTTTGGTAAGTGACATAGTGCCTGGGGTTAGAGAATTACTCTTATCAGGAGGTAGCACAGAGATAAGGATTTCATCTCCCTTCTGTCCTGCACACCAGGTTAGTGGATCACATTAACTCATATTCATGCATTATATTGTTTGTAAATCAGTCTGCGTAAACCCTCATTTTATTCCCACCCCAGATACTAAGTCCTACAGAGATAGAGATGGGCACATTGTTTGTCCAGCTCATCATGGAGGCAAATCAATAGCTATACTTGTGTGGATCATATTTATGAATTGTTTAGAAAGGCAAGTATCTAAAAAGACACCATGTAAGTGCTTTTTCTTTAGGGATGAATTATCCCTTTAAATCAAAATAAAGTGGTTCAATGCGATGCTCAAAATAAAGTGGTTCAATGCGATGTTCAATGCGATGCATGACCTGCATGTGAGAAAATACAAACACCATGTCTGGACATGGTGTTTGTATTTTCTCACATGCAGGTCATGCATCGCATTGAACAAAATTTCCCAAACCAGAGCTCAACCACTCTAACAAAGGCCTTCCCGGGCGGGCCTCTGATAAAGGAGGAACATTGTTTTAGTGCATTTGTTTTGTAATCCCAATGAAACCATACAGCACAATAACGTGTTATGTATACTCTCCTGTTAAGCACATCACAAGTATGCTTTGATTTAATTATTTTAATGAACTTTTTTACATGTTATTTTATCATAAGCAAATTATGTATTATTATGTATTATTATCCAAATTAAAAACATCCTCCTGGAGATACTGGGCAGCCCCAGTAGGCTTTTCTTTCCAGCCCTGCTTTAACACACATAATTTGGCTAATCAATGTGAAGATGAGCAGCTAATTAATAGAATCAGGTGTGCTAGAGCAGGGCTGGAAGAAACGCGTATAACGTAGGCCACTCCTGTTTTAAGATTTGGAAGATAAGAAGAGAGATAAGTCTGGGTGCAGTTTTAAAGCACATTTCCTGTCATTCTACACATTTTGTAATGACTTATGCCATGCTAATATTATCTGAGTGAGGAATCACAATCAAAATCAATGGGGGACCCCTAGAGGTCAGGGCCCCTGGGCACGTGCCCTGCATGCCCAGTCGGTATTCGGCCATGATTACTACAAGTTTAGGTAGCTGGCTAGATTAACTACCAATCTAAAATTTGTTAGCTGACATGGCTAATTGAGTGACTGCCAGCGACTGAAAGAACAACAGAAAAACTGCTTCTGCACAACCACATTTCGAAATTGCACCTGGTGCATTCTACTATTGTTACTCTCAATAGTAAGTTGAGACTGAGTTACGGCGATGTCACTTGTGCCTGATGTCACTTATGCCTGGAATCGGCCCTGGCTGAGTCAATTATCACTGGATGGTTACCTCACCCATGTAGTTTGTGTACTGTCACTAATTTACCTGCAGCTAGAGACATTTAGCAGGAAAAGGCTTTTGATGATACCTGAGATGAAATGGTTAATTTTATTGATTTATTTAAATAGGCAAGTCAGTTAAGAACAAATTCTTATTTACAATGACGGCCTTCCCAAAAGAACTCCTGCGGGGAAGGCCATCATTGTAAATAAGGCAGGGATTAAAAATAAATCTATAAAAATATAGGACAAGACACACATCACGACAAGAGAGACAATACAACACTACATAAAGAGAGACCTAAGACAATATCATAACATGGCAGCAACACATTACAACACAGTATGGTAGAAACACAACATGGCAGCAGCACAACATGGTAGCAGCACAAAACAGGGTACAAACATTATTGGGCACAGACAACAGCACAAAGGGCAAGAAGGTAGAGACAACAATACATCACGCAAAGCATCCACAACTGTCAGTAAGAGAGTCCATGATTGAGTCTTTGAATTAAGAGATTGAGATAAAACTGTCCAGTTTGAGTGTTTGTTGCAGCTAATTCTAGTCTCTAGCTGCAGTGAACTAAAAAAGACGAGCAACCCAGTGATGTGTGTTTTGGGGACCTTTAACAGAATGTGACTGGCAGAACGCGTGTTGTTTGTGGAGGATGAGGGTTGCAGCAGATATCTCAGATAGGGGGGAGTGAGGCCTAAGAGGGTTTTGTAAATAAGCATCAACCAGTGGGTCTTGCGACGGGTATACAGAGATAACCAGTCTACAGAGGAGTATAGAGTGCAGTGATGTGTCCTATAAGGAACATTGGTGGCAAATCTGATGGCAGAATGGTAAAGCACATCTAGCCACTCGAGAGCACCCTTACCTGCCAATCTATAAATTACATCTCCGTAATCTAGCATGTTAGGGTAATCTGAATAAGGGTTAGTTTGGCAGCTGGGGTGAAAAAGGAGGCATTACGATACAGGAAACCAAGTCTACATTTAACTTTAGCCTGCAGATTTGATATGTGCTGAGAGAAGGACAGTGTACCGTCTAGCCATACTCCCAAGTACTTGTATGAGGTGACTACTTCAAGCTCTAAACCCTCAGAGGTAGTAATAACACCTGTGGGACGATGGGCATTATTCCACATTACCTTTGTTTTGGAGGTGTTCAGAACAAGGTTAAGGGCAGAGAAAGCTTGTTGGACACTAAAAAAAGCTTTGTTGTAGAGCATGTAACACAAAATCCGTGGAGGGGCCAGCTGAGTAAGACTGTATCATCTGCATTGAAATGGATGAAAGCTTCCTACTGCCTGAGCTATGTTGTTGATGTAAATTGAGAAGCGTGTGGGTCCTAGGATTGAGCCTTGGGGGTTCACCCTTGGTGACAGGCAGTGGCTGAGAGAGCAGATGTTCTGACTTTATTACACCACTCTGTAAGAGAGGTAGTTAGCAAACCAGGCCAAAGACCCCCTCAGAGACACCAATACTCCTTAGCCTGGCCCATAAGAATTAAATGGTCTACTGTATCAAAAGCTTTGGCCAAGTCAATAAAAATAGCAGCACAACATTGCTTAGAATCAAGGACAATGGTGTCATCATTGAGGACCTTTAAGGTTGCAGTGACACATCCATAACCTGAGCGGGTACCAGATTGCATCGCAAAGAGAATCAAGAAAGCCAGTCATTTGATTATTGACACGTTTTTACAACACTTTTCATAAACATGGCAAAATAGAAATACGCCTATAACATTTATGATTAGCTTGATCTCCCCCTTTAAATAAAGGACAAACCCGTGGTTGCCTTCAAATCAATGGAAACCTCCCCAGAGAGGAGACAGGTTAAAAAAGGTCAGAGACAGGCTTGGCGATGATAGGCAACCTTAAAGTAGAAAGGGTCTAAACCATCTGACCCAAATGTTTTTTGGGGGTCAAGTTTAAGGAGCTCCTTTAGCACCTTGGACTCAGTGACCGCCTGCAGGGAGAAACTTTGTTGCGGGTAGAGGAAAAAAAGGGAGGAGCATCGGGGCTAGTCGCATTAGAAGGGGTAGGAGATGAGGAAATGTTGGACGGGCAAGAAGACATGGCTGAGTCAAATAGGAATCCTGACTTAATGAAGTGGTGATTAAAGAGCTCAGCCATGTGCTTCTTGTCAGTAACAACCACATCATCAACTTTAAGTAACATGGGCAGGTGTGAGGAGGAGGGTTTATTCTCCAGGTCTTTAACCGTTTTCCAGAACTTTTCCAGGGTTAGACCCACAGAGAGAACTGCTCCTTAAAGCCACTAAAGTTGGCCTTTCGGATAGACTGAGGGCCCTTATTTGATGGATCTGGATCAAATACAGTTCCAAAGCAGCACAATAGTAAGCTGAATCAATCTTATAGGCCGATGTCCATTCTCTTCTTACATTTCCATATTTTTTAATTTAATTTTTTTAAATAATGATGAATTGGCCGGTGGTTAATGGTCAACTTGTCAACAAACATGTTACACTTTTACACAAATACATGAATGAATCACCTACCAGACCCACTTTAATACAAAGCAGCATACATTTATTTTGACATATTTACAACTTCTCACTATCCAGTTATTTACATGATTTAAAACACATATGACATGAAAGTACAGAACATCATGATCACACCTATGGCACAGGGAAAATGTTTGTTTTTGTGTTTTGTGAGATGGCGCTGTGAAAAGTACAACCTACATGCAATCCCCAAGAAAATCAAAAAGTCAGTTTTTACAGAATATGTGATATTCTTACTCTATACCCCAAATAGGGCCAGATTTACTTAGTGTGCACCAGTGGAGGCTGCTGAGGGTAGGACGGCTCATAATGGCTGGAATGGAGTGAATGGAATGGCATTAAATGTGTTTGATACCATTCCATTTATTCCATTCCAGCCATTATTACCAATCTACTGTTTTTTACTCTAATGAAAATATTGCCTTAGGAAATAAGGGCCACAGCGTCTAATGTAGCTTTTGCACGTCTTTTGAGGATCTAGATTTGAGATCAAATCAGAGGTCACTTCAATACATGGTTGTGGTCACCTCCATTTCAATTCAGAAAGTTTATTGAAATTCAAAATAGCACTTTTAAAAATCTTGAATTGTAAGTCATGTCATTCTAAATTTAAATGGTTTTGACCACAACCCTACTTCAATCAATACAATGTGGTCTCACATAGATGTAATACAAATATCTCAGTTCCCTCTTAAAATCTGCTGGTGAGAATGCAAATGTCGTCTGCTTCCAGAAAGCGAACCAGCTGGTGATGTGCTGTGTGCCTGCCAGGAACATTAGGTGGGTGAACATCAGCGAAGTCTCATCCAAGCAGGCAAAACTGGTTGCAATGTCATTTTGATGACATGGTCAGGTTTCATAAGTAAGTTTTGTTATTGTCTTTTTATTTAAAATGTATTAATTTAGCAGACACTCTTACCCAGAGCAATTTAGAAGAGCAGTTAGGGTTATACTTTTCACCTAGTCGGCTCAGGATTCGAACCAGTGGCCTTTCAGTTACTGGCCTAAACGCTCTTAATCTGACCAAATAACAACCAAAATATTACTCTTTCCCATGACCTCTTGATGTCATCGCCTGGTTATACTGTAACAGAGACCGTTCTGTTGCATCTGGAATTATGAAGTCTCAACCATACAACCACAAAATGATGCCATTAAGACGACATTTGCCAAATTTTTGCCTCATGGGATTCTTCTGTTGAAAAAATTCTGACAAAACAGAGAAATAAATCAGGAACAGCTAAAAGGCAATCAAAATTCAGTAAAGAACCTAGTTGGGTTTTGATACCTCACCTTTATGGGGCAACTGTTATAAATTGAACACAACAATGAAATACAACACTTGTGGCTGAAATTGAGTTAGTTCATGGTTCTTGAAGTTATTGCTAGTCAATAGACAGGATGTGTGTGGTATTAGTAACACTAATTCTCTTTAAATCTTGTTCCCTCTTTAGAAACTGGAACACTTAATTACGAGACTCAAACTTCATGAAGCATAGATGAATTCTGCCATGACATGACACCAAGCACATTACCTAATGATAGTTCATCATGTCACTTTTTGACCAACGACATCACAAAACACAGTCATTAATTTAAATGTAACTTACTAAAGATCCCAAACTGCTGCATGATATTGTAATGTCATGCTATACTGTGTGAAGTGTCACAAAATGGTTTAGGGACCCTAAACCAATTTGTGACACTTCACACAGTATAGCATGACATTACAATACATGTTACTGCTACAGCTATGCAGGCTTTATAACAGTGTGCAAAGTGCTACCCAGCCAATTCACTCCATACTGGGAATCTGACTTATACTGTACAATACATCAGACATTATAACAATAAAGAATACAGGTAAGGAGAACGAATGCCCTATGAATAGGCATGCAGCGCATTTACAGAACGACCTCAGCTCTATACTGTACATGACCAGAGCCATATAGATACATATGTCTGGCTCCCTTATATACACATATGTATACATATGGCTTTGTACATGACCCTTCCAGGCAGTGTTTGACACTGCATCAGTGAGACATTTAAAAACAAATTCTTACAAAAGTATTATATACAGAGCATAAAGGAAGCAGCGAGACTCTTCATTTTGTACATTTCTCAAGTGTCCTGATCGTCTCCCTTTAGAAGGTGGCAAAACTCAAGAGATCTGCATGGGAGATACGAAATCAAATCAATATTTCATTTAAATGTATGGATTAAAATATTTCATTTAAATGTATGGATGAAAGATGTAGGTCAAAGTATGGTAGTTAATCTTAAGGACATATATTTCAATCAAGAGAATACAGTGGTAGCAGGGAGGACTTCTTTCACTGTTATTTATCAACTATAGTTTTATTGGTTCCATGGTCTTTAATAGATGAGATTAAAAAGATTCTGGAGTCTAGAACGATTGTAGAACAAGCGTAAAGGGGCTTACCTTCGTTACAACCTTTAGTTTGCTTGAGGTGTTTCAGGTAAACAAACTGATGTGTGACGGGGAAAGAAAGGAAAGTGAAAATAAATGAAAAGTGCACTCACCAAATCCTGGGTTTATAATCCTGGTTGTATTTAAATGTTTTTTCAATACATCATCTCTATGCAGAGTGATTCAACAAAAGGTCAACAGAATTTAATCCCTTAGTACTGGCTATGACCACCAGGTGGGCATAACTATACTGAAACCAGACTTATTTTGTTGGTTTAAAGGAAAACTCCACCCCCAAAATATGTAACGTTCAAAATACAGAACTCTGCAGCATCATATGATTCAAAATGCATCATACAGGCCAGATTTCTTATTTTTAAAGTTACATATTAGCTAGTTAGTATAGTTACATATACATACATATACATACAAACTTGATTGCTGACATGCAAAACATTTTGGGGAATAAATCATCAATGGACTAATGAAACAAATACCAAAATATAGTTTTGGGGTGGAGTTTTCCTTGAACATGGAAGTAAAAAAAAAAATAAGTATATACGTTTTTAAATAATCAATTGTGGTTCTTACCAACTCTCTCTCACTACTTCAATGTCGCTCACTAGATTCTGTGCTAAACAGATCCCAAAAATCTGAAAAAGGGCACAAAGATTAGGTGAGACATCGCTACTGTGGTGATAGATCTAGTTGATTTCAGTGTTTCATGGTCAGTTTTATGATCAGCAATACAGTTTTTTTAATGTCTAAATTCTATTCTCAGACAATAGCCTAAGTCATCATTTAGTATCATTTTGGGCGGCAGGTAGCCTAGTGGTCAGCGCTTTGGACCAGTAACCGAAAGGTTGCTAGATCGAATCCCTGAGCTGACATGGTAAAAATCTGTCGTTCTGACCCTGAACAAGGCAGTTAATCCACTGTTCCTAGGCCTTTATTGTAAATAATAATTTGTTCTTAACTGACTTGCCTAGTTAAATAAAGGTAAAATAAAAAATAGTAGCAAGTAAAGTCCACAACCATATGCACAAGCATAGTCAGCTATGAACATAAAAAGCAGAGATAAACAATGTTTCAAGACATCTTAAGAAATTGATCATTGACACCACTATCAAATAAAAAAAACCTGGCTATTTCAAGTTACAGTCCATTCCCGCGACATATCAGAGAAAATGTCAGAGACAATGTTGAAAGTACAGCCCCTTAAAGCTACATTCTGGGATTTGAAAAAACAACAAAAGGGGTGCCCGCTATTTGTTTTATTATACATCTGAGGGATGGGGGTCGGGAAATGTAACCCCTCTCAAATTCATAGACAGCACTCTAGATGCAAGGTCTGACAGTCCATGACATCTACATGATAGTTTCAACCATATTAGTTCACATTCTTCGTGTTTGTAAACAATGGAATAATGAAACCTTGGAGGGGATTCAACCCATAGAACGTTGTCGAACAATGTACCTTTTTAAAGCCAATGTTACCGCATACGTGGAGATCGCATCCAAGGTAAACATGGCAGATGTCAGCTCTATTGGAAATTATCTGAATATGTCAAGTGCTCCATAACGCAGCTTTGGATTGATTTCCGTCCCTTATATTTTGGATTATGGTGAAGACAAACAGTTGTGCTAAACTCATGAGGCATTTATAAATTATACATATACAGTGAGCTATATCAATGTGTAAAATATCAAGAATTGAAATTACCATTGAACAGCTTCTCAAATCCCAGGCTTTAGCTTTAAAACCAAAAATGCACTGAAAGCAGACAGGTAAAACTAGGGTTCATACTCCGGTGTATTTGGGGCTTATGTGTTCCCAACCTGTAGTAAAGCGATTCCTATGAAGATCCCTGCCACCACTGTCAGGTTGTCTTGAAGCCACTTCTCAAACTGAGGCACACAGCCTTTGATGTAGATAAAGGTCATCTGCTCCGAGTCCTAACACAGCAGATACGACACAAAACAAAACAATGACCTTTCATGCTAACATTTTTATCTTACAGTCCATAATTTAATTGGTATTTACTCTGTTATCAAGTGTAGCTCAGTTGGTTAGAGCATCATGCTACCACCACATTTACAAAAAACAGTTACTATACTAGAAGTCGCTTTGGATAACAGCGTCTGCTAAATGGCATAGCTACTTTAAAGTATTGTTATATTATTATGTGAATTGTACATCAGGTTAATCATGGTTCAGTAGCCTAGATGTTAAATGTCAGCTTTTGTTAGCCACCTTATTAGTCACCTCAAGTGTTTTCGCGGGCACTATGGGGTGAAGTTTCTCCTACATATAGATCTAGGAACAGCTTCCCCTCCCCCAATCCTAAATGCAAAACTGACCAAAGATCAGCGTGTAGCGGCAACTTCACCCTGACTTGCATGCCATATACAGTGAGCTCCAAAGGTATTGAGACAGTGACACATTTCACAACATTTGTTGTTTTGAAATGTGAATAAGGATGAGTGAGACTGATGAAAAATATGCGTCTCACTCATCATTATTCACGATTCATTAAAGATTATCTGTAATCATGGTAGCATACACATTAATGTAGAAGAGTTAAGAAACATATTATATTCTTATAAACAAGTGTTTAGACCACAAGCTTGATGTAATCATTGCGTGCTAGGAATAGGAGACCAAATATTCAACTTTTGATTACTTTAAACTCCTTTAAGCACAATTAGGGCTGTGGCGGTCATGAAATTGTGTTAGCCGGTGAATTTCAAGCTAATAACTGCCGGTCTCATGGTAATTGACCGATAATTAACACATTTAACATCTACTGGCATTCATGCATAGCCTACAAGCCACTGATGCAGACCTAAGGAACATCTACACTTTAAAAAGTATAAGAAATCCATGTACTATAGCCTACACCATCACAATAAATCCATGATTTATTTTATACCAGTCTAAAGAAACATGATATGAAGAAAATGTAGTGTGTTTCAGAAGAACAGAATAGCATACTCTGAGTTGTCCTTATCTGGCTTATTTTATCTTATCTGGCTTATCTGGCAATGCCATATGGCTGTGGGCTACACTAGTTCATTTAGCAGACATGATTTGCTTTGAATTCCGTGGCATTATTTTAGATGATTTTATATAGTATGAAGAACACAATTGAACATAGCTGAATAAAATAAAAATGATATTTTCTCCAAATTATTTGGGGGAGTGCGCACATGCGGCTATTCTGTGTTGAGAGGTTAATAAAGAAACAGGTACTCCTATATGTTTAATTTAGAGTTATTTATGTAACTTTAGTTGTGAAACAAACCTTGGGCTATGTGTTTAGATTTTTAAAACATTCTAGGGCTGCATAATGCGACTCTAATGATGATTTGAAAGGCATGAGCTCTGCTTTGTTTTTTGCACAGGCTGTACACACTTCATCAGTCTTTTAAAATTTGACAAGCACTGGATAATGTATCAGATTTCACGGCGGCATTCTTTTTGTGTGGCCATAATGCCCCCTAAAAAAATCCATGCCTTTTGCGACCAGCAGCTGTTGTGCCCTTGGGCTGAATATAATAATTATAATTCCCTTCTCCCAGCTGGGCGCGCCGAAGAACCTCTCACTCTCTGTCACTTGATCGGGTCTTTCTCACAGGATACAAGTGAAGACAGACACATCGGGGACGCAACTGTCCTCCTTATCTAACTCCGAAGCGCAAATTGAAGATATTGGAAGAACTGTCCACATTTATTTTTGTCAATCAACAAGAGAAGTAGGCCTAACAAACAGCAAATGCACACTCTACTATCCCCCATAGAACAAAAGTTGACCTATTCTGTGCGGGAAATAAATATTCCCAGCATAGTCTGGGACAGTTGTGGGATGTCATAATACAACCACTAGCATCAAAAACACTTTTAAAGTAATGACGCAACAGATCAGAACGTTTAACTTAAAATGTTGCTAAACTATTAGGCTATTTCTTCACATTATAAGCTCAGCAATGACCCATGGCATTAGGCTATACGCGCAAATGTTCCATTAGCAGGAAAACACCACCCTCAAAAGTGACAGCAAATGCAATTATGCATGTAATGCTTTTATTATAAATGTGTATTTTAATGGTTAAATTTATATTGAAACTCAAACTTGATACCCACTCGCTGCATATGTATGCCAGTTGGGCTCTACACCTGTTGTAAATCAGATTAATGTGCTTAACTTTACGAAGTTATTTGGCCACTTGATTTTTGATACCGTCACGACCGTCATATGAATAATTGGACCAAGGCACAGCGTGAGTAGAGTTCCACATTTTAATGATAGTGAAACTTCCAAAACAACAAAGATATAACGATCGTGAAATACGTAGCGCACATAGGCACTCATACAAAACAATATCCCCCATAGCAGGTGGGAAAAAGGACACACTAAGTATGATCCCCATTTAGAGGTAACGATTAACAGCTGCCTCCAATTGGGAACCATACACACACACCAACATAGAAATACAATACCTAGAAACCCCCCTAGTCACGCCCCGACCCACTACACCACAGAGAACCCCGAGGGCTCTCCATGGTCAGATGCAAACGTTGGGCTATATGTTTAGATTTTTTTTTTTATATTCTAAGGCTGCGACCGTAATGATGATTTGAAAAAATGCTTTGATTTTCCCGGCAACAAATATATAATTCACAAGTGATAGCCTAATATTGTCAACCATCAGACTATTCTTGATTTAATCTTGTCTTTACATATACTAAATAATATATAATATGTAATATAATATATGTAATGTAATATAATGTAATATATGTGTGAATTTTTATTTATTTAGAATGGACCATTATCATGCACCTGTCTCGAAGCAGGGGCAGGAGGAAAAAATACATGTCATCTATGCACTTAAATAGCGAATGGAGGATGCTATTCCCATTGTTAATCTTCATGCCATCCTGTTGTAAAGAGAAGCAATGTGCTTAATATTAGAAAAGTTGAGAAATAAATATAGTAGGCATAGCTTATAGAAAGCTGATGGGATCCTCCTCTTTTTAATAGAGGCCATCATTCTGTTTTCTCACGTAATTGCATAGCCTATAGAAATGTTGCATGAGCTCATGGGCTCTCGTGAAGTGTTTGATTAGATATTCGATAACATTTGCATTGATGTCAGAGTGATTAGAGGGACAATAGAGTGCTGAGTACCAAACTTGGTAGGCTACTAATGACCATCAACAGCATCAGAGCTTGAAGAAGCCTAATTACCGTGACTAAACGGTCACGAGGAATTTGACTATCATGACTCATGGCCGTCGGTGTGGCGGTAATACGGTCACCATAACAGCCCTAGTCAGAATAATTTTTGGTCCCCCTAAAATGGGTGGACTATGTACAAATCGTGCTGCAATTTTTAAACGGTTCCCCCGATATGAATAAAAATACCCTCAAATTAAGCTGACAATCCAAAGATGTTTGTATCATTTCAAATCCAAAGTGCTGGAGTACAGAGCCAAAACAACAAAACATTTGTCACTGTCCCAATACTCTTGGAGCTTACTATATCTCACCAAATGGCCATTCCATGAACATCCTGCAGTTCACCATGTCCTTTTGTTAAAATACCTTCCCTGAACTGAATCTTATCAAAACAGTCTCCAAATGTATGCTTTTCACAGTTTGAGGGTAATGTTTGGAAAATAAATACACCCCTTCCTTACATTACTCTCTCTCCCATGGTACTTGGCCCAAAGCACATTTCTCCACCATGAGTAATTCCATGCAACCCATAGTACTGAGGGAACCAGCTGTTGTTAAATGGGGGGCTGGGAGAGTGGTGATGGACTGTGAGACCAGTGTTGTGACAGACTTGGGTGGAGTGCAGTAAGAATTACCTCATCTAGCTCAACCAACCTGCCAATGACTAATGGGAAACAGTTTTCTACGATTCCTATTTCGCAATTCCACTGTTTTATTTTGAGGGCTGCCTTTTGATGAAACAACCCATCCCCATGCTGTGGAAAAAGCTCCCAGAGCTTGCTTCCAAGTGAACTGACTGCCGTAATGTTGGATTCTGGGGCTGTATGTATCAAGTGTCTCGGAGTAGGAGTGCTGATCTAGGATCAAGTCCCCCCTTTCCATGTAATATTATTCATTTTGATCCAAGAGGCAAGACAGTGGGTCTCTGAAGAACGTTTTCCCCTCTACTACTCAGGCATTGCACCAGCCTAACTGTGTCGGCTCAACACTAATAACAGCAACTTTCGAGTTAGAATATAGGTGAAGACTCTTGGATTAAGTACTTCACAGCATTTCCAGGAATCTCAAATAAGTTACTGTTGGGAAATAACATATTTTCTGCAAAAATAATGATTAAACTCACCGCTTTAGCTCGAATGTCGTAGCCACACTGGGTGTTAATGACATCCTCCTACAATATAAACGAGAGGATATTTATAAACGGTATATTCACAGCATTCGCCTAATTGACTCAAAACCAAACCTGGGACAAGTTTGCAAACAGTAGATAGAAATGGATGTAGAGGCTGCTAAAACTGGGGTTGTTAATGAGCTTGATATAGGCATATACAGTGGGGCAAAAAAGTATTTAGTCGGCCACCATTTGTGCAAATTCTCCCACTTAAAAAGATAAGGGTACACTTCAACTATGACAGACAAAATGAGAGAAAAAAAATCCAGAAAATCACATTGTATGATTTTTAATGAATTTATTTGCAAATTATGGTGGAAAAAAAGTATTTGGTCACCTACAAACAAGCAAGATTTCTGTCTCTCACAGACCTGTAACTTCTTCTTTAAGAGGCTCCTCTGTCCTCCACTCGTTACCTGTATTAATGGCACCTGTTTGAACTTGTTATCAGTATAAAAGGCATCTGTCCACAACCTCAAACAGTCACACTCCAAACTCCACTATGGCCAAGACAAAAGAGCTGTCGAAGGACACCAGAAACAAAATTGTAGACCTGCACCAGGCTGGGAAGACTGAATCTGCAATAGGTAAGCAGCTTGGTTTGAAGAATTTTTTTTTTTTTTTTTTTTACCTTTATTTTACTAGGCAAGTCAGTTAAGAACAAATTCTTATTTTCAATGACGGCCTAGGAACGACGGCCTAGAACGACAGATTTGTACCTTGTCAGCTCGGGGATTTGAACTTGCAACCTTTCGGTTACTAGTCCAACACTCTAACCACTAGGCTACGCTGCCGCCCCGGCTGTGGTAGCAATTATTAGGAAATGGAAGACATACAAGACCACTGATAATCTCCCTCGATCTGGGGCTCCACGCAAGATCTCACCCCGTGGGGTCAAAATGATCACAAGAGCGGTGAGCAAAAAAACCAGAACCACATGGGGGGACCTAGTGAATGACCTGCAGAGAGCTGGGACCAATGTAACAAAGCCTACCATCAGTAACACACTACGCCGCCAGGGACTCAAATCCTGCAGTGCCAGACGTGTCCCCCTGCTTAAGCCAGTACATGACCAGGCACGTCTAAAGTTTGCTAGAGAGCATTTGGATGATCCAGAAGAAGATTGGGAGAATGTCATATGGTCAGATGAAACCAAAATATAACTTTTTGGTAAAAACCCAACTCGTCATGTTTGGAGGACAAAGAATGCTGAGTTGCACCCAAAGAACACCATACCTACTGTGAAGCATGGGGGTGGAAACATCATGCTTTGGGGCTGTTTTTCTGCAAAGGGACCAGGACGACTGATCTGTGTAAAGGAAAGAATGAATGGGGCCATGTATGGTGAGATTTTGAGTGAAAACCTCCTTCCATCAGCAAGGGCATTGAAGATGAAATGTGGCTGGGTCTTTCAGCATGACAATGATCCCAAACACACCGCCCGGGCAACGAACGAGTGGCTTCGTAAGAAGCATTTCAAGGTCCTGGAGTGGCCTAGCCAGTCTCCAGATCTCAACCCCATAGAAAATCTTTGGAGGGAGTTGAAAGTCCGTGTTGCCCATCAACAGCCCCAAAACATCACTGCTCTAGAGGAGATCTGCATGGAGGAATGGGCCAAAATACCAGCAACAATGTGTGAAAACCTTGTGAAGACTTACAGAAAACGTTTGACCTCTGTCATTGCCAACAAAGGGTATATAACAAAGTATTCAGATAAACTTTTGTTATTGACCAAATACTTATTTTCCACCATAATTTGGAAATAAATTCATAAAAAATCCTACAATGTGATTTTCTGGATTTTTTTCTTCTCATTTTGTCTGTCATAGTTGAAGTGTACCTATGATGAACATTACAGGCCGCTCTCATCTTTTTAAGTGGGAGAACTTGCACAATTGGTGGCTGACTAAATACTTTTTTGCCCCACTGTATACCTGTATAGTAAGCCAAACCATTAGTTATTTTTAATTTTAATATATTATTTTATTTTTAATATCATGGATAATGTCAATGTCAAGGACTTAGATTTTGCACGTGCTTGTAGGCAAGGAAATGTAATTTGAAGATATATGCCATCTGGTCTTGTTGCATGCTAAAAAAAGAGATTTCATCATAAACATCTTCAAACAAGGTTCAGCTAGGGTTATATAGCCTATTTGTGTGCCGTTTGGCTGTAGTATGAGTTAGTTCTGTGCGGCACAGGCTAGTTGTTTCCCTCCTTGTATGTGTCATATGAGTATGATTTATGGTGACGTGAAGTTAGCCACTGAGACGTTAACCTCTTAAAAAGGGACATGAGCTAAGATAGGACATTCTGTTCGGCAGCCTCTGAGAAGACTAAACACTACGATCTGAATACTGTAATCTAGCCAGTGCGTTTGACAGAGACTACGACATGTCTTCTGACTAGGCAGAGAGAAACAACTAGGAAGGTATTGAGCTTTAACCTACTGACTTTGCTAAGTGTGTTCGCAGGCCACTTTACTATTCAAGTGTATTGGTATGAACTAATGTAATACGCTGGTGGCTGGACATTAGAATGGGGCATTTTATAACTGAAGTACTGACTGATCAACTCCAATAAAAGCTGTCTGTACTTCAGAAGATAGTGGGTATAGTTCAGTGAAGTGAGAGAACACGTACTGCGGGGTCTTTGGTGCAGCATGAAAAGGGGACTCCGCACTTCTCGCGACTTGGGTTGGAATCAGTGCAGTTGAAGTAGATGTTCAAGTTCCAGTCGTCTGCCCCAAAGGCTCCACAACACTCCCACTGGAAAGGCCAAAGAGACAGAACAACATCATGTTTAGACATCAACAACGTCTTATGCTGAGCTCAGACAAGGGACGCAAAAAACGTCATACCAGTAGGACAAGAAAGCAAGAAAATGAGTGATGGCAAAAGCAAGCCAGCACAATGGTATGAGTTGCTATGGTGATTTCAGTAAATAAACATTGCAAATCAACATCCGGTAGAAAACAAAGCTAGGGCACACACCAAAAGTTGAAATATTTGAACTCTGGTGGCAAGTGTCATCTACTGTGGCGGCTAATGACATTCACCTCCAGCCTCAACAGCATTTACCGTCATGCTCTCATTGAAAACAATTACATTGTTTGCCATCAACCTCGTACCATATAAACGCAGCATTACTGAGAGGTAAACATTGCATTCAGTAATACACATAATTGAGCATTCAGTAATACTCAACAGCATTTACCGTCATGCTCTCATTGAAAACAATTACATTGTTTGCCATCAACCTCGTACCATATAAACGCAGCATTACTGAGAGGTAAACATTGCATTCAGTAATACACATAATTGAGCATTCAGTAATACACATAATTGAATTGCTACTAGCATCACAGTGGGTGTGGCCCTTACATTACTTTCCATTAACCTAGGTAGTTGTCAATCCACATAGACAGTTTTATGTGCATTTGGCTATTTAGCTAGCTAGGTAATGCTAGGCAGAAGCTTCTGAAAATAACTAACGTAAACTCACCCCATTCCGTACAAATGTGCGTAACCGCAACATTCAAACGAGGCTACAAAGAAAACTAATGGGACTGTAGCGACTGTGTTGACTTCAAAATCGGGAGTGTGAACTAGGTTTCTATTCAAGAATTGATGGACATGGTAATGCCTCTATAGTATTGGAGAAAAGTTGAAAAGTTGTATACATTTCCCAAATGGCCCACCCGTGAAGGAAAGGTCTGAAAAGGTCTATGCTTTCCTATCAGTGCCTTCAGAAAGTATTCATACCCCTTGACTTGTTCCACTTATTTTTCACCCATCTACATAGAATAATCCATGAAGACAAAGTGAAAACATGTTTTTTTTTAATTTTGTAAATTGATTGAAAATGAAATGCCTAATTTACGTAAGTGTTCACAGCCCCTGAGTCAATACATGTTAGAATCACCTTTGGGAGCGATTACAGCTGTGAGTCTCTCAGAGCTTAGCACACCTGCATTGTACAATATATATATTTTTATCAAGCACTATCAATTTGGTTGTTGATCGTTCCTAGACAGCCATTTTCAACTCTTGCTATAGATTTTCAAGCTGATTTAAGTAAAACCTGTAACTAGGCCACTCAGGAACATTCAATGTTGTCTTGATAAGCAACTCCAGTGTATGGCTTTGTGTTTTGGTTATTTTCCTGCTGAAGGGTGAATTTGTCTCCCAGTGTCTGTTGGAAAGCAGACTGAGCCAGGTTTTCCTCTAGGATTTTGCCTGTGCTTTGCTCTATTCTTTTTCTTTTTATCCTAAAAAACTCACTAGACCTTGCCGATGACAAGCATATCCATAACTTGACACAGCCACAACCATGCTTGAAAATATGAAGAGTGATGTTGGATTTTCCCCAAACATAATGTTTTGTATTCAGGACATTAAGTTAATATCTTAGGCACATTGTAATGGCATTCTTCCTCCTCTTCTGAGGAGGAGTAGCGAGAAGGATCGGAGGACCAATGCGCTGCGTGGTAAGTGTCCATAACATTTATTTTAAGACAAACTGAACACTATGAAATACAAAACAATAAATGTGAACATGAACGAAAACCGAAACAGTACCGTGTGGCAACAAACACCCACAACTCAAAAGTGAAACCCAGGCTACACAAGTATGATTCTCAATCAGAGACAACTAACGACACCTGCCTCTGATTGAGAACCATACTAGGCTAAACTCAAAACCCCAACATAGAAAAACACACAGACTGTCCACCCCAACTCATGCCCCGACCAAACTAAATAAAGACAAAACAAAGGAAATAAAGGTCAGAACGTGACACACATTATTTTTGCAGTTTTACTTAAGTACCTTATTGCAAACAGGATGCATGTTTTGTATGATGTGTATTCTGTACAGGCTTCCTTCTTTTCACTTTGTCATTTAGGTTAGTATTGTAGAGTAACTACAATGTTGTTGATGCATCCTCAGTTTTCACCTATCACAGTCATTAAACTATGTAACTGTTTTAATGTCACCATTCAGCCTCATGGTGAAATCCTTGAGCGTTTTCCTTCCTCTCCAGCCACTGAGTTAGGAAGGACGCCTGTATCTTTGTAGTGGCTGGGTATATTGATACATCATCCAAAGTGTAATTAATAACTTCACCATGTTCAATGGGATATTCAGTGTATTTTTTATTTGTATTTTTACCCATCTGTCACACCCTGACCTTAGAGAGCCTTTTAATTTCTCTATTTGGTTAGGTCGGGGTGTGATTTGGGTGGGCATTCTAGTTTTTTCTATTTCTTTGTTGACCGGGTATGGTTCCCAATCCGAGGCAGCGGTCTATCGTTGTCTCTGATTGGGGATCATACTTAGGCAGACTTTTTTCCACCTTTAGTTTGTGGGATCTTGAATGTTTGTGTGCAGTTGCTTTCTGCACTGCATGTAGCTTTATGTTTGTTTTTTTGTATATTGTTGTTTTTTCGGTGTCATTTAAATAAAGGAAAAATGTACGCCTACCACGCTGCACCTTGGTCCAATCAATCTCTAAACGATCGTGACACCATCTACCATTAGGTGGTCTCTTGGCATTGGAAATCCTCCCTGGTCTTTGTGGTTGAATCTGTGTTTGAAATTCACTGCTCAACTGAGGGACCTTGTTCAGCTAATTTTTACTCCTGAACTTATTTGGGTTTGCCATTGAATACTTACTGACTAAAGACATTTCAGCCCTACATTTTTTATTAATTTGTAAAAATTTAGAAAAACATAATTCCACTTTGACATTTAGGGGTATTGTGTGTAGGCCAGTGACACAAAATCTCAATTGAATTAATTTTAAATTCAGGCTGTAACACAGCAAAATGTGTAAAAGTTTAAGGAGTGTGAATACTTTTTTCTAGATTTTACTCTTAAAATCACACTTAAAAAAATATATATATTTTTTTTAAGTCCACAACAATGCTTAAACCATATCAGGAGACCATTTTTGATGTCAGTGAAAAATATACAAACTAATATTTTTTCAACTGAACACAGGCAACAGACCATTTGGCTAGTGGTGTTTCTGTACTGTAGGCCTATGACAATGTAAGGAGCTGTTGGTGGACTTCAGGAAAAGGATGGCCGAACAGGCCTCCATTAACATCGATGGGGCTGAAGTGGAACAGGTTGAGAGTTTCAAGTTCCTTGGTGTCCACATCATCAAAGAACTATCATTTTCCAAACACACCAAGGCAGCTGTGAAGAGAGCAGGAGACTGAAAAGATTTGGCATGGGTCCCCAGATCCTCAAAAAGTTCTACAGCTGCACCATCGAGAGCATCCTGACCGGTTGCATCATCGCCTGGTATGGCAACTGCTCGGCATCTGACTGTAAGGCTCTACAGAGGGTAGTGCGTACGGCCCAGTATATCACTGGGGGCAAACTTCCTCACATCCAGGACCTATATATACTAGGCGGTATCAGAGGAAGGCCCAAAAAATTGTCAAAAGACTCCAGTCACACAAATCATAAACTTTTCTCTCTGCTACCGCACGGCAAGCGGTGCCCGAGCACCAAGTCCAGGACCAAAAGGCTCCTTAACAGCTTCTACCCCCAAACCATCAGACTGCTGAACAATTAATCAAAAGGCCATCTGGACTATTTACATTGCACCCCCCCACCCACACACACACTTTGTTTTTACACTGCTGCTACTCGCTGTTTATTATCTATGCATAGTCACTTTACAAATTACCTCACCTAACCTGTACCCCCGCACATTGACTCAGTACTTGTACCCCGTATATAGCCTCATTATTGTCATTTTCTTGTATTACTTTTTGACTTAATTATATTTTTGACTTTAGTTTATTTAGTAATGTTTTCTTAACTCTATTTCTTGAGCTGCATTGTTGGTTAGGGGTTTGTAGTAAGTAAGCATTTCACATGTTGTATTCGGTGCGTGACAAATACAATTTGATTCGATTTGAATGTAGGCCCACAGTCAGCGGCGGCTCACCCATTAGGGCATTAGCAGCCGTGCCCCACTTGTGATTGGTCCACAAAAAAAAACAAAAAAACTTGTGATAAAAAAGTGACAACATTTTTATTTAAAAATATATATATAATTCATGGATTGTGTTGTAAACACTCATAAAAGTCTGGTAAATGTTCAAAACAAGCTGTTGGGCTACTCTGCCCCTCAGTGACTGCCAGCAGTAGCAGCTTCGCCTCTGTGGGCGCATAGGCCGTGCGAACATTGCTTGGATTGTTTTGCCAGCTATTTGCTATGAGGGGGAACTACCCCGGATTGTATTCCAAAGCACTGGGTGTATCACAAAGCATGATCGATTTAATTAGCCAGCTACAGTCATTTTGAGAAACATTGAGAAATATTTTTATGTTTTTGTCAAATTAACCAGTTATCTACCTTTAAAAATCAGCTAGCTAGCTAGCAAGCACCCATGCCAATTTCAAGTCTTTCTAAATTAATATGGAAGTTAACTGGCTAGCGAATCATGCTTTGTGACATTATGTTAGCAATCTATCCCAAGTTACATAATGTGTTTTCACTTATTGCATCTGCATGCTTGTTGCGTTCTCCCTGGTGCACTTGTTGTTTGTGAGCTGGCTGCTCGTTCTAAACAGCATAATCTAATCTGTTCAAAAGAGCGGCAGCATGTGCAGCAATGGTCATTCGGTTTTTGACAAGCAAAAGTGAAATAGGTGTATTTATACTGTTGTTCAAATGCACAGATTGCTTCATACAGTATATATTTTCTAAGAAACTTGTTTCTGTCATGCTCCTTTGTTGACAACTCCAACCACCTCGCGTCACGGATATACAGCCAATCAGCGGTCACCGCTGCCCACACTTTGCTTTAACAAATGCCCTCCCGATTCATACAAATCATCATGATATCATTCTGCCTACTTTGCAGTGAACATTTAATTGGGAAGGTGTATTGGGGTCTGAATTGCGCATCGCAAAGATTCAGCCAAGACTCCGGACCAAACTTTTGTTGCCTTAGTTAACTTTTACCGATAGATATCATAAATTGAAAGCACATAGTCATTTTTTCATCAAATAATTGTTAAAATTCAAACAAATTTTGCTATTTCATTTTTAAGACCCCTTGAAGTAACAAAAACAATATTTAAAAAGTATTTAATTAACATTTGTATTCGGCCTGACTGCTATTAGCCCAACTGTAGCGATGTGCGGTGAGAGTCGGGAAGCAAGTTCAGGGAGTGAGTGTTTTAAATAATAATAATAATAATAATAAATAAATAAATAAAAACACAACATAATACAAAATAAGAAACACGGACAACGCACAGACATGACACAGAAACAATAACACCTGTGGAAGGAACCAAAGGGAGTGACATATATAGGGAAGGTAATCAAGGAAGTGATGGAGTCCAGTTGAATGATGACGTGCAGGTGCGCGTAACGATGGTGACAGGTGTGCACCATTAAGAGCTGCCTGGTGAACAAGAGGGCGGAGAGGGAGCACACGTGACAGTACCCCCTCCCCGACGCGTGGCTACAGCCGCAGGACGCTGACCAAAATGACAATCCCAGGGATCAGGAGTGGACCAGTCACCTCTGCTGAGGTGCGGGAAACATGTCAGGCCGGCTGAGACGCGGGAGCATGGCGGCCTAGAGCACCGGAGAGAGCAGACGTGACGATACCCCCTCCCCGGCGCCTTCGGCTCCAGCCTCAGGACGCCAACCCAAGGGACGATCCCGGGGATCAGGATCGGACCGGTCATACCTGCTGATGCGCGGGAACCTGTTGCCGGCTGGGACGCGGGAACCTTACAGACCAGCTGAGGCAGGGGATCCTGGCAATCTGGCTGAGGCACAAGAACCTGACGAGCCGGTGGAAGCAGGGGAGCCTGGCGATCCGGCGAAGGCTTGAAAGTCTGACGAGCTGGCTGAGGCAGTGGAGCCTGGAAATCCGGCTGAGGCATGAGAGCCTGACGAGCTGGCGGAGGCAGGGAAGCCAGGCGATCTGGCTGAGGCATGAAAGCCTGTAGCGGCCCCCATACCTGACATCATTCCACCTGACACAAAAAAAGCACTCTCTGATGCTTACCTAGATGAGGGGTTATTCTTGAACGATGTGCGCTGAGAGTCGGGAAGCAAGTTCAGGGAGTGAGTGTTTTAATAAATAAACACAACATAATACAAAATAAGAAACACGGACAACACACAGACATGACACAGAAACAGAAACAATAATTCCTGGGGAAGGAACCAAAGGGAGTGACATATATAGGGAAGGTAATCAGGGAAGTGATGGAGTCCAGGTAAGTGATGACGCGCAGGTGCGCATAATGATGGTGACAGGGGTGCGCCATCACAAGCTGCCTGGTGACCTAGAGGCCGGAGAAGGAGCACATGTGACACAAACGCATTGAATAACAGATTCCCTAAAGGGAACAACAGATAGTCCCCCCCAAAACAATCAAAATGAAGTTTGTTCTGAAGTGTCTGTCCTGTATCTGAGAGATAAAAAAAAATCCTGATCTTTCTTTTATTACATTTGTACATGTATTTTACCCCTTATTTTTGTCACTAAAGAGTCTCCATATATAAACTCAGCAAAAAAAAAGAAATGTCCCATTTTCAGGACCCTGTCCTGTCGTAAAAATCCAAATAATTTCACAGATCTTCATTGTAAAGGGTTTAAACACTGTTTCCAATGCTTGTTCAATGAATCATAAACAATTAATCAACATGCACCTGTGGAACAGTCGTTAAGACACTAACAGCTTACGACGGTAGGCAATTAAGGTCACAGTTAGGCAATTAAGGTCAAACTTAGGACACTAAAGAGGCCTTTCTACTGACTCTGAAAAACACCAAAACTAAGATGCCCAGGCTCCCTGCTCATCTGCGTGAACGTGCCTTAGGCAAACTGCAAGGAGGCATGAAGACTGCAGATGTGGCCAGGGCAATAAATTGCAATGTCAGTACTGTGACGCCTAAGACAGCGCTATTGGGAGACTCACCAGACATCACTGGCAACAACGTCGCCTATGGGTACAAACCCACCGTTGCTGGACCAGACAGGGCTGGCAAAAAGTGCTCTTCGCTGACGAGTCGCGGTTTTGTTTCACCAGGTGTGATGGTCGGATTCGCGTTTATAGTCGAAGGAATGAGCGTTACACCGAGGCCTGTACTCTGGGGCGGGATCGATTTGGAGGTGGAGGATCTGTCATGGTCTGGGGCGGTGTGTCACAGTATCATCGGACTGAGCTTGTTGTCATTGCAGGCAATCTCAACGCTGTGCGTTACAGGGAAGACATCCTCCTCCCTCATGTGGTACACTTCCTACGGGCTCATCCTAACATGACCCTCCAGCATGACAATGCCACCAGCCATACTGCTCGTTCTGTGTGTGATTTCCTGCAAGACAGGAATGTGTTCTGCCATGGCCAGTGAAGAGCCCAGATCTCAATCCCATTGAGCAAGTCTGGGACCTTTTGGATCGAAGGGTGAGGGCTAGGGGCATTCTCCCCAGAAATGTCCAGGAACTTGTTCCAGAGTGCTCAGGACCTCAGACTGGGGTGAAGGTTCACCTTCCAACAGGACAACAACCCTAAGCACACAGCCAAGACAACGCAGGAATGGCTCTGGGACAAGCCTCTGAATGTCCTTGAGTGGCCCAGCCAGAGCCCGGACTTGAACGCAATCGAACATCTCCAGAGAGGCCTGAAAATAGCTGTGGAGCGACACTCCCCATCCAACCTGACAGAGCTTGAGAGGATCTGCAGAGAAGAATGGGAGAAACTCCTCAAATACAGGTGTGCCACATTTGTAGTGGCATACCCAAGAAGACTCGAGGCTGTATTCGCTGCCAAATATGCTTCAACAAAGTACTGAGTAAAGGGTCTGAATACTTACAGTTGAAGTCGGAAGTTTACATACACCTTAGCCAAATACATTTAAACTCAGTTTTTCACAATTCCTGACATTTGATCCTAGTAAAAATTCCCTGTCTTAGGTCCGTTAGGATCACCACTTTATTTTAAGAATGTGAAATGTCTAAATAAAAGTAAAGAGAATGATTTATTTCAGATTTGATTTCTTTCACCACATTCCCAGTGGGTCAGACGTTTACATACACTCAATTAGTATTTGTTAGCATTGCCTTTAAATTGTTTAAATCGGGTAGCCTTCCACAAGCGTCCCACAATAAGTTGGGTGAATTTTGGCCCATTCCTCCTGACAGAGCTGGTGTAACTGAGTCAGGTTTGTAGGCCACCTTGCTCGCACACGACTTTTCAGTTCTGCCCACAAATGTTCTATAGGATTGAGGTCAGGGCTTTGAGATGGCCACTCCAATACCTTGACTTGGTTGTCCTTAAGCCATTTGGCCACAACTTTGGAAGTATGCTTGGGGTCATTGTCCATTTGGAAGACCCATTTGCGACCAAGTTTTAACTTCCTGACTGATGTCAGAGATGTTGCTTCAATATATCCACATAATTTTCCTCCCTCATGATACCATGTATTTTGTGAAGTGCACCAGTCCCTCCTGCAGCAAAGCACCCCCACAACATGATGCTGCCACCCCGTGCTTCACGGTTGGGATGGTGTTCTTCAGCTTGCAAGCCTCCCCCTTTTACCTCCAAACATAACAATGGTCATTATGGCCAAATAGTTATATTTTTGTTTCATCATACCAGAGGACATTTCTCCAAAAAGTACGATCTTTGTCCCCATGTCAGTTGCAAATCATAGTCTGGCTTTTTTATGCCGGTTTTGGAGCAGTGGCTTCTTCCTTGCTGAGTGGCCTTTCAGGTTATGTCGATATTGGACTCGTTTTACTGTGAATATAAATACTTTTGTACCGGTTTCCTCCAGCATCTTCACAACGTCCTTTGCTGTTGTTCTGGGATTGATTTGCACTTTTTTCACCAAAGTACATTAATCTCTAGGAGACAGAACGCATCTCCTTCCTGAGCAGTATGACGGCTGCATGGTCCCATGGTGTTTATACTTGTATACTCTTATTTGTACAGATGAACGTGGTACCTTCAGACGTTTGGAAATTGCTCCCAAGGATGAACCAGACTAGTGGAGGTCTGCAATTTTTTTCTGAAGTCTTAGCTGATATCTCCATGATGTCAAGCAAAGAGGCACTGTTTGAAGGTAGGCCTTGAAATAAATCCACAGGTACACCTCCAATTGACTCAAATGATGTCAATTAGCCTATCAGAAGCTTCTAAAGCCATGACATAATTTTCTGGAATTTTCCAAGCTGTTTAACGGCAGTCAACTTAGAGTATGTAAACTTCTGACCCACTGGAATTGTGATAAGTGAAATAATCTTTCTGTAAACAATTGTTGGAAAAATTATTTGTGTCATGCACAAAGTTGATGTCCTCACTGACTTGCCAAAACTATAGTTTGTTAACAAGAAATTTGTGGAGTGGTTGAAAAACGAGTTAATGACTCCAACCTAAGTGTATGTAAACTGCCGACTTCAACTGTATGTAAATGTGATATTTCAGTATTACATTTTTTATTCATTTTCAAAAATGTATAAACAACTTTTTTATTTGTCATTATGGGTTAGTGTGTAGATTGAGGGAATTATTATTATTTAAAAAAAATCTATTTTAGAATAAGGCTGTAAAGTGACAAAGTGTGGAAAAAGTAAAGGATTCTGAACACTTTCCAAAGGCACTGTACCTGCGTATAGCCCCAAATACACCACTGGATGCACCAGTAAATTATCTTATCACACAGAAAGACAGTTGTGAAAAGATAACTGCTCTTACGTATTCTTGGGTGAAATCTATGAGATTCTGTAGGTCAATGTCATCCCGGTACGCCCGGATGTTGTTGTTAATGAAGAAGTTGAGCTGGTCCTTTATCCAGTCCTTGAAGACGAAGGCCAAGACTCCAGCTGTCAGCTCCAGGAAGAAGATGATCCCCAGGAACACAGAGAACTGGAACAGAGTGACATTGGCCAACACTTAATATGGAATAGCCAGCAAGAAAAATTGGTTCAAATCACTTAAAAAAATCTTATGCCTGAGATCCCGCTAACGGGATCGATATGACAACAGCCAGTGAAAGTGCAGGGCGCCAAACAGAAATCTCATAATTAAAATTCCTCAAACATACAATTATTTCACTCCATTTTAAAAGATACACTTCTTGTTAATCCCACCACAGTGTCCGATTTCAAATAGGCTTTACGGTGAAAGGTACCACAAACGATTATGTTAGGTGAGTGCCTATTCACAGAAAAACACAGCCATTTTTCCAGCCAAAGAGAGGAGTCACAAAAAGCAGAAATAGAGATAAATGAATCACTAACCTTTGATGATCTTCATCAGATGACACTCACAGGACTTCGTGTTACACAATACATGTATGTTTTGTTCAATAAAGTTCATATTTATATCAAAACATCTCAGTATACATTGGCGTGTTATGTTCAGTAGTTCCAAAAACATCCGGTGATTTTGCAGAGAGCCACATCAATTTACAGAAATACTCATCATAAATGTTGATGAAAATACAAGTGTTATACATGGAACTTTAGATAAACTTCTCAATGCAACCGCATGTCAGATTTAAAAAAAAGCTTTACAGAAAAAGCAAACCATGCAATAATCTGAGTACAGCACTCAGAGACCAAAACAAGCCAAACAGATATCCACCATGTTGTGTAGTCAACAGAAGTCAGAAATAGGCATTATAAATATTCACTTACCTTTGATAATCTTCATCAGAATGCCCTCCCAGGAATCCCAGTTCCATAATAAATGTTTGATTTGTTCGATAAAGTTCACAATTTATGTCCAAATACTACTTTTGTTAGCGAGTTTGGTAAACAAATCCAATCTCACGACGCGCTTGCAAGTCCAGCAGAAAGTCCAAAAAGTTATATTACAGTTTGTAGAAGCATGTCAAACGAAGTATAGAAACAATCTTTAGGACGTAAAATAAATCTTCAATAATGTTCCAACCAGAGAATTCCTGTCTGTAGAAATGCAATGGAACAGAGCTTGCGAGACTGAGCTTGTGGCTCTCTGACAGACCTCTGACTCATTACCCTCTCATTCGCCCCCACTTCACAGTAGAAGCATCAAACAAGGTTATAAGGACTGTTGACATCTAGTGGAAGCCTTAGGAAGTGCAATATGACCAATATCCCACTGTGAATTCGATAGGCCAAGAGTTGAAAAATGACAAACCTCAGATTTCCCACTTCCTGGTTGGATTTTTCTCAGGTTTTTGCCTGCCATATGTGTTCTGTTATACTCACAGACATCATTCAAACAGTTTTAGAAACTCCAGAGTGTTTTCTACCCAAATATACTACTAATATGCAAAGCTTAGTTTTAGAAACTCCAGAGTGTTTTCTACCCAAATATACTACTAATATGCAAAGCTTAGCTTCTGGGACTGAGTAGCAGGCAGTTTACTCTGGGCACCTTATTCATCCAAGCTACTCAATACTGCCCCCTGCCATAAGAAGTTAATGAGCAGGTTGTATACTGGTTGCGATAGGAGCTTTTGTAAATGTATTTTTATTATTTTCAAATGTAAAAAAAATTGTGTCCCATCTCCCCTCTTCAGAGGACAAAAATAACTTTTAGTTTTTTTTGTTACATGTACATTCTACACACGTTTTACATAAATGGCACTTTTTTCACAGTAGTTACATAGGAAGAATATAGTTATTTGATATACATTATATATATCTGGATATAATTAAAAACATTCTGTATACATTATATATCGTGTTTTCAGTCATATTATTATGACACTATTATAGAATATGAGCTTTATAACCCACCCCTCAGCTACTCTCAGTCCATCCCACCTATCTATGTAAACCACACTTATGATTTCCATGTGCCATATATTTTTCAACTGTGCTGTGATGTTTCACATAAATTCTGAACCTTTCTAATCACTTAGTACTTACAGATTGTAAATTAAAGATGAATATTTATAATAAAAGTATTATTATATTGTTGATTGATTTGCCTATGGCTTTCCAAATCTCCCAACAGTGCTAATTGATTTGTGTCATGACGTGCCCTGGGGGGGGAGGATCATAGCCCCCCCCCCCCCCCCCTCTCCACAGTTTCATGACTTAACGACAGGTCGTAAATTCCTGGAAGGGACCCGCTCCCCCTTTGGACATGCAGTATGGTGAGAGGGGATTTCACAGTGGAACAAAGAGTTTCTCTTTCTTCAACTCCTAATCCCCAAAATTGGAGGATTAAACGATATTTCTAGTTTTGAGAAATATGGGAATGGTCCGCGGGTATTTAATGAACAAAGTTGTTTCATTTGGTGAAGGACAGGAAACACACATAACATCTCCTAGTGTACATTTCCCGGCTGTCAGGTTTACATCTAAATATTGTGAAACGTGATTAAACATTAAACTATTTGTGGAAAGATGTAATGTGATGTCAACCTTCTAAATGAGAAAATATCAACCTTCTAAATGAGAAAATATAGGTTTCCATATAGTTAACCACATCAATGGCCACGCCCACGTAGACATTACGTCGGCATCATCGACCACCCTTTTCTCTGAAGTGTATAAAACCCACTCCTGATGAAATTCACATTAGACTAGAAAACATGCAGCTGAAGCTATGTGTGAAATTGGTTAAAACTACAAGACCAGAAGCCCATACCACACGGAGCATTGGCTACATGGCTGGAAATGGTTCAACTCTGAGACTATTGATCACTACAGAATAAGTGAGAAATTCTAGACAAACTAATTACTAGTCTGCAGCTAGAAATGACATAAACCTAGAACGAGAATAGCGACAACCGCAGAACAACATCTATTCTAACATTCCCGAATGGTATCTATACTAACCACCTATGACTTTGATCTTCAGGGAAACACAACCAGAGACTTTTCTGTTGATTCTCTCCAGCAGATGGACCGGCGACCACAAAGAAAGACAGCAAGACATACACTCGTAAATATGTTGAATGAGCGGTCATTCATGTAAAGTATTAGCAATTTCTATGAGTGTAGTTTTATCCATTCTGTTCTCCCGCTCTTTCTCAGTCCCCACCCCTTTTCTTTTGTCTCCCAAGCCGGCATATCGGCTTAGCTCACTAGGGACTTTTCTATCATGTTATCAATGCATTGTGTTAGTAACCAATAATGCATTGTGTTAGTAATCTACTGTTTGTTTGTTATGTATTTCTGTGATTAACTAAGTTAGTTAGGAAAGAAATAATTAAGCCAATTTGTATATCGCTGATTCATAATTTATGCTAGAGTTCATGAAAATAACCAAGAATTTTACAACGTTTGGAATGAGACTAACGAAAGGTAAAGAGTTATAGACATTAATAGATGACTGTACTCGATAAGATATGAAAATATCTGAAGAGTCAATTCAGGAAATACTCTATTAAAAAAATTCTGTGGTGCCCCAACTTCCTAGTTAATTAAAGTTTACATGATTAGTTTAATCGCGTAATAATAATTACACTTATAGAATTTATTTGATTAAATAACTGTCTTCACATTTAATGATAGTCCAGACACGACACTTGGTTATGACATCATGAAAGAATTATGTGATCTCTACAACCAGCAAACCAGTTTACAGCCAGGATATGAAGTCATTATGTTTTCGCATTCCATCTTTTCCCCACTGGATAGAAGCATAGCACAGTATATGAAACATGAACAAATGCTACATATTTGTAGATAAAGCAACTGAACTTAAAAAACTGAGCTAATCAACACTGCCAACCAAATATATTATGCAAACACATTAGTAATCACTGTTGTTGTTTTCAAGCTTTCTACTATCAGCTACCCCTTCCATCACCCAGTTCAAGAGAACCCGGGGGTGTAACCAAGCCATCAGAGAGAGAATTAATCTATTCTGGACCTCTAACAATTCATTGCCAATCTATTCAACATTGCATTGACATTATCTAAGATGTTGCCTTGGTTTATAAGACTCTCAATATAAAGCTTTTTGTCATAAACCTAAACCTCCCTTTCATCTACACTCCTGGAAAAAAAGGATTCTGAAAGGGTTCTTCGGCTGTCCCCATAGGATAACGCTTTTCGGTTTCAGGTAGAAGCCTTTTGAGTTCCATGTAAAACCCTCTGTGGAAAGGGTTCTACATGGAACCCAAAAGGGCTCTACCTAGAACCAAAAAGGTTATTCAAAGGGTTCTCCTATGGGGACAGCCAAAATAACCCTTCAAGGTTCTAGATAGCACCTTTTTTCTAAGAGTGTACAATATTTATATCAAAGGCCCACCAATCACAAATGGGGAAAAAAAATCTGTTTGTTAAACTGGTTTTCTGGTTGAGAACAAAATGGTCTCTGTTACCTAAGGTCTCTTTCGTGACAACATCAAGAAGTCCTGGGAAAGATTTTGGTTGATATCTGTTCAACCATATTACGACCTGATAAAAATATCCTTTTCTGGTTGTTAAAAAGATGTTAAAAAAACATCCTTAAACAAACTGACCTAACCATGACTTCCTAAAAGACATCACATTGTAATAAAATACATCATTAAAGACATAATTGAGAGCAATAATTCACCAGTCCAAACAAAACAAAAACACACACCTGCTCCGTAAAGCTGTGTGCTCTGGTTTAGTACACACATTATAGTGGACCTACAGTTGAAGTCGGAAGTTTACATCCACCTAAGCCAAATACATTTAAACTCAGTTTTTCACAATTCCTGACATTTAATCCTAGTAAAAATTCCCTGTCTTAGGTCAGTTAGGATCACCACTTTATTTTAAGAATGTGAAATGTCAGAATAATAGTAGAGAGAATTATTTATTTCAGCTTTTATTTCTTTCATCACATTCCCAGTGGGTCAGCAGTTTACATACACTCAATTAGTATTTGGTAGCATTGCCATTAAATGATTTAACTTGGGTCAAATCTATCGGGTAGCCTTCCACAAGCGTCGCACAATAAGTTGGTTGAATTTTTTGGCCCATTCCTCCTGACATAGCTGGTGTAACTGAGTCAGGTTTGTAGGCTTCCTTGCTCGCACACACTTTTTCAGTTCTGCTCACACATTTTCTATGGGATTGAGGTCAGGGCTTTGTGATGGCCACTCCAATACCTTGACTTTGTTGTCCTTAAGCCATTTTGCAGCAACTTTGGAAGTATGCTTGGGGTCATTGTCCATTTGGAAGACCCATTTGTGACCAAGCTTTTTCCTCCAAACATAACAATGGTCATTATGGCCAAAAGGTTATATTTTTGTTTAATCAGACTGGAGGACATGATCTTTGTCCCCATGAGCAGTTGCAAATTGTAGTCTGGATTTTTTTATAGCGGTTTTGGAGCAGTGATTTCTTCCTTGCTGAGCGGCCTTTAAGGACATGTCGATATAGGACTCGTTTTACTGTGGATAAAGATACTTTTGTACCGGTTTCCTCCAGCATCTTCACATCGTCCTTTGCTGTTGTTCTGGGATTGATTTGCACTTTTTGCACTAAGGTTCGTTCATCTGTAGGAGACAGAACGCGTCTTCTTCCTGAGCAGTATGACGGCTGCATGGTCCCATGGTGTTTATACTTGCGTACTCTTGCTTGTACAGATGAACGTGGTACTTTCAGGCTTTTGGAAATTGCTCCCAAGGATGAATCAGACTAGTGAGGTCTGCAATTTTTTTCTGCTGGTTTCTTTTGATTTTCCCATGATGTCAAGCAAAGAGGCACTTGCTTTGAAGGTAGGCCTTGAAATAAATCCACAGGTACACCTCCAATTGACTCAAATTATGTCAATTGGCCTATCAGAAGCTTCTAAAGCCATGACATCATTTTCTGGAATTTTCCAAGCTGTTCAACTTTTTGGGGATAGGGGGCAGCATTTTCACTTTTGGATGAATAGCGTGCCCAGAGTGAACTGCCTCCTACTCTGTCCCAGATGCTAATAAATGCATATTATTATTCGTATTGGATAGAAAACTCTGAAGTTTCTAAAACTGTTTGAATGATGTCTGTGAGTATAACATAACTCATATGGCTGTCACGCCCTGATCAAAGTATTTTGGGTTTATTTTCATTTATTTGGTCAGGCCAGGGTGTGGCATGGGGTTTTGTATGTGGTGTGTTGGGTTTGTAGCTTAGTGGTTTGTTCTAGTGAAGTCTATGGCTGTCTGAAGTGGTTCTCAATCAGAGGCAGGTGTTTATCGTTGTCTCTGATTGGGAACCATATTTAGGCAGCCATATTCTTTGGGTGTTTTGTGGGTGATTGTCCTTAGTGTTAGTTTGCACCAGTTTAGGCTGTTTCGGTTTTCACATTACGTTTATTGTTTTTGTATTGATTCGTGTTTACGTTGTTTTATTAAACATGAATCTCAATAGCCACGCCGCATTTTGGTCCGATCCTTGCTACACGTCCTCGTCCGAGGAGGAGATAGAAGAAAGCCGTTACAGAATCACCCACCACAACAGGACCAAGCGGCGTGGTGACAGGCAACAGCAGCGAAAGGAGGAGTGGACATGGGAGGTCGTTATGGACAGCAGGAGCATGGACTATACTACTTGGGAGGAGATAGACAGGTGGGCGGTCGACCCAGGGAGAGTGCCGGAGCCCGCCTGGGATTCGCTGGAGCAGTGCGAGGAAGGTTATCGGAGAATGGAGTTGGTGAAGCAAGCACGGCGGCGCGCAAGGAAGCCCGGGAGTCAGCCCCAAAAATGTATTGGGGGGGGCTAACAGGGAGTATGGCTACGCCAGGTAGGAGACCTGGGCAAACTCCCTGTGCTTACCGGGGGGCACTGGCAGGGCGACCGGGACCATTCAACCGGGTAAGGTTGGGCAGGCTCGGTGCTCAAGAGTTCCAGTGCGCCTGCACGGTCCGGTCTACCCAGTACCACCTCCACACCCCAGCCCTCCGGTAGCAGCTCCCCGCACCAGGCTTCCTGTGCGTGTCCTCGGCCCAGTACCACCAGTGCCAGCACCACGCATCAGGCCTACAGTGCGCCTCGCCTGTTCAGCGCAGTTGGAGCCTTCCTCCTCTCCAGCGCTGCCGGAGTCTCCCGCCTGTTCAGAACTGCCAGTCTGCAAGGAGCTGCCAGTCTGCAAGGAGCTGCCAGTCTGCAAGGAGCTGCCAGTCTGCATAGAGCTGCCAGTCTGCAAGGAACTGCCAGTCTGCAAGGAGCTGCCAGTCTGCATGGAGCTGCCAGTCTGCATAGAGCTGCCAGTCTGCAAGGAGCCGCCAGAGCTGCCAGTCTGCAGGATGCCGCCAAAGCTGCCAGTCTGCAGGATGCCGCCAAAGCTGCCAGTCTGCAAGGAGCCGCCAGAGCTGCCAGTCTGCATGGAGCAGTCAGAGCCGCCAGTCAGCATGGAGCAGCCAGGGCCGCCAGTCAGCAGGGAGCAGCCAGAGCCGCCAGTCAGCATGGAGCAGCCAGTCAGCATGGAGCAGCCAGAGCAGCCAGTCAGCATGGAGCAGCCAGAGCTGCCAGTCAGCATGGAGCAGCCAGTCAGCATGGAGCATCCAGAGCAGCATGGAGCAGCCAGAACTGCCAGTCAGCCAGACTCTTCCAGATCTGCCAGTCAGCCAGACTCTTCCAGATCTGCCAGTCAGCCAGACTCGTCCAGATCTGCCAGTCAGCCAGACTCTTCCAGATCTGCCAGTCAGCCAGACTCTTCCAGATCTGCCAGTCAGCCAGACTCTTCCAGATCTGCCAGTCAACCAGACTCTTCCAGATCTGCCAGTCAACCAGACACTTCCAGATCTGCCAGTCAGCCAGACTCTTCCAGATCTGCCAATCAACCAGACTCTTCCAGATCCGCCAGTCAGCCAGGATCTACCAGAACCACCAGCCAGCCAGGATCTGCCGGATCCAACTACCTGCCTGAGCTTCCTCTCAGTGCTGAGCTTCCTCGCAGTGCTGAGCTTCCTCGCAGTGCTGAGCTTCCTCTCAGTGCTGAGCTTCCTCTCAGTCCCGAGCTGCCCCTCAGTCCCGAGCTGCCCCTCAGGCCCGAGCTGCCCCTCAGTCCAGTGGGGTTCTGGGTGAGGACTACTAGGCCATGGTCGGCGGCGAGGGTGGACTATCCAGGGACGCGAGGAGGAGGGACTAAGACTTTGATAGAGTGGGGTCCACCTCCCGCGCCGGAGCCGCCACCATGGACAGACGCCCACCCGGACCCTCCCCTATGGTTTTTGGTGTGCGTCCGGGAGTCCGCACCTTGGGGGGGGATTCTGTCACGCCCTTGTCGAAGTATTTTGGGTTTATTTTCATTTATTTGGTCAGGCCAGGGTGTGGCATGGGGTTTTGTATATGGTGTGTTGGGTTTGTAGCTTAGTGGGGTGTTCTAGTGAAGTCTATGGCTGTCTGAAGTGGTTCTCAATCAGAGGCAGGTGTTTATCGTTGTCTCTGATTGGGAACCATATTTAGGCAGCCATATTCTTTGGGTGTTTTGTGGGTGATTGTCCTTAGTGTCATCTGTGTTAGTTTGCACCAGTTTAGGCTGTTTCGGTTTTCACATTACGTTTATTGTTTTTGTATTGATTCGTGTTTACGTTGTTTTATTAAACATGAATCTCAATAGCCACGCCGCATTTTGGTCCGATCCTTGCTACACCTCCTCATCCGAGGAGGAGATAGAAGAAAGCCGTTACAATGGCAGGCAAAAAGCTGAGAAAAAATCCAACCAGGAAGTGGGAAATCTGAGGTTTATAGTTTTTCAACTCAGCCCCCATTGAAGATACAGGGTGATATTAGTTATGTTTCACTTCCCAAGGCTTCCACTAGATGTCAACAGTATTTAGAAACTGTTTTGAGGATTCTACTCTAAAGGAGGGGCTCATCACTTCATTTGTACAGACAAAGGAATTGTCCGGTTGGAACATTAATGAAGTTTTATGTTAAAAACATCCTAAAGATTTATTCCATACTTAGTTTGGCATGTTTCTACGGGCTGTAATGGCCAGACCTGAACGAGCTTTTGGATTTGTTTACCAAACGCCCGAACAAAAGAAGATATTTGGACATAACTGATGGACATTATCGAACAAATCAAACATTTATGGTGGAACTGGGGTTCCTGGGAGTGCATTCTGATGAAGATCATCAAAGGTAAGTGAATATTTAAAATGCTATTTCTGAGTAATGTTGACTACCCAATAGTAGTGGGTAGGTTGCTTTGTTGTTTAAAGGCTGTACTCAGATTATTGCATGGTTTGCATTCTCCGTTAAGTTTTTTTGAAATCTGACACAGCGGTTGCATTAAGGAGAAGTTTATCGAAAGTTCCATGTATAATAGTCGTATCTTTATCAATGTTTATTTTGAGTACTTCTGTAAATTGATGTGGCTCTCTGCAATAATATCACCACATATTTTAGAACTACTGAACGTAACGCGCCAATGTAAACTCAGATTTTTTTATATAAATATTAACTTTATCAAACAAAACATACATGTAGTGTGTAACATGAAGTCCTATGAGTGTCATCTGCTGAAGATCATCAAAGGTTAGTTATTAATTTTATCTCTATTTCTGCTTTTTGTGACTCCTCTCTTTGGCTGGAAAAAATGGCTGTGTTTTTCTGTGACTTGGTGGTGACCTAACAATCGTTTGTGGTGCTTTCGCTGTAAATCCTTTTTGAAATCAGACACTGTGGCTGGATTAACGAGAATTGTATCTTTAAAATGGTGTAAAATACTTGTATGCTTGAGGAATTTTAATTATGAGATTTCTGTTGTTTTGAATTTGGCGCCCTGCACTTTCACTGGCTGTTGGGAGGCGGAACCCCAGTCCTAGACAGGTTAAAGGCACAGTCAAATTAGTGTATGTAAACTTCTAACCAACTGGAATTGTGATACAGTGAATTATAAGTGAAATAATCTGTCTGTAAACAATTGTTGGAAAAATTACTTGTGTCATGCACAAAGTAGATGTCCTAACCGACTTGCCAAAACTATAGTTTGCTAACAAGAAATGTGTGGAGTGGTTGAAAAACTAGTTTTAATGACTCTAACCTAAGTGGATGTAAACGTCCGACTTCAACTGTATAATTGCTTGGTAGGGTAGGGTTAAGTATTGACAAGGGGAGGAAAAATACTTCCAATGTTATGTCATATCAATGTAAAATATAATGGTCTCGAATAAAAAGGGGAACATACAAACTTGAGAAGGAAAGAGTTCTCCCTCAGTGCTCCGATGCAGCCGGCAAAGCCAAGGATAAACATAACTCCTCCCACCACCAGGAAGAGCCAGACGGGGTCAAAGCCCCCCAGGTCTGTGATGGACGAGATGTTGGAGAGCACACCCTGGAGAGAGAGAGAGAGAGAGAGATATCACTAGATATAATTGACTCATGAAGAGTCAATTAGTCATGTTATTTATTCATAGTCAATCATGTCAACTGTTTTAAAGAGTTTGAAACATGGAGCTTGAGCAATGGAGACCTTATTGGACATACAAAAATGATTCCACTCTAGGACTCTCATGACAAAGACACGGGCATTTTGGGCTCCCGAGTGGCACAGCGGTCTAAGGCACTGCATCTCAGTTGAAGAGTTGTCACTACAGTCCCTAGTTCAAATCCAGGCTGAATCACATCCGGCCGTGACTGGGAGTCCCATAAGGCGGAGCACAATTGGCCCAGTGTCATCTGGGTTTGGTCGGGGGAGGCCGTAATTGTAAATAGGAATTTGTTCTTAACTGGCTTGCCTAGTTAAATAAATAAAAAAAACATATACATGCATGCACGCACACATCCACACCAGGATATGTACACGCACACACATATATGCATGACAGCTTGGAAATATGAGCCAAAAGAGGAGAAACCCATTTTTTCATTGTGTTATCCCTAATAAATACAAATGAACCTGTGAATGTCCAATCCATTCAGGAGCTATTGTGTAGTCACGCTTCCCACAGGAAAACTCCAGTGTTTTCACTTTTTTTGACAGAAATGATCGCATGCAGGGCAGGTGGATGTGGAATACTCTTTAACATGGGTCAGTCTCGTCATAGACTTATAAACCTGTGATCTATTACCATGGCATATGATACTTCTTTATTGGTAGAACAGAAATAATAAATAACACTAGGATCTCTTCTGTAACACTTAAAGCCTGCAAGCATAATGCTTTATTAAGCATGTATATGAGCCTTTATAATGTGTTATAAACAGGCTTATATTGACTCAAATTGGCTGGTATTTAGTCTGGATCATTATTAAATAATTATAAGACATTATGCTCAAAAAGTCTTACAATGCATTATAACTGCATCATAATGCACTATACCTGCAGACACTTGCAATGTGTTTCGAATTCTTTGAGCAGTCAGCTAGCAGATCATTAGTTATCTATAGGATACAGGACACCCAGGGATCTCAGCTGGACTCACCTTCTCGCTCCATGCCCAAAGTCCTATGCCAAGGAACGCCACTCCAAGTAACTGTGAACCACGAGAGAGAGAGAAAGTATTTTAGATATGACTTATTAATATAAAACTAGAGACATCCTCTCTGGCTTATCTACTGAGTTGTGGTTGAGGAAAGTTATTCCACCATTAATCAACCATCAAGACATGAAAAATGTGCACAGGTATGCTGTACTGAATATTGTTGGGGTTAACATCAACCAATTATTGCTGTTATGTAGGAGGATTCCTCAATTTTTTGGGGCCAGGAATTTAGAACTGCCATAACTCTATGGACTAATACGCAAAATTCTATAACCCTGAAATAATGTGAGCAAAAATACTACAGCACAATAGCCTCCTGCATTTCCATCAATGCGATACCCGTAAAAGCAATTGATGAGGGAGAAACTGTACAGGCATTTCATTAACTGGGTTATCATCTTGTGCTAAAGCACATGGACTGAACCACTGTTTAGGTTACATAATAGTCGTCACAGTATCCAGGACAGACCCTGAAATGTACATGGCCCTAGTGTCGGAGACTTTCTAGGGCCTCCTCCAACACTAGGGCCTCCTACACTAGGATGAATCTTTAAAAGCAATTTGAAAGCATAATAAAGGAAGCACAAATTTTCTGCAGAGATACAGTTGGCTCTTTCAGTGCTTTGATTTAAGAACAGGTAATCTGTGTGCCATGTATCTTACATTATAACATTGTAGGTATGACATGGCCCTCAAACCTAAGCCTTACACTTGCCTGTAGCTCTTCCCTGCCCTCAAGATGGTAAAATGGTAAAATAAATGACTCTGCAATTAAATTATATAAGACACTTTTTTGATATGACGTTGACCACAAGAGTTGGGAAAACAGCACAAACAGATCTTAGACAAGGCTAGATTAGGCCTTGACTAGTTCTGGACTAAAGAGCACTCTAAGTGCCAGTTTCCATGATACAGATTAAGCCTAGTGCTGGCTTAAAAACCATATTGAAATTGAGATTGTCCATTGAAAATGATTATTAGTCCAAGAGGCTTATATTCAGGAAACTGGCTCAGAATCGCCAAATAGAAAGCGCTTTTTAGTCCAGGACTAGGCTTAATTGTGTACAGTGAACCTGCCTATAGGTTTTATATCAATGGATCTACATCCTTACAACAGAAGTCATATATACTTGAATTAATATAGTGCGCATCCATCCGTAACAATTAGATTTGCCGCACTGTGTTTTAGAGCGCCGTAGTGTACATTTAACCTGAAGTTCACTTCACCTGTCAAGTTATGCTGTACAAGATGTGAGGATCTACCGTATATGAAAATAAATAATTATCCCAAAATTATTAATGTTATTTTTTGTTGTTTTATAAGACAAGGATTCCATCAGTAGTCTACTGAATGTATAATCTAACCTATCAATCAGCACGGGAACATCTTACAATGGCAACAAATTGTAGACTATGGGAAGCACTGTGTCAACAGATATCACAGACTATATACCAGGTTATACTGTATGACTCAAACAATCAATCTGATATATAATGGTTCACTTCAGAAGACATAGTCGAAACACGTTGCATGCACCAGATCTGCATTTCTTTTCTGGTCTTTTTGGAGTGTATTGACGGCGAAAATGATATAATGTGTTACAACTTCAATACATTTGTATGTACAAAGATACCCTATCTATTTTGGATATAGATGTAATTCATGCCCCCTTATCCTTTAGTGCCACTCGACCTATTGTCACTTCAGTGAAGGCAATTTGCAATCACGAATTTGGGGTCCCACTTTAAATGGTCCCTTAGCATAGATTCGAATAGAATAGATACACTATTGTCAATTTCATAAGAAACAGACATTTGTATACTGTATATCTCAACCTGCCCCCATATACTGTGCTGTATATACACACGTTGAAAGGCGCAGTGTCAGCCATGGAGCAGCTCTTCTGGATGGAGAACAGTTTAAGTGTAAATGCCTTGCTCAGATGCACAAATGCAGTTGATGGTACCTGCCAGTACTGGCCAGTTTACGCCTGGCCCGAGGCTTGAAACAGCAACCTTCCAGCTACTGGTCCAACTAGGCTCCCTGCCTCCATGGTAGGCAGGCACAATTAAATGATTGTAGAGATAAATATTAATATGATAATACAGTATTGTGACAGTAGACTACTTAGGCTACAACTTGAGTAATTACATGTTAACATTACATTTGTAAACTCAACAAAATCCTTGACATTGTGCATGTCGCAAACATGTACGTGGAACAAGTAAACCTACCTAGACTTCAGTTACACTGTAGCCTACCTACACTCATCTGCCAGTTTATTAGGTACACCCATCTAGTACCGGGTCGTACCCCCTTTGCCTCCAGATCAGCCTGAATTCTTCGGGGCATGGATTCTACAAGTCAGAAACATTCCACAGGGATGTTGGTGGTACACAGTGGTACACCACCTGGCAGATGAGTGTAGGTAGGCTACAGTGTAACTGAAGTCTAGGTAGGTCTAGGTAGCCTGTATCGTTGGCAGGATGGGGCTGCTTAGGCCAAATCCTGACTCTGCCATCAGATGCATGACGCAACCGGAACCAGGCAATGTTTTTCCACTCCTCAATTGTCCAGTGTTGGTGATTGCGTGCCCACTGGAGCCCCTTCTTCTTGTTTTTAGCTGATAGGAATGGGTTCCAGTGTCATCTGCTGCAATTGCCCATCTGTGACAAGGATCGAAGAGTTGTGCATTCTGAGATGCAGTTCTGCACACCACTGCAGAACTGTTATTTGTCTGTTTGTGGCCCGGCTGATAGCTTGGACTAGCTTGCAATTCTCCTTCGACCACTCATCAACATGCTGTTTTCGCCCACAAGACTGCCGCTGACTTTTTTGTTTTGTTTTTTTGTCGCATCATTCTCGTCACTGTCGTGCGCGAAAAGTCCAGGACGGCTGTTTCTGAGATACTGGTAATGCTCAAAGTTGCTTTTTCTGCCCAGTCGAATGTTCAATCCAACAGTAACTGATTATTTTTTTTTATTTTTCCTTTATTTAACTAGGCAGGTCAGTTAAGAACGGCAGATGTTGTACCTTGTCAGCTCGGGGATTCGATCTTGCAACCTTTCGGTTACTAGTCCAACGCTCTAACCACTAGGCTACGCTGCCGCCCCAATGCCTCGAGGCCCGTCTGCCTGCTATATACAGTGCCTTGCGAAAGTATTCGGCCCCCTTGAACTTTGCGACCTTTTGCCACATTTCAGGATTCAAACATAAAGATATAAAACTGTATTTTTTTGTGAAGAATCAACAACAAGTGGGACACAATCATGAAGTGGAACGACATTTATTGGATATTTCAAACTTTTTTAACAAATAAAAAACTGAAAAATTGGGCGTTCCGTTTACTAATCCAACGCTCTAACCACTAGGCTACCCTGCCGCCCCTGGCTAGACGGTACACTGTCCTTCTCTCTGCACATATCAAAGCTGCAGGCTTAAGTTAAATCTAGACTTGGTTTCCTCTATCGCAATCGCTTCTCTTTCACCCCAGCTGCCAAACTAACCCTGATTCAGATGACCATCCTAACCATGCTAGATTACGGAGACATCATTTATAGAACAATAGGTAAAGGTGCTCTTAAACGGCTAGATGTTCTTTACCATTCGGCCATCATATTTGCCACCAATGCTCCTTATAGGACACATTACTGCACTCTATACTCCTCTGTAAACTGGTCATCTCCGTATACCCGTCGCAAGACCCACTGGTTGATGCTTATTTATAAAACCCTCTTAGGCCTCACTCCCCCCTATCTGAGATATCTACTGCAGGCCTTATCCTCCACATACAACACCCATTCTGCCAGTCACATTCTGTTAAAGGTCCCCAAAGGTATTTTCAGTCCGCTGCAGCTAGCGACTGGAATGAGCTGCAACAAACACTCAAACTGGACAGTTTTATCTCAATCTCTGCTTTCAAAGACTCAACCTTGGACACTCTTACTGACAGTTGTGGCTGCTTTGTGTGATATATTGTTGTCTGTACCTTCTTGCCCTTTGTGCTGTTGTCTGTGCCCAATAATGTTTGAACCATGTTTTGTGCTGCTACCATGTTGTGTTGCTAACATGCTGTGTTGTCATGTGTTGCTGCCTTGCTATGTTGTTGTCTTAGGTCTATCTTGTTGTGATGTGTGTTTAGTCCTATATTTAAAAATTGTATTTATGTTTTATTTCAGGCCCCGTCCCCGCAGGAGGCCTTTTGCCTTTTGGTAGGCGGTAATTGTAAATAAGAATTTGTTCAAAACTGACTTGCCTAGTTAAAGAAAGATTAAATATCAGATAAAGTAGATATTTTTCTCAATAGTCTGCATGTTGACATAATTGTCATGCACAGTGATGCCAAGATGTTGCAAAATAGAAACAATAGAGGGAGCATGTTATCAGATGTAAGCTGCTATAGTTTGCATTTCATTTAAGGAGTGCCATGAGCAGTAGGCCTACAAATTTAATGAAAAAAAATGACATCATGACGTAATCACAAATGGATGCTTAGAATTACAACAGCAAGAGGAAAGCTGCTTATCTAGGTCCGGACCCCGCGTTTATCAAAATAAACCATAATTCTACTATTTTAGTTCAACATTGCCGCATTTACCACCGATTCGGCTATTATTTGTGTCCCGTATGTTGGTCTCCTCATAAAGCACCTATTCAATGTTAATAATGGTCGACCAATAACCTAATGTGCACTGCATTCAGATTTCAATTCGATCAATTATGTTATTTATTGCATCCGTTGATGTAAGACTTTTAAAAAAAACATTAATGATACAAATTCCTTGCCCATTTTCCCCCATATGTGAAACGCAGGCCAAGGTTGAAAAGCATTTCAATATGATGTAGGCTAGTCTATAAAGCCATGACAGACACTGACAGACACTATCGTCATATAGCAGATTTACTTACCCAAAATATTATATTGAATCCAAATATGAAATATTTGATACAGCAACTGACTTCATGAGCCTTGAAATACTTTCCGGACATCATCTGGCTCGTATTTACAAATGTCGCCCACCAGAATAGGGCTAAATCACATCCAATCTGGTTTGGGTTCGACAGTTCGTTTCGGAAAACCCGCAGTTAACGGTTCAACCAGTAGAAATGTTCCGACAATTGTTCAGCGTGTAATAACGTTCAACATCTTGCTTCCTCTTTGACATGCGTAGGGTCACAAACTATCTGCTTTAAAACAAATATCGAATGTCGTATCCTATATATATATATCTATATATATATATATATATATATATATATATATTTATTTTTCACCTACAGTGTATGAGCCCAACCAGATTAAAACCTTTCTTCTGTCTGGTCCATGATCTAGACATGGCTGTTATTTGATGGACGTGTCTGCCTACCAATGAGAGCTTTCATGTCATGACTATATATGCCACGTTCAAAACAACTGGGAACTCGGAACATGAAACTTGGAAATCTACGACTTCCGACTTCAGTGCGTTCACAACAACTTGGAAACAACTAGTTTTGAACAGTCACCCAACTCTGAAATCCTTTTTCTGGAGCTCCGATTTTCCGTCCTGAAGTTCACGGACGTCATGATTTGACCTCATATTTGTCCTAGTTCCCGGTTGTTTTGAACGCGACAATAGACCTTTAACAAAGATAGCCCACAGCCTGTAGTTTCCAACGGGAACAAATGAGTCATAGTTGGCAGAACAATTAGGAGGTGGGCAGAGCCAAGCACGAGCTAGCGATATCATATTGGCGCGTTCTAGCATGTATTTGCAAATTTCCGTAAGAGAACGCAAAAACTCGTTTCGCCCTAGCACTCCTGAACGTTTTATTTATAAAAAATGTTTGGCAAAGGGTAAAGTCTACAAATCTATCTTCTCTCACTGCCGGCCACTGAGCTTCTTCTCACCATCACATTTGATAGTGAGTGGAAACGCCAAGCGGATGCTTCACATTTATACATCCGGCAGAAATATCTGCCTCATTGTTCTGTCTGTGCCTATACCCTGGTTTTAATGTCCATGCCTATACCACAGCGCAGCAGTTTGTTTTGCCTAATGAGCGTTGGGCCGGTAACTGAAAGTTTGCTAGATCGAATCCCAGAGCTGACAAGGTAAAAATATGTCGTTCTGCCTCTGAACAAGGCAGTTAACCCACTGTTCACAGGCTGTAAATAAGAATTTGTTCTTAACTGACTTGCCTAGTAAAATAAAATAAAAAGCAGCCTGGCAAAGTTTCAAATTAAAGAAAAGCGTTTTACACTCCTTCTGATGAAAAATGGACTAAATTAGTTTAATTATTTTAGGAAATATCGGGACAATTGTCAAATTGTGTGTGTGAATGGGGGTGAACTGCAAACTTGTGGCGCAGCAGTCCAGGTCGCTGCGTCTCAGTGCAAGAGCTGTAACATATCCAGCTGTGATTGGATATGGGCGACGCACAATTGGCCCAGTGTAAACAATAATTTGATCTTAATTGACTTGCCAAGTTAAATAAAGGTTACATTTAAATAAATAAAAAATGCCCATAGTCCAATAAAGACATGTTATTGATAATTACAGTCAGCAGCCATATCACCTGGCATTCTTCTGCTCTCCCGGGTTGCACCCAGTTGGGCTTTGGAAGAGGTGATGAGGACACTGTTCTCAAAGGGTGCCACCCTTGCTAAAACTATAAACTGATGCCCTGATTGAGGACAAGTATTCCAGGGCAGGGCTGTGCAGACGTTTCAGTGGGCAGGGGCTCAAAATGTACCCCTCCCTGAAAAAAATTATCTACTTTAAACATTAATTTCTAGAAATTCATAACAGCCCCTCAAGCTAGCTCGATAAAATCATTTTTACTCATTGTGATTTATCTTAAATTCTTCTAAATAATAACTTCATAGTATAATATTATAACCCATGATATATGTCTGGCTGGCTAGTGGCCTGTGTGGATATTGTAGTATATTGTGGTTAGCTAGAGTCAACTAACTCTGTTGCTGCTGACACACCTGCAACTCAATACTGAAGAGATTTTGGCGTTAGGTCAGAGGATAGTTGATGCAGCCGCTCCTCTCCTCTCTTTTTGAGTCTCACTGCTGCGTGTATCAGCCAACCAGACCGAATCTTGATGATGATGTAAATCAAGTGTTATAAAGTGTTAATCAAATGTTATGCTGCTGTGGCAGTACTGTTGATATTTAAAGTATGTAGCTTGTCTCACACAAACACACCTATAGCTAGATGAGGTCTTGGGTTAGGTATTCTGGTCCTGCCTAACACACACATCGCAAGACATGCATGATCGGATACCGGGAGCGTGCAATCTCAGTGGACAGACCGGGAAACAGGCGCAACCAATCGCGAGCGAGATCCAGGGCAGACCAAAAGGCGAAACCAATGGACGGGGTGGGGGGGTGGCGAACTTGACGGCGACCTGTACCAACCCCCAATGGGGCACTTGGTGATTGGGAGGGCAAAGGGTGAGGTGCTCAGACACAGTTAGGCCTCTATCTGTGCATGTGCCTGTCCCAGGGCTTTATCCCAAATGTCCAAACGAAAGTCCTACTCCGGTCCCTCATACTGTCATGGCCATCTAACCAAATTGACACCCCAATCTATAGTCACACAGCTCAAATACACTCACCGTGCTATAATTACTGTGTAATTATTCCTGTTAGTAAAATGTAGCATTGTAATTACAGTTTAGGGTTACTGCTGTAAGTACAGTGTAAAAATGACTAATAACAATACTTGTTAGACTGTACTCACAAGAATACTTGGCCTACACAGTAATCAGATTAAGTGTCACCAAATCAGATAGGAACTTTACACAGAGCAAATTAAACGTAAAATAAACAGCTGTTGGTCTCATTTTGTCACTTACACGAAACCCAAACAGGCTGCACGCGTGCGCCATCGTGCGCTATCGTGCATACATTTTTTTTTGCCCCCCCCCACACCAAACGCGATAACGACACGCAGGTTTAAATATCAAAACAACTCTGAACCAATGACATTAATTTGGGGACAGGTCGAAAAGCATTAAACATGTATGGCAATTTAGCTAGTTATCTTGCACTTGCTAGCTAACGTTAATTTGCCCTATTTAGCTAACTTGCTGCTGCTAGCTAATTTGTCCTGGGATATAAACATTGAGTTGTTATTTTACCTGAAATGCACAAGGACCTCTACTCCGACAATTAATCCACACATAAAACGGCCAACCGAATCGTTTCTAGTCATCTCTCCTTCCAGGCTTTTTCATCATTTAATTTATATGAAGATTGCATCTAAACTTTCATTTAAATTACCACAACTACCGGCAAAACAGTTCGTCTTTCAATCACCCACGTGGGTATAACCAATGAGGAGATGGCACGTGGGTATCTGCTTCTATAAACCAATGCGGAGATGGGAGAGGCAGGACTTGCAGTGCGATCTGCATCACAAATAAGAATGAGTTCTATTTTAGCCCTTGGCAACGCAGACGCTCGTTGGCGCGCTCGAGCAGTGTGGGTGCAATAATTGAATAACATGGATTTCAAAATTTATTTTGCGACACTCGCACACGCGACGTGTCCGGTCTGGTCAGCAAGTTACTGGCTTTATCGCTTCACCTTTCTTGCCCACTGAACCAGCCTGTCGATTATTCAAAAACAAACATCCCATTACTGACTAGACATACAGTATTCTACTAAATATTTTTTTCTAATTTCTTATGTTCTATCAGGCAAGATCTGAAAGACTAAATGTAACATTTGTTTTTATTATGAAAATATAGTTGTTTGCAATGACTCACATGATGATATATACAAATGAAAAACCTAAATTGTTTGAACACATATATAGCTAACAGGTGTAACTTCGAAGTGAATGTAGCAGTATGGTCCAGGCATAGGAGGCAACAAATGTGCAAATGTCCTAAGGACAGTTATCACAGCTGTGAGTTGACCCATTATCTTCCCTCTCATATGGTCCGTAGAGCCCTCTATTAAGGTCTGAAACAATCTCTCAATATGAGGCTTCTTGTATTTTGTTAGTAAAACTTAGCATAATAGTTCTACTAATAATGATTCTGAATAATAACAATAGGACCATTATTTTTGGGGAAAATACATACTTCCCATCAAGTATTATTATTATTATTAATTAAGAATACATTTCTTTACTGAAAGGTGAAGAATCTGTAGTTTGTTATGATTTCAATAGCTTTTAAAAAGATCCTGTATAATAACCTTTTTTTGCAACATATAGTATTTGTCAGCAAATAGCCTATGAATCTAAAACCATAAATTAAAATATTTTTTTAATTCAGGAAAATGATCGTTATAATACCATTATTGCATGTAAAGCATATGGCATTGGTAATTGCATCCCTAAACGATGTGTAATGTCTATTTCGTTAATACACAGACAAACAATTCGATTTTACTTCTGAAGTGAGAAAACATCAAAAGACAACATGTCAACAGGAACTTGAGGCAGTTTGCTGACAAATTTAGCACGTGCTTTGTAGTAGCCTACTAAATACTTCAAGGTTCTCCGTTAAGTTAAGTTCGGTCTAGGGGCCTCCCGGGTGGCGCAGTGGTTAAGGGCGCTGTACTGCTGTGCCATCAGAGTCCCTGGGTTAGCGCCCAGGCTCTGTCGTAACCGGCCGCGACCGGGAGGTCCGTGGGGCGACGCACAATTGGCCTAGCGTCGTCCGGGTTAGGGAGGGCTTGGTCGGTAGGGATGTCCTTGTCTCATCGCGCACCAGCGACTCCTGTGGCGGGCCGGGCGCAGTGCGCGCTAACCAAGGTTGCCAGGTGCACGGTGTAGCCTCCAACACATTGGTGCGGCTGGCTTCCGGGTTGGATGCGGCGCTGTGTTAAGAAGCAGTGCGGCTGGTTGTGTATCGGAGGACGCATGACTTTCAACCTTCGTCTCTCCCGAGCCCGTACGGGAGTTGTAGCAATGAGACAAGATAGTAGCTACCACAACAATTGGATACAACGAAATTGGGGAGGAAAAAAATAATAATAATAAAAATAAAAAAAAGTTCAGTCTAGGGGGGGGCACTTAAATTTCCCCGGTCATAAAACAAAACGTTGACATCCATTTCCTCCGCATTTGGCTTGTGCTTTTTCATCCAGGAACATCGCTTGCAGGCTGCCAAAGTTTGTGAGCAGTTGCAACTTGTAGAGACGATGCATATATTTTTCTCAACAATCATATCCATATGCATTCTGCAAACAGAAGTATGTGGATATACACTGCTCAAAAAATAAATGGAACACTAAAATAACACATCCTAGATCTGAATGAATGAAATATTCTTATTAAATACTTTTTTCTTTACATAGTTGAATGTGCTGACAACAAAATCACACAAAAATTATCAATGGAAATAAAATTTCTCAACCCATGGAGGTCTGGATTTGGAGTCACACTCAAAATTAAAGTGGAAAACCATACTACAGGCTGATCCAACTTTGATGTAATGTCCTTAAAACAAGTAAAAATGAGGCTCAGTAGTGTGTGTGGTCTCCACGTGCCTGTATGACCTCCCTACAACTCCTGGAGTCTGTGGTGCAAGATATACTGAGACATGATGTCCCAGATGTGCTCAATTGGATTCAGGTCTGGGGAACTGGCGGGCCAGTCCATAGCATCAATAGCATCAGCAGGAACTGCTGACACACTCATGCCACATGAGGCATTGTCTTGCATTAGGAGGAACCCAGGGCCAACCGCACCAGCATATGGTCTCACAAGGGGTCTGAGGATCTCATCTCGGTACCTAATGGCAGTCAGGCCTCCTCTGGCGAGGGCTGTGCGGCCCCTCAAAGAAATGCCACCCCACACCATGACTGACCCAGCGCCAAACCAGTCATGCTCCAGGATGTTGCAGGCAGCAGAACGTTCTCCACGGCGTCTCCAGACACTGTCACGTTTGTCACGTGCTCAGTGTGAACCTGCTTTCATCTGTGAAGAGCACAGGGCGCCATTGGCGAATTTGCCAATCTTGGTGTTCTCTGTCAAATGCCAAACGTCCTGCACGGTGTTGGGCTGTAAGCACAACCCCCACCTGTGGATGTCGGGCCCTCATATCACCCTCATGGAGTCTGTTTCTGACCGTTTGAGCAGACACATGCACATTTGTGGCCTGCTGGAGGTAACTTTGCAGGGCTCTGGCAGTGCTCCTCCTGCTCCTCCTTGCACAAAGGCAGAGGTAGCGGTCCTGCTGCTGGGTTGTTGCCCTCCTACGGCCTCCTCCACGTCTCCTGATGTACTGGCCTGTCTCCTGGTAGCGCCTCCATGCTCTGGACACTACGCTGACAGACACAGCAAACCTTCTTGCCACAGCTCGCATTGATGTGCCATCCTGGATGAGCTGCACTACCTGAGCCACTTTTGTGGGTTGTAGACTCCGTCTCACGCTACCACTAGAGTGAAAGCACCGCCAGCATTCAAAAGTGACCAAAACATCAGCCAGGAAGCATAGGAACTGAGAAGTGGTCTGTGATCACCACCTGCAGAACCACTCCTTTAATGGGGGTGTCTTGCTAATTGCCTATAATTTCCAACTGTTGTCTATTCCATTTGCACAACATGTGAAATTTATTGCCAATCTGTGTAGCTTCCTAAGTGGACAGTTTGATTTTACAGAAGTGTGATTGACTTGGAGTTACATTGTGTTGTTTAAGTGTTCCCTTTATTTTTTTGAGCAGTGTACATTTCAGACGTGCTTTGGAATACCATTTGGAGAACTAGGGAGGAGCGGGTGGTTTAGGCCACTGCGACAGGGTGAAGTCTCCAATAACGAGCGTAGGAGTCTGAAAAAGAAAATGGAATAGATGCATAATGGCACGCGTAATGATGCCACGCGTAATGGACATTTGCCCTTGGTTAGCCAACTCACTGCGGTTGCTTCCATCTTGAAACAGACATCCATTCCAGGACAGATCAACGACTCTCGTCAAAATAATGCCAAATCGTTCTGGGAGAGCTTTTTGCTACGAAGAAGATCTGAGTTGTTGTCTATAATACCCTTAAGACACTATGAGATCAACCAGCAGATGTGTCGTACGTTGCCAATGTCACAGGTAAGAATATTGCCAAATACCCCAACAAGTATTAGAATTTATTTGTACTTGGATGAGTAAATTATATGTTTATTTTTTAGAGGGTTCATCATGACGACTGCAAGACTGGTGCTGGAAAACAACATTTGCTTTGGGAAGTGTAGTAGTCCAGAGTGCAATACCAACAGCGAACACAGCGACCACACTTCTTGCATTTCAACTCCAGAGACTTGGCAAATTTGACTGGTGAGCAGTGAACGCATGAACACCACTCAGGTAACTAAAGTGGTGACGATGTTGGAAGACTGTCCGTGCGAATTGAAAGGACTGTGCTCCCACAGCCGGCAAGGACCCTCTCTTTTTGATCCAATCTTAAATTGGTAACATACTGTAATGACCTGACTAGATCATAAAGGAACAATTGTCCAGTCAGAGGATTGAGTTTACGAATTGACGGTTTATTAAACCAACTTTACACAGGCTACTGTTTGGCCGTAGCCCACGCCAAATAAATGAAGGACACCCCACAAACCAATCGTGACCTTCTCTTGTGAAGCCCAGACGTAAAAGGCTAAACCTGGTCTTAACTTCCAATGCTCCATCCCCCTGCCCAACCCCCCTCCACGCCACTCCGCCAACCGCCAGGATGCCCGGCATCAGAACATTTCAGTCATTCCCGTGATTGGCAGATAGCAGGTTGATTGGCATGTCGGACCCCGCGAACACTGGGTACTGGTAAGTATATATATATAAAATTTACAAATTAAGCATGTGTTTGAGTCCCCCAGATCAGAGGCAGTTGGGATGACCAGTGATGTTCTCATTATGTGTGTAATAAAATAAAATAAATCCTATCCTGCAAAGCATTCAAAATGTAACGAGTACTTTTGAGTGTCAGCCAAAATGTATAGAGTAAAACTACATCATTTTCTTTAGGAATGTAGTGAAGTAAAAGTTGTAAAAAATATACATAGTAAAGTACTGGTACTCCCCAAAAAAAAGACTTTCAGTTATTTTTTACACCACTTGTTACATCTAGTCTATGGATCCAGGCTGCGATGTGAGGAGTCTGACACTGAAGTATAGCCTACCAACTCTATTCTGTACCAATTACGGCAGTGGAATGTTGCATGTACTGTACATAATGTACAAACAATGATCAGAAAATAATTGAACCATTATACAGTAGAGAAGGAATAACTTGAGAAACATGCCCGATAGGAGTACACATTTGGCACTGTACCTCTGATCTACAATCAAGATGGTGGGCATGGACAGTCCGTCCTAATTTCTAACACATGGACATTATGAATTCTATGAAATGTTATTCTTTAGTGGTTATTGTTTGTGTTGAAGTTGCCAATTCCAAAAAACAGCACTGCTCATCTGTCATTGTTTAAATAGTCAGTCAAAGTTCAGCATTCTAATCTAGTAAATGTTTGCAAATCAATCTCACATATATTTTGGAATGTAGCTACATGTAAAAATTTAACATTTAAAAAAATATAATAACTTCACAAATTGATCCCATACAGACAGCTTTCAGACAAATTCACAATCCACTGTGTATGAAGGTTTTCCAATGACATGGATATGACATTGTTGTGGTTGTCACTTCAGTCAAAGCTACAGCTTCCTTATGTGCTTCGATGGTCGGTAAGTTTTTGTTTTAACACACTGCCACCTGGTGGCATAAACTCTGATCAACAGGTAGTTTTAGTTGGTAGGACGACAGATGACAAGACTAGGGCAGAAAGCACATTGTCCTTGGCCTAATATACAGCTGCTTAACGCTTTAACATATCAACTTCACTGTACAATGACAATAGGCTTCAATTCCAGCCAACATGTTTTAAAGCGAGCCATAGTTATAAGTTGGTGATCAAAGATACTCATATTTTGACAGACTTGCTATAATGTTCCAATATGTGTTTGATGCCCAATCTAACCAACTGAATCAATTCCTCAAAAAGAATAATGCAAAGACAGTGCATTTTTTTGTAGTAGTTTATATTTTGTTGCATAAAATAATGATATAAAATACTTCAATCGCATTAAAAATATTTGTCTACAAAACAGGATAAACTCTAAAAATAAATATTGCTGTGCAACTTGAATGTATTGTCATTACAGGTAGAGAGATGGATCAAGAACTCTTTTTATAGATTAAACTTCACTTGAACGGAGTTACAATTATGTAGGCTTTAGGTTGGCTAGGTCAAGGCCGTTTCAATAGAAAATGCATAATTCTTTCCGCCCAAACCTTGAGGCCATCACTGACATGTGATTGGTTAAGTAAAAGTAAAGCTTAAACACCACTGCTTTTGCCAATCAAACATCTCACATCTGTGATTACTTTGAGGAAGGGAGAGAAATAAGATTGCGTTGTTTAAGTGAAAGCATTCAAACAGGTCCTACATTTGTTTTTTCTCACACTACTGAGCCAAGCCAAACTCAGTTGGCCCAGTTACACATCCACTAGTTCCTGGAACCTTGCTGAAAAGGACAATGTGAAGCCAGCACAAATTGCTTTGGGAGTGCACAATAGTGTGAAAGGGGTATTAGTTAGTTAGCCTACTACACAGGCTGTCATAGGATTCAAAACACATATTTTGACAAGTAAAAAAGCTTTGCACTTTGTCAAATCACTCACATTTGGAAAGCAACAGAATGGTGATTCTTGATTTTACACGGTCATATTCTAAAAACAGTTACCATCCTGCATGTCTGCAGGTTTTTAAATAAAGTCCAAGTAGAAGGTATCAAGGTTTGTAGACACCAGCGCAGCTCTTTCTGCCTTTGTTAAAACAGTGCACTACATGTTACGGTATTCCTTTCCCATGCAATACCTTAAAAGACTCACTACAATGGTTGACAATCCTAAATAATAATACTTCAGTTTTTTTTGTCTTGCATCCTTTTAAACATGTATTTGAATGGTTGTGCTCTACATTTAGGAAAATATAAATATACTTTTTGGCTAAACAAAATACTTCAGATACTGTAGTTACAAAATATACCACTTTGTGGACTCTGGATAGAGTAATTTCCTGCACTTGTTTGCCCCTATACTTTGACACCACACAACCCAACAAATTGTATACAAAACAAATTGTATCAGACTGTTTAAAGAAATAACAGTATAGCTTAGTTTAAAACAGAACAGTTCTAAATGGAGTCCACAAAAAGCTCATTGATTTGAGATTAAATTACTTGTGGTAAAACTGTTATTGGAGTCAAAAGTGTTTGCTATGCCTCCCGCAACCAACAACCTTCCCTTCCAAATGGTAGTGTAGGTTGAGCAGTTGTATTCAATTACTCAATTTCAATTCACTTACATGGAATCAACCGATAGGCCAGATCATGGCATATTGAAAAAGCCAACCAGCTTCACGCAAGGCTTGCCACTACACACAGTGCCTCTTAATTGGATATGCATTGCATGCCTTATATTTCTCTAAGGGCTAAAAGTACTGTAAAAAAAAAAAAAAACTAAAATTTTGGCACAAAAATGACAATTAAGAAAGCAACTTAAATTCATAACATAATTATTAATTTGTTAAATAGACCTACTTCATTGGCCATCCAGAGTTGTTTAGCACCAGTGACATTTTGCACCACTTATTTTCCAGGAGGAAATATAAAAATAATAAGGGCCAGTTTCCCCAGACAGAGAGAAAATCTACTCCTGGACTAAAAACTAATGTTCAATGGCACATGAATCTCCTATAATAAAAGTGTATTTTAGTCCTAAAGGTAGATTAAATATTAAGATAGTTGTGTGTTTTATTCTTGTTGCTTTTATCTTATTCCCTTCTGAAAATAACAGGTGCAAACACTCCCTTGTTGTCTAGTTTAGACTTGTCTAGTTTAGACTTGGGTAACTATTCAGTAGGGTTGGCCACGTAACAACCAGCATAATATTGCTGTCAAGGCATCATGAAGACATCAACAGCAAACAATTACTATGGTAACTGACCTATCCCTTTTATGCCTATGGGAGTATTTATATCGTTGCAATTCACTATCATGAACAGTTGAGACAGTGTTTTACATTTCAGTTCTGTTACTCTCATTTTCATGACAACTGACAATCTGAGACTTGACTAACATTTCTCTTCTAATACTCCGCATTCAGTAAAGACTATGGTTGGGGGGGTTGAGTGTTTAAAATAAGAATCAGCTAAACACCTCTTACTTCAAAAAGGTGTGTTCCAGAGCCTTCAACAGGGAGAAAAATTGTTTGCTTTTGGCCTTACATTTTAAAGTATATAATACAAATGCTCTTAAATATAGTTGTAGATAATGCAATAACTGAGATAATACTGTATACAGAAAGTCTTAACGCTTCACATTCGTACCCATATACGTGTGGAAAAAGATTGCTAAGAGCCTAAATTCAAACACAATGGCTGTACAGTAACATGCTATACATGAGTCAGAGCTCAGGATTTCCTCAGGATTTCAGCTTCACAGCTCTGTATGGGTCTTGACTGACAGTTGTTCTGAACTTGAGCACCGCGCGCGACAAGAAGTTGCCTTCATCCCTCCCGCTATAATTGGTTAACTTTAGCAAATGTTTTGTTGTCTGAGTGAGGGAAAGGCTGTAAATTATGAGGATGATTATACCACTCTGATGTCATACAACCAAGCCAAACACCTGTGAGTCTACTTCACATTACCATATCAACTCAAGTAATATAGTGTCAACATGTATATTACATGTTTGATGTACAGATGACATGGCATTATAACCTGGGTTGTCCTGAACAGAATGAGCCTATTTGTTGTATCGTGATAAATTTGCAGGACCATGCATCTGAATGCACACGACTCCATTCTATGCGCACCAAAATGATTATCTGCTTCTCTGAATTGCCTTGTGAAGGCCTAACACTGTGAGTACATATTTTATGATTTAGCTAGTCATGTTGGCAATAGAACAATCTTTCACGTTATGCCCACCTGACCCAGATTGCGATTTATAATGGACCAGTTTTGGATTGCGTAAACAACAGTAATTGTGTAAAGACGGGGATGCAGGGCTGTGTTCCCAACAAAAAACTACATATGTGCGTGCTCTAGTTCCTCAACGGCACAGCTAGGAGAGAAGAAAAAAAAAGCACCTTATAGTTGAAGACTCTTCTTTGAGTCATAAAAAGTGCATTGAAATTACTTCGGAACTGTGCACACTTTGGAGAAGCCACTTGGGAACACCAATTAGATCTCTCACTTGTCATTTTTTTTGTCTTATGTTGTACCTAACCCAAATTTTCCAATAATATTTTTTTATCATGTAACTGAATGTATCCAGATTATTTAGATTTCGTTATCAACAAATGCGGAGAAAAGTACATTGAAAGTAAAATGCACAAAAAATGTAATGTTTGGATTCAGTCTTGTGTCCTCAGCTTTAGTGTGATAATTTCCCAATAACTAACCAAACTGTTTCCTTTTAATTGCTACCTTGGTTATGCATTCCATATTTCAATTTCTCCCTATAGGTCAATTCCCATGAGTCTAAGGGGTTAATTAATATACGTCTATAACAGTATTAACAATCAGTCAGCCACTGCACAAAATACTGTAAATACTGCACAATATACACCATTGGCAAGGTCCTCACCATTTGTGCTCAATTGCCTGAAAATGTAAGGGCAGTGAGCATTTTGAATAGTAGATCCAGAGCTGAAAAATTACATTTCTGTGAGAAACACTACAACACACCTATATACATTACTGCCTTACTCTAAATTGAATTATTCACGATCACCACAACAAAGCCTGAGAATTACATTCGCAGTTGATTAATGAACTTGGTAAGTTTCTTAGCATTGATGTAACCTCACTTATGTCACTTTTGTGCTTTGACACTAAGTTGCATAAACATTATTGCATTATTGAGGGGATTTCATTTTGAAGCGATAACGGACACGTTATGTCAACTTTGTCACCCATGTCAGAGAAGTACTTTAGAGGTACTTCATTTTAAAGCATTCTACATGCATTGTTCAGATTGTCTGACATCAGGGCGTATTTTGTGTGCATGTTTGGGGAGCACCTCATAGTGAGGAATTTTCCAAGCTCAGTGGGCCCTGAGGATGTTATGTCACCTTGACAGAGTCAGATTTCTTGGTTTCACAGAGTAGAGTGACATAGGGCACTCCGATGAAGGCCCATTTCTCGTTGGGCCAGAACATGATGACCGGGCCTCGTTCGGGGGCCTCTGTGGCGACGTCGAAGTAGGCGAAGCACACACAGCCCAGGTAGGAGGCTAGGCAGATAAGGATGTGCCTGTGGGAACAAGAGTCATGGGGTCAGGACCGAAAACATTTGGTGTATCTCAACAAACTTGAGTGGCTTCCCTTCCTCATCTCCTTTCTTCTATCTGCACTGACGTGAAAGAACTTGCCCAGTGGGCAAAAATGGTTGTAAGGACGTTCATAATGACAATTTCAACCAGCTTCTGGTTATAACATGTTTTCAACTAGTTTAGTCTGCTGGGTGTCAGGAAAAATGACATTTTTAAATACAGAAAGTGTGAAGACAATTTCATGTTTTTAATCTTCATGTATCTTTTCCTTCTTAAAAACAGCAGGTGCAATTTCCAACCATTGCTGTCCTCTGGTGACCCAGATCAGTACCTGATTAGGACTTTGAAAACAAAGGTGTTGCAGGTTTCATCCCACAAGCTTAGAATCGAATAGCCCTACATTAGAGTGGTTAATAAAATACTTCAAGCTTCTTAAAAAGGGAAAATAATTCTGAAAGCCATTGTCATAAGAATATGTGTCATCATCATGTGTGCACCATGTGTGATGGAACGTCAAGGGGACCCCATTTAAAAGGATTACATTAAAACGGTAGCTACCCATCTTTCCCACTAATTTGAGATTGAGGCATATACAGTAGCTGGATCTACATATCAGACAGTGTGGTGCATGGACTCATCTCACCATTAGACCACTTTTGAGGTCTGAAAACATTGTCACTTAAACGATTCATTTATTTTATTTATCTTAGTTGAATTCACTGACTAAGTCACTCTGGATAACAGTGTCGGCTAAATGACCAAAATGTAAATGAAAACTCTCTCAATGACCTTTCATGCAGTTTCAAGCTCACCAAGCACAGTGTAGGTAGGGGAAGTTGACAGAGGACCACATCTCACAGAAGATCTTGTCACTGATCCAGCAGAGGAGAGCCAGAGCCCACCAAAACCCAGAGATAAGCCCCAGCTTGAATACACGTGGGTTCTCACACCTGCAAACACCACACAATAACATATTGGCAATGCATAAGTACCCACACAAAGACATATACGTGACACACACTATTCAAATGTTAGCAAGAAAACACACACACAAACACTTCATGGCTTGAACTACAGCCAACACGAAACCACATGCCAGTACAACTTCCAGTAAATGCCCATACATATGACTTCTGATTGCATTTCAAATAAAAGAGCTTCAAACAATAGGAAGCCATGCATGTAAAAAGCAATGGGAAATGAAATATCCCATTTTCATTTTAGTCATTTAGCAAATGCTCTTATCCAGAGCGACTTACAGGAGCAATTAGCGTTAAGTGTGTTGCTCAAGGGATTTTTCACCTCGTCTGTTTGGGGATTCAAACCAGCAACTTTCCGGTTACTGACCTGTTGCTCTTAACCACTAGGCTACCTGCCGCCATAGTCAACTAAAATCCCTATACAGATTTTGAATCTGGTATAAAAATAATAACAAGCAGGTAGACTCCCCTCAGGTAAATGCTTCCAATTCAGTCAGACAGTAGTTGTGTACTGCCATTTACAAATACACACACTGCATGAGCAGTATTTAACTGAGCCTCAGTCCCATGTCACATTGACGGGCGACTCGGCCTGACAGGGGAAATGAAGTGTGGCGATGGGCCGTGTCGTGACATGTGGCCTGTACTGGGACGAGAAACCATTAAATCCTCAACACCGACCACTTATCGCAGGCATTTTGCTGATATCGTTCATTACAAAAAGTAGGCTGTACTAGAGAAATGTGAAGTTTGCTAATATGGGTGACTGTTAATGGGACAATTGATGGCTACAACCATAAAACTTGTAGTAGTAGTTTAAAGGATAATACATAAAAATAAAATAAAAAACTGTGGTGCATATTAATGCTATAAAATTGTTCTATTTATCGCATCAATTCAGGCAATTTATCACGATATGGATTTTTGTTCATTTCGCCCAGCCTAGTCTGTACATCTGGCTAATTAAGCACAGAGAAGGGGAAACGCATGCACAAGAGAACAAGCAGTAAAAGAGGAAGTGCAAAAATAAAGAGACGGGACAAAGACAGTGTCAGGAAATAGAATGTCAGAAGAACTGTGGTAGAACTATTAACTCATATCAGCACATTTCGATGCAACTTTGAGCTTGAAGGAGACATACATACGCATGTTAAAAAAAACACAGGGACTATTGGTAGTGAAATGACAATGGGGTCGTTCCACAAAATGTGTAACTTGTTGAAAAAAATACACTTGATTTTAACATTGTCATGAAGTGCACATTTTCAACTTCATAACATGTAAAAAAAATATTTAAAAAAAATATTTAAAAAAAATTGTTTTCCCGTCTCAAGAAGTTAAAATAGGCCTATAGTAAGTGAGTATTAAGTGCCAAATAAAGTAACAGGGTGGAGCGTAACAGGCCATAAATCAGCCATAAATCCCCTTGTGACAGGGGGAATGGAAGCTGGTTGTGTGCAACAGGGGAGGGGCAATTGAATGCAAGTTTGTTTGTTAAGATATATTTATTTTTGTAATAGTAACACCATATTGGGCTCCTGAGTGGCACAGAGGTCTAAGGCACTGCATTTCAGTGCTAGAGGGGTCACTACAGACCCTGGTTCGATCCCTGGCTGCTGTGATTGGGAGTCCCATAGGGCGGCGCACAATTGGCCCAGTGTCATCCAGGTTAGGACTTGGCCAGGGTAGACCATCATTGTAAAATAAGATTTTGTTCTTAACTGGACTTGCCTAGTTAAATAAAGGTTCAAATAAAACATTTATTCAAATGAAAGTTCAGTTCATAGAACAGGGTTGATCTTAAAATGAGGGCCAGGTTTTTTTTAACAGTCCCTAAATCACATGAAATAAAATAATAAATCTTCATAAATTACTTTTTCAAAGCAACAAAATAACTAGGGATTTCCAATGATTATGAAAACCGAGGAATCTGGGGAGTAAGTGAGTTAAAATCCTCCTAGAAGTCAAAGAGAGTGATTTTTTTTGTACTTTAGTAAGTCTTTGTCCCTCCATCCTTATACGCAAACTCAAACAGCACTGACCCAATTTTGACCAAACTTGGTGAATGATGCATCTCACCATAGAGATTTGTCATTTACAAAATTGCACTGATTGGCACAAGGCAGGAACTATGGTAATTAACTGAAATTTGTGAGTCACATCAGAGAGGAAGAGGCGAAGTACAGGGTGTGGATTAGGGAAAGGGGGATACCTAGTCAGTTGTACAACTGAATACCTTCAACTGAAATGTGTCTTCCGCATTTAACCCAACCCCTCAATCAGAGATGTGCTGTGGCCTACCTTAATCGACATCCACGTCTTCGGCACCCGGGGAAGTGGGTTAACTGCCTTGCTCTGGGGCAGAACGACAGATTTTTACCTTGTCGGCTCGAGGTTTCGATCCAGCAACATTTAGGTTACTGGCCCAACACTTTAACTAGCTGAAGAGCCTGGTACCCAGGCTAACTGTCTTCCATTTTTTTAAGAAATGTATTTTCATTGTTAGAGCGACTTGAGCATCTGGTCAATATAATGGATAGTCATGGGGGACGACATGTTTACTGTTGCCTTGTTCATATAAACATTTTGATTTATTGAATTTTAAAGGGCACTTCATTTAATTTAATAGGCTTTTAAAATGCAATATTGGTGCACAATCTCTACTAAAAATATCCAAACGGACTCATTTCGTGGACGACCCACCTACTAGCGACACAGGTACCAATTAATATATGCAGACAAAAGACTAATCTCCATTGCGATGTAAACTCTTACTTACAGGTAACTGCCAAAATAAAGGAAATACAACAGTGTTTTAATAGGGAGTTGGGCCACCACGAGCCAGAACAGCTTCAATGCGCCTTGGAATAGATTCTACAAGTCTCTGGAACTCTATTGGAGGGATGCAACACCATCCTTTCACGAGAAATTCCATTATTTGGTGCTTTGTTGATGGTGGTGAAAAATGCTGGTCTCAGGTGCCGCTCCAGAATCTCCCATAAGTGTTCAATTTGGTTGAGATCTGGTGACATAGTGAAACATCAGCAAGTTGAGCAGTCTTTGTCACCAGCCAAACGTGCCCCAACAATCAACTCTTTCAAAGTCAGAGATCTCTTCTTCTAGCAAAAATAATGGCAACTGGATCTGCTTAGCATTTCTATACACTAAGCATGAGGAGATGATAATTCCACACCTGTGTGCAAGCACCTGCTTTCAATATACTTTCTGTCTGTCTGTCTGATGAAGCTACTCTCACCCCAAGGTATAAAAAGGAAAACGCACACAAAGATAATAGAATGAAAGCAAGATGCACCACATATATTAAATAGTTCCCTTTTCAAGTGCTTCCCCGAAGTTACAACCAGGAATAGTCAGAGATCCTATATGTTCCTTTAGTTCAGGATGAGGCCATTCTAAACTGGGCTCTATGATAAAACATACGTAGAACACAAATCATGCATTAACAGTGATTTAAAAATAAAAAATTCACCCACTTAGCAAGATTATGAAGAAAATAAAAAAAATTGGTTTGAAATGTATTGCGTAAATAACAGATGAGTCTGTTATGTCTGTCACTATCATTAAATGTGAAGACTTATCAAATTAGTTCTCTAGGTTTAATTATTAAGGGATTAAACTAATCATGTAAACATTAATTCACTAGGAAGTCAGGGCACCACGAAAAATGTTGAGATGTAGAGTTATAATTTTCCGAATATAACGCTTCAGATATTTTAATATTACAGTCTTCTATTAATGAATTATTACCTCATCAGTTCTCATTACTGAATGTCGCAACCCCTTAGATATCTGCACGAACCCTAGCCTAAATCATGAATCAGCGATAGTAAATAAATAATTAAGCCAATTTTGTATAACTAACTAACCACACAGAATTACAAAACAAACAAACAGTAGATATTTGGGTTACTACATTATACAAAGAAAAAGTCTCTAGCTGATGAAGCTAATATGACTGCTTGGTAGACAAAGGAAAGGGGTGGGGACTGAGAAAGAGCGGGAAAGACAAAATGGATTCACTACACACAGTTGATAATTATATTAATTGAAATGCTAATCCTTTTCACATGAACGGCCACTCATTCAAGAATAATTGCAATGTATATATTTATGCCCGTATGTCGTTATTTTTTTCTCTGTTGGAATCGCGGTCAGTTCATCAGAGTCTCTTGTTAACTTCCCCAGAAGTCACAATGTCCTTCGTGGTTGTAGTTTTCTCCGTGGCTCTGGATAGTGTCTGTTGTAATGGATACGTCAGGTGTAACATGTTCTTAGATTAGATGTTTTGGGGGTTGTGGGTATTCTCGTCCTAGGTTTACGTAATTTCTAGCTGCAGACTAGTAATTCTACGTCTAGGATTTGTAGCCAGTCCAATGTGGGGACTCCATCCTGGCGTTCCATTACTTAATGTATATTTTGTAGGAAGTGGGTTTTATACTCTGTGGAAGAAGGGGAGGTTCTATGACGCCTAATGTGATGTCTGGGCTCACGGGTGTGTGGCAATCGACTAGTTAATCTTTATATAAAAATCCATACGCTCATTTAGAAGGTTAACATCACATCTTTTCACAAATAGTTTCATGTTTAAACACATACGTTTCACAATATTTAGATGTAAACCTGACAGCTGGGAAATGTACACTTTAAGAGATACAGTTGTGTGTTTCCTGTCCTTCATGAGATCACCAAATGAAAAGCACTCGTCATAACTGTCCCCTAAGTGTCCACGAACATTCCCACATTCTCAAAAGTAGAAACATTTATTTAATTACTCAAACTTTTGATGTCCAAGGGTCTCTCTGTGTTCCAAAGTTTACATTCCAATCTCGAAAACTACAGAGCATAGGGGCAGAGTATTTTATGGCCGACCATAAAACAGTCGACTTCCCAGTCTATGAGAGAGAGCACGCTGTAGAGCGGACCCCCCTGTAACCTGATCCCTCAGATCGTCACAGGAGAGTTATGACAAGTCCTTCATTGCTGAACAATGACTTCAAATTGTTAATAAAAACAATGCACTTAGCGTTTGACATGAGAGCGCTAAGTGTTTTAGTTCAATAAGAGTGGGTAAGATGCTAAGCTATTGGCTCAGTTGATAAACTAGAGGGAAATGTTAACGGAGTTACAAAATCAATTGTGATGTACTAGAAGGCAGCAGGGCATGTTGCAAAGGGTCTCCTGCAGGAACTGTCATCCATTTAGCAGAACTACGAAAACAAAACAACAATATCAATGACTGGCCGTGTGAGCTATGTCAAGAATCAGAAACAAGTAGAACAATGGATGAATCAAGGCTAAATGCTTTAAGTGAGTCAGTCTTGTAGGAAAAGGAAAAAACATCATGCACCCACTTCCACACAGGTGCATATACACAAACCGACACGCGCACATGACAGGAATGGCCCTTTGTGCTGCTATTTGGAAGAATGTTATTTCCTTCAACATTGACAGCAACACACTATTGAACAGGCTCAAAGTAACACCATGCAAAATAGGTGACACATAACCATAGTCAAAAATGTGGACTCTCCAAAATGTGACGAACTTGTTTTCTGTCTAAATGGTTTTCTGTGTGTTAACTGCTACTACACTCTGACCTAAAAACATTTAGAAATGTACTTAACACTGACTGAGTGTTGCCCATTACTGGTTGAAAATTACTACACTACAACATAGTGTTGTCACGATACCAGTATCATGAAACAAGAAGCAGACTGAACTCCATGGTCCTTTAACAACCTGTCACCAATTGTGTGCCTAGTTTAGAAATAAAAACCTGCCTCTGGATGACTGGGAAATTGAGTCCACTTCATGTGTTGCTTACTTGCCATGAAACTTGTGACATCACTATAACATTACACTTGTCACTTTCGTAAAGCACTGGGAATTGTTGAGGCTTACATATTATCCAACACTAAATCATATTAATTGAGGTAAGGTTTTGATGTAGAATCCGCAAAGTGAGGCAAATCGCTATTTTCAATGTGAGTGAGAGGAAGACATTATCCCTGAGGCTCAACTTTGCGGCTTTCGCGTGCATACCCACACACGTCCACTATCGCATGTGAACACACACCGAAACACACCTTGTGCGCCTCATTAGATACAGTTTCAAAACATTCAGAAGTCTGGAGTACTATCTATTTCACATTCACTCAGCAACAGGCCACAAATTATTTTATAAAAAATAATCCTTACATTTGAGGGTGTATTCTTTCATTCAGATCCATTACATTCCAATTCAGAAGATTAATTGACATTCATATCCAGAAGATTTTTTTTCCAATTAATTAATTACATTTCAATGCTCTTCCTGGAATGGACTTGACACCAACCCTGGTTTCTACATAGGCCTACAGTATAAGGCCCCTCAGAGAGAACTAACGACTCAATGTCAATGTGCCTTCTGTTATTTAATGGATTCATAAATTATTTAATCTGTGGTGGCTTCTCAATCATAATTTAGCTGGACAGCAAACTCAACTAGCTGTAGGCCCCATACAATAGGACAGATTTGTGGACTCAAGTCACATGACTTGGACTAAAGTCACAAAATTGATGACTTGAGACTTGACAAGGAGTCTCAAGACTCGGGACTCGACTTTGACTTGAGACTGATGACTTGAAATTATCTGGCCATGTTTTGTCACTCATTTTGTGGCAGAGTCACTAGTGAAATGCAAATTATTGTTCCATGTATAAATGGTATGGATATAGCAATTTGGTCTCCCAAGGGGAGGCTTTGCAGTCTTGCTCTCTACCGGTGTCTGTTCAGATGGGACAGGTTAAGCCTGATACAGAGGCTATTTCTTTTGGGCTATTGCCCATGTATATTTTGTATGATATAGCACTTTCCCATCAACCCGTCTTGCCTTCTGCTGATTTCATGCCCTTACCTACAAGGTTCCCATTTTACAATTACATAATCAAAATGTGTTGTAGACAAAATAATGAAAAAGGCTGTCTGGTAGCCTCAATAAAAAGAGAAAGATTTTTAGTTGAACAAGTCATCGCATGTATAGATTTGATTTTTTACTTGACTTCAGACATGACTTAAAAACTTTGCTCGACTTGAATTGACTTGCTCTTAGAATGCACGACATGGACTTTTCTTTTTTTAACTAGGCAAGTCAGTTAAGAACAAATTCTTATATACAGTGACGGCCTACCAAGAGGCAAAATGCCTCCTGTTGGGACGGGGGCTGGGAAATTGACTCGACCTGTTCTACTTGGGACTCGACGTGAGATGGATCTTGTGACTTAAGACTTGCTTGTGACTCAAATAATAGTGACTTGGTCCCACTTCTGCAACAGGATGTACCAGCTAGTCTATTGCATGTGATATTTGTTGGTGTTTGTTCTTAATAACTCACCTGTTGAAGTAAACAGTAAATCATTCTCACCTTTTGAGCTCAGTAATGAGCAGAACGGTGCAGGGGATACCCAGAGTCATCAGAGACACCGAGTTGATGACGGGCTTAACGAAGGCCAAACCAGTGGTGATCCCGGACAAGATGCCGATGACCACTTTGAACCTTGACCTAGAAGGCAAAGACCACAGAGCAAAACATACTGGCAAAGCTGCATCTGCTTTATTTAGAATGTGATGAGCACTGGGAAGAGTGCGACATGGGAATATAGTGCACAAACAGAAAAACAGTATAAAATAACAAAAACAGCTGTATATTGAGGATTCAAATAGATGCAATTTATCTGAAGATTTGAAAAATCCTTTATTTTGATGTAGGACAGTTTAGCCAGGATACCCGTGCAAAGCCACCAACACAGGAAACACTTCACATCAATCCAAATGCACTGGATCAAAATGCAGTGTGCAATGGTAGGTCCAAAAAGTTCAGTAAAGTGCAAGCCCAGACCAGGCTGGATTTCAGAGATGTGATGGCTTTGGTTACAAAGAAGGACAAACAGTGCCTTCAGAAAGTACTCACACTCCTGGACTTTTTCCACATTTTGTTGTGTTACAGCCTGAATTTAAAATGGATAAAATTCAGATTGTCACTGGCCTACACACACCCCATAATGTCAAAGTGGAATTATGCTATTAGAATTTTTTATAAATTAATTACAACTGAAAAGCTGAAATGTCATTAGTCAAGTATTCAACATCAGTGAATTTCAAACGCAGTTTCAACCACAAAGTCCAGAGAGGTTTATCAATGCGTCGTTATTTGCATTCATTTAACCCTTATTTTACCAGGTAAGTTGACTGAGAACACGTTCTCATTTACAGCAATGACAGGGGGAAAGATTACAGGGGAGAGGAAGGGGGGGATGAATGAGCCAATTGGAAGCTGGGAACGATTAGGTGGCCATGGTGATATTGGGAATTTAGCCAGGCCACCGAGGTTAAACACCCCTAAGTGTTTTTTTTGTGTTTTTTTTAGACCAGAGGAAAGAGTGCCTCATACTGGCCCTCGAACACCACTTCCAGCAACATCTAGTCTGCCACCCAGAGACAGACCAGGACCGACCCTGCTTAGCTTCAGATAAAAGTGGGATGCAGGGTGGTATGCTTCTGGCACCTATTGGTAGATGGGTAAAAATAATACATTTTTGAATATTGACTATCCTTTTGAGCATGGTGAAGTTACTAATTTCACTTTGGATTGTGTATCAATGCACCCAGTCACTACAAAGATACAGGCGTCCTTCCTAACTCAGTTGCCAGAGAGGAAGGAACGCACTCAGTGATTTCACCATGAGGCCAATGGTGTTGTTAAAACAGTTACAACGTTTAATGGCTGTGATAGTAGAAAACTGAGGACTGATCCACAACATTATATAGTTTAAATGTTTTATTTATAGAGTACCAGTAAAAAGTTGACACACCTACTGATTTTAGGGTGTTTATTTTCACTATTTTCTACATCGTAGAATAATAGTGAAGACATCAAATTATGAAATAAATCATATGGAATCATGTAGTAACCAAAAAAGTGTTAACTTTAAAAAAAATAGACGACTCTTTAAAGTAGCCACCATTTATTTGCCTTGATGACAGCTTTGCACTGTTGTCATTCAGTAAACCAGCTTCATGAGGAATGCTTTTCCAACAGTCTTGAAGGAGTTCCCACATACGCTGAGCACTTGTTGGCTGCTCAACCCAATTGGGTTGAGGTCAGGTGATTGTGGAGGCCAGGTCATCTGATGCAGCACTCAATCAATCTCTCTCCTTCTTGGTCAAATAGAGGTATGTTTTGTGTCATTGTTGCGTTGTAAAACAAATGATAGTCCCACTAAGCGCAAACCAGATGGGATGGCATATTGCTGCAGGATTCTGTGGTAGCAATGCTGGTTAAGTGTGCCTTGAATTCTAAATAAATCACAGACAGTGTCATCAGCAAAGCACCCCCTACACCTTCTCCTCCATGCTTCACGGTGGGAACTACACATGCGGAGATCATCTGTTTATCTATTCTGCGTCTCACAAAGACACGGCGGTTGGAACCAAAAATCGCAAATTTGGACACAGACCAAATGACAGATTTACACCGGTCATGTCCATTGCTCGTGTTTCTTGGCACAAGCAAGTCTCTTATTATTATTGGTGTCCTTTAGCAGTGGTTTCTATGCAGCAATTCGACCATGAAGGCCTGATTCACACAGTCTCCTCTAAACAGTTGATGTTGAGATGTGTCTGTTACTTGCTCTGTGAAGCATTTATTTGGCTGCAATCTGAGGTGCAGTTAACTCTAATGAACTTATCCTCTGCAGCAGAGACATCTCTGGGTGGTGGTCCTCATGAGAGCCAGTTTCATCATAGCGCTAGATGGTTTTTACGACTGCACTTGAAGAAACTTTCAAAGTTCTTGAAATTTTCCAGATTATGACATGAAGGTCAGTCGAAGTAATGGACTTTTGTTTCTCTTCACTTATTTGAGCTGTTCTTTCCATAATATGGTATTTTAGCAAATAAGGCTATATTCTGTATACCTTGTCACAACACAACTGATTGACTCAAACTCATGAAGGAAAGAAATTCCACAAATTAACTTTTAACAAGACACACCTGTTAATTGAAATGCTCTCCAGGTGATTACCTCATGAAGCTGGTTGAGAGAATGCCAAGACTTTGCAATGCTGTCATCAAGGCAAATGGTGGCTACTTTGAAGAATATATTTTGATTTGTTTAAGACTTTTTTGGTTACTACATGATACCATATGTGTTATTTCATAGTTTTGATGTCTTGGAATGAGTCGGTGTCCAAACTTTTGACTGGTACTGTATGTGTGAAACTTGTTTTGATTTAGAATTGACCATTATCATGCACGGGTCTCAAAACATGCTCTTAAATAGCAAATGGAGGACGCTTTTTTCATGCCAGCCAGGTAGGCTATACTCCTGTTGAAAAGTGAAGCAATGTGCTTAATATTAGGAAAGTTGAGAAATAAATAAATAAATATAGTAAGCCTAGCCTATAGAAAGTTGATGGGATTCTCCTCTTTTTAGAGGCCATCACTCTGATTTCTCATGCAATTGCATAGCCTGCATGAGCTAATGGGGATCTCAAATTATTTGATTCAATTTTCGATCACATTTGCATTGATGTCAGAGTGATTAGAGGGACAGAGTGTTGAGTACCAGGTAGTTTGCAAGTTTGGTAGGCTACAAATCACCATCAGCAGCATCAGAGCTTGGAGAAGCCTAATTATAGTGAATAAAGGGTCACGTGGAATTTGACTGGCGTCATGACTCGTGACCGCCGGTGTTGCAGTAATACAGTCATCCAACAGCCCTTAACACAACAAAATGTGGAATAAGTCAAGGGGTATCAATACTTTCTGAAGGCACTGTAGCCCTAGAGAAGTCCTCACTTTGGGAACTCTGTGCCTTCTTCCTGAAGGGAGCAGCTGCGACATTGTGAATAGAGGATGTCCTCAGAGCCCTTATTGATTGTGGAGATGAGTGAGGTTGAGTTGTTTAGCGCCAGTAATTCAACTTGAGATGTAATGCAACATGTCACGTGAGACATCAACTTCAATAAATGTTTTTATTTGCAATGATTCCCTACATCCTATTTTTGATCGTATTCTTTTGTGCCACTAACGATCCAGGTAAGACTAAGGAAAGTCCAAAACTACTAACTTATACACACAAGTGTAAAGGGATAAAGAATATGTACATAAAGATATGAATGAGTGATGGTACAGAACGGCATAGGAAAGATGCAGTAAATGGTATCGAGTACAGTATATACAGTATGTAATGTAGGGCATGTAAACATTATATTAAGTAGCATTGTTTAAAGTGGCTAGTGATACATTTTTAAATACATTTCCATTATTAAAGTGGCTGGAGTTGAGTCAGTGTGTTGGCAGCAGCCTCTCGATGTTAGTGGTGGCTGTTTAAGTCTGATGGCCTTGAGATTGAAAAACAGCTTCTGTCTCTCGGTCCCTGCTTTGATGCACCTGTACTGACCTCGCCTTCAGAATGATAGCGGGGTGAACAGGCAGTGGCTCGGGTGGATGTTGTCCTTGATGATCTTTATGGCCTTCCTGTGACATTGGGTGGTGTAGGTGTCCTGGGAGGGCAGGTAGGTTGCCCTCGGGGATGCGATGTGCAGACCTCACTACCCTCTGGAGAGCCTTACTGTTGTGGGCGAAGCAGTTGCCGTACCAGGCGGTGATACAGCCCGACAGGATGCTCTCGATTGTTTGTGAGTGCTTTTGGTGACAAGTCAAATTTCTTCAGCCTCCTGAGGTTGAAGAGGCGCTGCTGCGCCTTCTTCACGACGCTGTCTGTGTGGGTGGACCAATTCAGTTTGTCCGTGATGTGTACGCCGAGAAACTTAAAAAAAAACTTACTACCCTCTCCACTACTGTCCCGTCGATGTGGATAAGGGGGTGCTCCCTCTGCTGTTTCCTAAAGTCCACAATCTCCTTTGTTTTGTTGTGTGAGGTTATTTTCCTGACACCACACTCCGAGGGCCCTCACCTCCTCCCTGTAGGCCGTCTCGTCGTTGTTGGTAATCAAGCCTACCACTGTCGTTTCGTCCGCAAACTTGATGATTGAGTTGGAGGCGTGCATGGCCACGCAGTCGTGGGTGAACAGGGAGTACAAGAGAAGGCTCAGAACGCACCCTTGTGGGCTTCAGTGTTGAGGATCAGCGGGGTGGAGATGTTGTTACCTACCCTCACCACCTGGGAGCGGCCCGTCAGGAAGTCCAGTACCCAGTTGCACAGGGCGGGGTCGAGACCCAGCGTCTCGAGCTTGGTGACGCGTTTGGAGGGTAATATGGTGTTAAATGCTGAGCTGTAGTCGATCAACAGGATTCTCACAGCTATTCCTCTTGTCCAGATGGGTTAGGGCAGTGTGCAGTATGGATGCGATTGCGTCGTCTGTGGACCTATTTGGGCGGTAAGCAAATTGGAGTGGGTCTAGGGTGTCAGGTAGGGTGGAGGTTATATGGTCCTTGACTAGTCTCTCAAAGCACTTTATGATGACGGAAGTGAGTGCTACGGGGCGATAGTAGTTTAGCTCAGTTACCTTAGCTTTCTTGGGAACAGGGACAATGGTGGCCCTCTTGAAGCATGTGGGAACAGCAGACTGGGACAAGGATTGATTGAATATGTCCGTAAACACACCAGCCAGCTGGTCTGCGCATGCTCTGAGGATGCGGCTGGGGATGCCGTCTGGGCCTGCAGCCCTGCGAGGGTTAACACGTTTAAAATGTTTTTCTCACGTCGGCTGCAGTGAAGGAGAGTCCGCCGGTTTGGGTAGCGGGCCGCGTCAGTGGCACTGTATTGTCCTCAAAGTGGGCAAAAAAGTTATTTAGTCTGTCTGGGAGCAAGACATCCTGGTCCGCGACGGGGCTGGTTTTCTTTTTGTAATCCGTGATTGACTGTAGACCCTGCCACATACCTCGTGTCTGAGCCGTTGAATTGCGAGTCTACTTTGTCGCTATACTGACGCTTAGCTTGTTTGATTGCCTTGGAGGGATAGCTGCACTGTTTGTATTTGGTCATGTTTCTGGTCACCTTGCCCTGGTTAAAAGCAGTGGTTCGCGCTTTCAGTTTCACGCGAATGCTGCCATCAATCCACAGTTTCTGGTTTGGAGTTGTTTTAATCGTTACTATGGGTACGACATCGTCAATGCACTTTCTAATGAACTCACTCACCGAATCTGCATATTCATCAATGTTGTTGTTTGACGCAATGCGGAACATATCCCAATCCACGTGATCGAAGCGGTCTTGAAGCGTGGAATCAGATTGGTCGGACCAGCGTTGAACAGACCTGAGCGTGGGAGCTTCTTGTTTTAGTTTCTGTCTATAGGCTGGAAGCAACAAAATGGAGTCGTGGTCAGCTTTTCCGAAAGGAAAGCGGGGGAGGGCCTTATATGCGTCGCGGAAGTTAGAATAGCAATGATCCATGGTTTTACCAGCCCTGGTAGCACAATCAATATGCTGATACAGTTTAGGGAGTCTTGTTAAAATCCCCAGCTACAATGAATGCAGCCTCAGGATGTGGTTTCCAGTTTACATAGAGTCAAATAAAGTTAGTTCAGGGCCATCGATATGTCTGCTTGGGGGGGAATATATACGAAGAGAATTCCCTTGGTAGATAATGCGGTCGACATTTGATTGTGAGGAATTCTAAGTCAGGTGAACAGAAGGACGAGTATGTTGTTATGATCACACCATTTCTCGTTAATCATAAGGCATACTATTCTTACCAGAAAGATGGTAGTTTCTGTCAGCGCGATGCGTGAAGAAACCAGCTGGCTGAACCGACTCCGTTAGCGTCTCTCGAGTGAGCCATGTTGCCGTGAAGCAAAGAATATTACAGTCTCTGATGTCTCTCTGGAATGCTACCCTTGCTCGGATTTCATCAACCTTGTTGTCAAGAGACTGGACATTGGCGAGTAGTATGCTAGGGAGCGGTGAGTGATGTGCCCGTCTCCGGAGCCTGACCAGAAGACCGCTTCGTTTGCCTCTTTTACGACGTCGTTGTTTTGGGTCGTCGGCTGGGATCCAATCCATTGTCCTGGGTGGAGGGCAGAACACAGGATCCGCTTCGGGAAAGTCATATTCCTGGTCGTAATGATGGTGAGTTGACGTTGCTCTTATATTCAGTATTTCCTCCCGACTGTATGTAATGAAACCTAAGATTACCTGGGGTACCAATGTAAGAAATAACACGTACATTTTTTTTTTTTTTTTAATACTGCATAGTTTCCTAGGAACACGAAGCGAGGCGGCCATCTCTGTCGGCACCGGAAGTAAGTACGCCTAGTGGTTAGAGCGTTGGACTAGTAACCGGAAGGTTGCAAGTTCAAATCCCCGAGCTGACAAGGTACAAATCTGTCGTTCTGCCCCTGAACAAGGCAGTTCCTAGGCCGTCATTGAAAATAAGAATTTGTTCTTAACTGACTTGCCTAGTTAAATAAAGGTCAAATAATAATAAAAATAAGTGTTTCTTTCATCCGGAAGGTTGCTTTTTTTTTTGTTTTTTTTGGAGGGTGGATCAGCTTAATATTGCGGAAAGAAAGTTGCTTACTCAAAGGAGAACAAATTAAAACTTAGAAATGTAATATTTTACATTATTGACCAGCTGGTCAGTGTTTTCACTGACATGTTTATTTTATTTAACTAGGCAAGCCAGTTAAGAACTAATTCTTAATTACAATGACGGCCTACCCCAGCCAAACCAGGACAACACTGTGCACCGCCCTATGGGACTCCCAATCACGGCCAGATGAGATTCAGCCTGGATTCGAACCAGGGACTGTAGTGACGCCCCTTACACTGGTGTGTGCCTTAGACCACTACGTCACTTAGGTTGAGTGATAAAAACACTCACAAAATGTGAGTTTGCTATTCACAAGAAGCATTGCCTGATGTGAACCATGCCTCGAACAAAAGAGTTCTCAGAAGACACAAGATTAGTTGTCGACTTGCATAAAGCTGGAAAGGGTTACAAAAGTATCGGGCTCCCATCTCTGACCATCTCTGACCCAGTCTAATACCAGCTTATTTCAAGCCAACCTACTAGTCCTCGTGCCCAAGAACGCCAAGGTAACCTACCTAAATTACTATCGCCCCGTAGCACTAAAATCTATAGCCATGAAATGCTTTAAAAAGGCTGGTCATGGCTCACATCAACACCATTTGGAGGTGGCGGGTCTGTCATGATCTGGGGCGGTGTGTCACAGCATCATTGGACTGAGCAGCTCCAAACCATGATGCTCCCTTCACCATACTTCACAGTTGGGATTAGGTTGATGAAGGTGTCCTGTGCCTTTTTCTCTACACATAGTGTTGTGTTCCTTCCAAACAGCTCAACTTTAGTTTCATCTGTCCACAGAATATTTTGCCAGTAGCGCTGTGGAACATCCAGATGCTCTTTTGCGAACTTCAGACATGCAGCAATGTTTTTTTTGGACAGCAGTGGCTTCTTCCGTGGTGTCCTCCCATGAACACGATTCTTGTTTAATGTTTTACGTATCGTGGACTCGTCAACAGAGATGTTAGCATGCTCCAGAGATAGCTGACACTAAGATTCTTCTTAACCTCATTGAGCATTATGCGCTGTGCTCTTGCAGTCATCTTTGCAGGACGGCCACTCATAGGGAGAGTAACACTGCTAAACTTTCTCCATTTATAGACAATCAAGGCTTTTAGAGATACTTTTGTAACCCTTTCCAGCTTTATGCAAGTCGACAACTAATCTTGGGTCTTCTGAGAACTCTTTTGTTCGAGGCATGGTTCACATCAGGCAATGCTTCTTGTGAATAGCAAACTCACATTTTGTGAGTGTTTTTATAGGACAGGGCAGCTCTAACCAACTTCTCCAATCTCACCTCAATGACTACACTCCAGGTTAGTTGACTCCAATTAGCTTTTGGAGAAGTCATTAGCCTTGGGGTTCACATACTTTTTCAAACCTACACTGCAAATGTTTAAATTATGTAAATGTAAATCTTTACGAATATGAAGATATCATTTTATGACTAATTTATGCAGAAATCCAGATAATTTCAAAAGGACACACACAAGTGTATGCATGTATGTTTAACGTACGTACGTATGTATCACTGTTTAGCATATCAGCATATCACAGTGACAAATAACATTTTATTTGATATCATGTAGTTTAATGGAACAGAAACCAACCAGTCCCCAAAAAGGCTAGAGTCTGCACAGACCCTTCATATCTGCAAACATCGAAGCGCAATGGCCAAGGTGAAGGGCGTGAATTGAGCAGTGAGACAAGGCAAACTGTTGACTCACCTGTCATTCCTGAACATCTTGGGCAGATATCTCTTGGGGAACCACATGCCGATGGCACACATGAGCACCCACAGGATGGACAACTCATCCAGCATCTGACCCAGGAAACTGAGGGTGGCATGGAAGTATGTGGAGCCAATACCTGAGGCAAGGGAGACACACACCAGAGTTACATACTATACAAAACCAACACTGCCTTTTAGTAGGCATAATAAGACATCTGATCATTTGTGGGGCTATTGACAACAGGTGTTACTGGTAGTCCACAGGTGGTGTTTTATTTGGACTATGAATGAAATTGCTTTAACTCTGGTCAAAAGCAGTGACTCTGGAATAGGGTACCATTTCAGATGCACAGGATTTGCAGGCACAAAGAGCTCCTCAACTCCCCCAGACTAATTTTATTCACTTTTATATTATTACTTTGTGATAATTTTCCAAAAATGTTCCCTTATCAAATTGTGGTCTTGGTTCTTTCAAAACAAGGAAATATCACCCTCTTGCAGAAATCAAACTTATCTGATTAGCGGCAGGATGTTTTGAAACACAATTTCACACATCCTCTCAGAAGTCAATTGAAAACAGAGGGAGAGTTCACCTGAAACACAATTATCTCCCTACAGACATCAACCCCTAGCCCTTCCCCCACCTAAACTCTAACCTCCCCAGATCCGATGGAACCACACAGGTGTGAACAATGTGGCAAAATCTCTTTTGTCCATGCGAAGGCAAGGTGGGGCCATCTCAGAGGATGGCTGCGGCGAAACGTGTTTAGGCTACAGTGGAATAAATTAATAACTAAAGATTATTTGTGTTGTGGTGTCCAATCTCTTTCACCAAGGTGGAGCCATTGCCACACTGCTTGACTTATCCAGTCCCTTCAGAACTGCATGCAGTGAACAGAGGATGTGTTTCTCAATTCTGGTCCTGGGGACTAAAAAGGGGGCACATTTTTGTTTTTACCCTTCAGGTCAACAGGACCAGAATTGGGAAACATCCTCTTAGTGTTCACTGCATCCAGACACTCTGGGTAGGGCCTAGCTAGACAGAGGAAGGAGCCAGGAGACCAGGCATACAACTCTAGATTAGATTCCAGCTCTGTGTTCCAACTCAGGTCAGAGGTGAACTCAGCTCTAGAAACTGTAAGAAGAGGCAGAAGTTATGCGAATTGTGGCCACAGTGCAGCTGCTGTCCCACTAGGCATGTAATGCAGTATGCTATTAACTCTCTGTAATCTATTTTACGGTCTTTATAGTCATCCATTTTAGACTGCAGACTTGCAGATCAGGATACAGTTGAATATGTTGTTTGGAATATGTTGTTTGGAATATGTTGCTGTAAATTTAGGCAACCCCACAGCCTGTACAACAATCTGCAGTGTAGGCTTCGCAGAGACCTAACAAAATAGAAATGGCAGCTGTAGAAATAACTCTTCCAGTCCCCTTTGACTTCAAACACGATAGAATGGCCAAGATTCGAGAGGTTTTGTCTTGGCATCGGGGCTGAATGCAAAACCAGAGGAATATCAGTTGAACTCTTAAACTATTCACACCCTTTCACTTTCTCCACATTGTGTTGTGTTACAGCCTGAAAATTGATTAAAATTGAGATTTTGTTTCACTGGCCTACACACAATACCCCATAATGTGAAAGTGGAATGATGTTTAGACATTTTTACAAATAAATAAATTAAAAGCTGAAACGTCGAGTCAAAAATTATTCAACCCCTTTCTTATGGCAAGCCTAAATAAGCTGAGGAGCAAACATTTGCTTAATAAGTTGCATGGCCTGTGTGCAATAATAGTGCTTGACATTGAATGCCTACCTACCTGTACCCCACACATACAGTTAATTGTAAGGTCTCTCAGTTGAGCAGTGAACTTCAAACACAGATTCAACAAAAAAACAGGGAGATTTCCAATGCCTTGCAAAGAAGGGAACCCATTGGTATATGGGTAAAATAAATAACATACACACACACACACACAACACACACACTTGAAGTCGGAAGTTTACATAAACTTAGTTAGGAGTAATTAAAACAAGTTTTTCAACCACTCCACAAACTTCTTGTTAACAGGGGGGCAGTATTGAGTAGCTTGGATAAGGTGCCCAGTGTAAACTGCCTCCTACTCAGGCAGGATATGCATATTATTAGTATATTGGGATAGAAAACACTCCATCCCTATGTTGAAGTTTCTAAAACTGTTTGAATGATGTCTGTGAGTATAACATAACTCATATGGCAGGCAAAAACCTGAGAAACAATCTAACCAGGAAGTGGGAAATCTGAGGTTTGTAGGTTTAAGTCTTTGCCAATCCAATATACAGTGTAAAATGTGGTCTGATTGCACTTCCTAAGGCTTCCACTAGATGTCAGTCTTTAGAACCTTGTTTCAGGCTTCAACTGTGAAGAGGGAGCGAATAAGAGCTGTTCGACTAAGGGGTCTGACAGAATGCCATGAGCTAAATCACGCACGTGGCTGTGAGAGCGAGCTGCATTCCCTTTCATTTCTAAAGACAAAGGAATTGTCCGGTTGGAATATTATTGAAGATTTATGATAAAAACACCATAAAGATTGATTCTATCCATCGTTTGGCATGTTTCTACGAACTGTAATGGAACTGTTTGACTTTGTCTGGACCTAGTTCTCGCACCTTGTGAATTTGGATTTGTGAACTAAACGCGCAAACAAAAAGGAGGTATTTGGACATAAATTGACTTTATTGAACAAAACAAACATTTATTGTGGAACTGGGATTCCATTCTGATGAAGTGAAGATCAAAAGGTAAATTAATACTTAATGCTATTTCTGACTTCTGTTGACTCCACAACATGGTGGGTATTTGTATGGCTTGTTTTGGTCTCAGAGCGCTGTACTCTGATTATTCCATGGTTTGGTTTCGTGGTAAAGCTTTTTTGAAATCTGACACAGTGGTTGCATTAAGGAGAAGTATATCTTTAAGAAAGAAATTCCACAAATTAACTGAACTAGGCACACCTGTTAATTTAAATGCATTCCAGGTGACTACCTCATGAAGCTGGTTGAGAGAATGCCAAGAGTGTTCAAAGTTGTCATCAAGGCAAAGGGTGGCTATTTGAAGAATCTCAAATATAAAATATATTTTGATTTGTTTAACTTCATTAGGGTAGGGGGCACTTATCATTTCTGGATGAAAAGCGTGCCCAAAGTAAACAGCCTGCTACTCAGGCCCAAAAGCTAGGATATGCATATAATTGATAGATTTGGATAGAAAACACTCTGAAGTTTCCAAAACTGATAAAATAATGTCTGCGTATAACAGAACTGATATGGCAGGCGAAAACCTGAGAAAAATCCATCCTGGAAGTGGGATTTTTGTTGTTGTTGTAGTTCTCTATTAAATGCCATTACAGTATGCATTGACTTAGGACTCAAATTGCACTTCATATGGCTTCCACTAGATGTCAACAGTCTTTAGAAATTGTTTCAGGCTTGTATTCTGAAAATTGAGGGAGTAAGACCACTCTGAATGAGTGGACCATTCAGTGTCCCAGAGGTTTTTCATGCGCGCAACCGAGAGCACGCCTTTCTTGTTTTCCTTTTATATTGACAAAGCTTTTGTCCGGTTGAAATATTATTGATTATTATGACTAAAAACAACCTGAGGATTGATTATAAACATTGTTTGACATGTCTCTACGAACTTTACTGATACTTTTCGGATTTTGTGTCGGTCTGTTGTGACTGCCATTGAGCATGTGGATTACTGAACAAAGCGCACAAACAAAACGGAGGTTTTTGGATACAATGAGGGACTTTATCGAACAAAACGATCATGACTAAATGGGAGTCTTGTGAGTGCAACCATGTGAAGATCATCAAAGGTAAATGATTCATTGTATCACTATTTCTGACTTGTGTAACTCCTCTACTTGGCTGGTAACTGTTTGTAATGATTTGTCTGCTGGGCGCTGTTCTCAGATAATCGCATGGTATGCTTTCGCCATAAAGCCTTTAAGAAATCTGACATCTAACAAGAAGTTCATCTTTAAACCGATGTATAACACTTGTATGTTTTATGAATTTTTATAATGAGTATTTCTGTTTTTTAATTTGGTGCTCTGCAACTTCACTGGATGTTGGCCAAAAACCACACCCCCTAGAGAGGTTAACACTTTGTTGGTTACTACATGATTCCACATGTGTTATTTCATAGTTTTGATGTCTCCACTATTATTCTACAATGTAGAAAATAGTAAAAATGTGTTTTTGCAATTGCCCCAGCGTCGTCCGGGTTAGGGGAGGGATGTTCTTGTCCCATCTCGCTCTAGCGACTCCTGTGGCGGGCCGGGCGCAATGCACGCTGACATGGTCGCCAGGTGTACGGTATTTCCTCCGACACATTGGTGCGGCTGGCTACCGGGTTAAGCGGCTGTTGTGTCAAGAAGCATTGCGGCTTGGCTGGGTTGTGTTTCGGGGGACGCACAGCTCTCAACCTTCACCTCTCCCGAGTCCGTACGGGAGTTGCAGCGATGAGATAAGACTGTAACTACCAATTGGATAACATGAAAATTAGAGAGAAAAAGTCATTTAAAAAAAAAAGAAAAGAAAAAAATAAGAAGTTTGGAATCACCAAGACTCTTCCCAGAGCAGGCCACCTGGCCAAACTGAGCAATAGGGGGAGAAGGGCATTGGTCAGGGAGGTTTTCAAAAACCTGATGGTCACTCTGACATCGCTCCAGAGTTCATCTGTAGAGATGGGAAAACCTTCCAGAAGAACAACCATCTCTGCAGCACTCCACCAATCAGGCCTTTTATTGTAGAGTGGCCAGACCGAAGCCACACCTCAGTAAGGCACGACAGCACACTTGGAGTTTGCAGAAAGGCACCTAAAGGATTCAGACCATGAGAAACAATATTTTTTCTGGTCTGATGAAACCAAGATTGAACTCTTTGGCCTGAATGCCAAGCCCCACATCCTGGAGAAAACCTGGCACCATCCCTATGTTGAAGCATGGTGGTGGCAGCAGCATGCTGTGGGATGTTTTTCAGCGGCAGAGACTGGGAGACTAGTCAGGATCAAGGGAAAGATGAACGGAGCAAAGTACAGAGAGATTCTTGATGAAAACCTGCTCCAGAGCGCTCAGGACCTCAGACTGGGGTGAAGGTTCACCATCTAAGAGGACAACAGCCCTAAGTACACAGCCAAGACAATGCAGGATTGGCGTCAGGACAAGTCTCTGAATGTCCTTGAGTGGCCCAGCCAGAGCCCGGACATGAACCCGATCTAAAATAGCTGTGCAGTGACGCTCCCCAACCAACCTGACAGAGCTTGAGGATCTGCAGAGAAGAATGTGATTAAACTCCCCAAATACAGGTGAGCCAAGCTGTAGTGCCATACCCAAGAAGACCTGACTGAGGCTGTACTTACGTAAATGTGAAGTAGATTTCTTTTAAACATTTGCTAAATGTTCTGAAAACCTGTTTTTGGTTTGTCATTATGGGATATTGTGTGTAAAGTGATGAGAAAAAAACTATTTAATCAATTTTAGAATAAGGGTGTAACATAACAAAATGTGGAAAAAGTCAAGGGGTCTGAATACTTTCCGAATGCACTAACTGTGATAGCAATGTTTGGTTGGTGTCATCATACACCTAGACATGGCCATTTTAGTGACATGGCCATCCTTAAGTCTTCCATTAAAGGAAAACGTGTGGGATGTGTTCTATATATTCAGACTACCTTTTTTCAGACCTAAACCTATAAGTATGAGTGCCCTTAAAATAAGATGACGTTCAGACCACACACACACGTCAAAGTATATGAAGGAATCATCATGCTTTGTCAAAACAACTTACCAATCACAACCAGTAGAATCCAAATGAGATATATTCCACTGTTGAAATGTGTTGCATACTGGCGGAACAAGCACATTAATATAGGCGGTAAAACAAAAAACAAGATGTTGCTGATCTGAAATGAGGGGGGGAAAAAATGAAGGGAATGAAAATGTGAGCAGAATTGTAGCCTAAGAGTTACCAAGCATGTGATATGCTTGATATAAATACAATACACATCCATTAATTTCACTCTGTATTGCAACAGAACTTTTGAATCTTTAGGAACACGTATACGAATACAAGAGGTAGGCCTACTGAACAATATGAAAATGTTTCATCTAAATACCAAGATGTCTTCTTGATAGGCAAAAACAAACAAACAACTCAGCATTGATGGTAGCTGACAGCTGTTGAAACAGAGGAGGTGCCACTGCGCCTGTGTGTTCTTTACCCCCTTCTATGTCCTAAAAATCCAACTGTTGAAAAGTGAGAATGTGTCGACTACCAATCTGGGGTAGTAACATTCAAACGAAATCACAATACAGTAAATAACGGGAAGCAGTGCCATGCAGAAAAGTAAGGATTAGCAAATATTGACACAAAGACACTAAACAATGGCTGTCACAAAACAGATTACAATATTGGCATAAAGATAAATGACTAACCGTGTTATAAAACTCTGCAATGCTAGGGTAAATAAGGTAATTGCCTTCACACCAGTCCACCTCGGAGCTTCCAGCTTGCAGTTGGTCCCAAAACATAGGATTAGTCATGTCTCGACTTGTTCTAGTAATAGATAGGACTCCGCAGTCACTATTGAGATAAAGCAGTCGACTATCAAATCAGCTGTGGACCGCTAGACGATCAATTACCATAATTTGAAACACGTAGCTGTATACAAAATGCATCCAAATTCAAACGCATTTTAAATCACCAGTATATCCCAATGCAAGCTTGTGGTGCAACTCCGCTCTCAACAAAGTGCAAAAGCGCTGTAATTATTGTTCTTGTTCTTCGTCATCTTCTTCTTGGGATTTGGTTGTCGGATCGCATCGAACTTCTAGTTGCATACACCGCCACCTACTGCACTGGTGTGTGATGCCATTCATGGTCTACATACATTACATTACTGGAAATAATAATGCAAAATTGGGAAAAAGGAAAATTACCCTACCACCTATTAGCCCTCTCTAAAAAAAACACCACTCATTCCACTATTTAACCCTATCTATTCCTACTCCAGACCAACGGTCTGAGAGGACATATCACTACCACTCAACACCGCCTCTAGCTGCTCTGCAGTAAATCCTCGCAATCCCAAGTACCTCTCTGCCGCTACCACTACAAACTATATTTTCTGTGACTTTCGATTCATTTCTGCAGTACAACCATGGCTATAAATGCTAAAAAGCCCACCTTACTGAAGCGCACATTCTTCCCATCACTCTCTCGACCTCTGCCTACCCACGGGAATCCTCTCAGGATCCCTCAACCTATACCCATCCTTCTCTATCACTCTCTTCACTGCTTCGGTATTCAACACTTTCTGTACTACTCTCAATCTGCCTTTCTCTCACCGGATACTTCGTATCTCCAGTCCCATGATCACCCCCACAACTAACACACAGAACTTTCTACACCGATACTACACATTCCTTTGTCTCATGCCCTCCTGCACACTTCCCACATCTAGGCATCTGTTGCAATATGCTGATAAACACTGTAATATTTTCAGAACATAAACTCTCAATGGATAACTGACACTTCCTACTTTTACCTTATCTGGTAACAACTGCATCAAAACTCAGCATGACAGATAATGTCTTCTCCTTTTCCCCAACAGACCCATGTTTCATCAAGCGGCAGGCGTCACAGACACTGGGAATCTTCCACCCCCGTTATCATTCCTTTCAAAGGCGCCCTGTCATAGAGAGCAAAGCACGTCAAAATTATTGCCCCTAATCTCGTAAACCAGAGCGCCCTCTGGGCGGAGGAAATACAATAAATAATCACGAGTCCACTCCAAGTTACCTTCTCCATCTCAACAGTCCCCAACCTCTCCTCCACCCAACCTGATACCACATATGGATCAACCACACAGCAAAACTCCATTCTCTCTACAAGTCTCACTCCCACTGGACCAAAATCATCTTTAGGATGAGGCCCGAAATTGGTGATCCTCACCGCAGGTAGTTCACCCTCACTCTCAACAAATTTAATCTCTCAACTATTGGAGCTTGTATCCCTGTTTTTGCATTTGACGCCCACCTTCCTCACCTCACTACTTTCCTCTACACTCAACTTCTTCTCAGCAGTCATCAAAGCACCTGCCACTACATTTAATTAATCCTCACTCTCGTCCTATTCCATTTCCTCCTCAAGCTCTTCAAAAAGTTCTGTGCGATCCTCCATTCCATATTCACTCAATAAATATTCAATGTCTCTCCTTTTTTTTTCATCATCATCATCTTCACCAGATCTTTCAGAAGGCCTGTGCAATCCCCCACTCCACCTTTATTCATAATATGTTCCACTTCCTTCTTTATTTTATTTTCCGCGATCCTCCCCACCGTGGCCTTCACCCAATTACTCTCTTCTTTTTTTCACCTACCAGGTAGGCAAGTTGAGAACAAGTTCTCATTTACAATTGCAACCTGGCCAAGATAAAGCAAAGCAGTTCGACACATACAACAACACAGAGTTACACATGGAGTAAAACAAACATACTGTACAGTCAAGAGGGCAAGTTGGTTAGGATGATATCTATGAGGGTGCCCGTGTTTACGGCTTTGGGGTGGTACCTGGTAGGTTCATTGATCATTTGTGTGAGATTGAGGGCATCAAGCTTAGATTGTAGGGTGGCTGGGGTGTTAAGCAAGTCCCAGTTTAGGCCACCTAGCAGCACGAGCTCTGAAGATAGATGGAGGGCAATCAGTTCACATACGGTATATAATGGTGGTCCGCAAGCCAACGTTGCGTGCTGCAACCTACAGTGCTGGAGTGTGTAGTCTATTACGGTTTACAACATTTCTAAATCCTCCTACCTAACTCAGTACTTCTGAGAAAATAAAAAAGAGCTCTACTAACTTCTTATAGACCCTCCCACATCCCCAAAATCCCTTCCAACCCGTCCAACCCCGTCCAACCTCAATGACCCTACACTTCGATCTTTTCCTCTCCTCAACATACTTACCACTTACCACCGTTTCATGGATCATACAGTCCAGACACAAACCATTCACATGCTTGCCAACCAGATGTAATGACAAGTTCAATGGACAATGTCCGAAGAGCAATCAAGCAAACACCACCTCTTCCTTCCTAATCTGACCATTGAATATTGGTCCACCGACCTTTCTTTGCAGGGCATATAAATGCCGGCACTTGGGCTCAGAGTCCCATCTCTTCTGCCACACATCTATCAAAATGACTCTGATCATACACTTGGCCTCACCTCTACCCAGTGGAACATTAATATCAATTATATCAGGTTTCAAAGCTCTTTTGGCTAACTGGTCTACAATTTAATTCGCTGTAATTCTTCTTCTTCTTCTTCTGTGGATTTTATATGGCAGTTGGCAACCAACTTTGGGGCGCATTACCGCCACCAACTAGACTGGAGTGTGGAACAGGGAAAGGGAATGTCTACATTCTACCCATTATTCTCGTCTTCCTAAGGAAATGAAATGCATAGTTAAATACTACATCCCCTGAATATTTCCTTAGCATTTCACTCAATCTTGGCTCTTCCACCCCATTACTCCATAAATCTACCTTTCCCTCCCATGTTTCTGGCACTGAAGTGTGGTGAAATCTCAAGTAGGACTACCCTTGAATACAGCAACTAATTGTAACAGATGCATGATGATGCACAAGTATAATTTTCCATAAAGACAAAAATTATGAAATCATATATGTAGTGAATTACAACATATTGAAAGGCCTATAGTTGACAATAAAGAAAGACGAATGCCTTGTTTATACTGTCATTGGAGGGGAATATGGGGATATTAGAGACCAGGTTCAGTTACATTTTTTTTAATAATTACATGTTTCATTTAGGAGTATTAAACGGAATGTTCCCATTACATTTGTGCATGCAGTTTTAAATGCTGGTGAAAAATTAATATGATAAAACGCAACATTGTAACTAACACCACGTGTTATCGCGATAACATATGATGCCTATGTGAGACAGAAAGGCGGACATCCGCTCTCTTTTCGGTGGCAGACTGTTGTCGAGCCAGTTTTACAAAATGAAGGTAAGATAATTCAATTCAACTCATCTTTCAATTAACATGTATATCCTTGTTAATGTCCAGGCCGAATTGGAGTAGTTTATTACAATATTATAACACGGTATCTTGTTTAGTCAGATATTGCATTGTATTTTAGGATGCATGTTGATTTTGTTGCTAGCTAGCTAGTTAGCTATGGGTGGCAACGTTACTAAGTGAACCTGAAAACATGTCTGCCTCCTGAGAGAAATGTGCATGTCTTGCCGGGCGTCATTCAAAGAACCGCAACAACGTATCCTCTGCTGTTCTTTGGGGTGGGGGTACGAATATTATCTCTAATGTGGGTTTGTTCACACATCCATATTTCGCCAATCAGTTGCAGGTTTGTTAATCGCAACGTAGTCATCCTCAAGGCCGCTTACAGCCAGCTAGCTTCCGACATTGGTTAACTACAGTTAACGTTAGCTACTTAACAGCGTGTCCCTGGATCGTTCCAAATAGTGTGAAGTTAGCTGCCGAATTATTTTCCCGTGACTGAAATTCACTTGCATCCCGTGTTCTGTGTAACGAATCTTGTTTCTAGGAAACTAGCTAACAAGAATTAACCAATTGCATTAACAGCCAACATGCTAGCATCCCGTGTACATCTGCATCATGTTGCATTCAATTCAGCCGTCTCACCATCGTTTTGGTTAGGCTACTGTAGTAGTTAATTATTCAAGACATTTAAAGTTGGTTATGGATGGGTAGCATAGGTTCAAGGTGATTGTCAAGCAAGCAATCTGCCTGATGTACATTGCTATGGCCTTCTCAACAATGAGAGCTTGCTACATCTGGTCAATCTACAACACACTGATCTATATATGTCTCTCTCAGCTGAATATCTCGTTTCCTGCCACTGGCTGTCAGAAGCTGATTGAAGTGGATGATGAGCGCAAGTTGCGAACCTTCTACGAGAAGCGTATGGCCACAGAGGTGGCTGCTGATCCCCTGGGAGATGAGTGGAAGGTAAGCTACAGTCACTAAGAAAGATGCTCAGTTTTCAGATCCTGCAGGCAATTTTTTTTAAATAGTTAAATTAGTTAGCCTCAAACTCAAGTGAATGTAGTCTTCATTATTTACTCCAAGCTCATTGACTATAGCACTGGGTAATTTTGGAATAGTAAATTTAATGCCTTGGATGCCAGTGTGTCTTGAGCAGTATCAACATTCGGTTTCGTGTTCAACTCAACATGATCTCACACAACTTAGTAGACCCTTCCTGGCTGGTCTGTAGGGGGGACAGTGTTGTGCTACAAACTGCAGAGCTGCTTTACAAGATGTAACTTTACACTCTGACCATGGCTGGTTGAACTGCATTGCTCTTCCAAACCTTTCGCTAATACATTTCACTAAACAAATGTCTAACTTGTATGATCATCAGGTCCTTGTATAGAGCAAGGTTTTTTAAAACTTAATCTTGGCTCTCATCTCTCTCAGGGCTACATGGTGCGCATCAGCGGAGGCAACGACAAGCAGGGCTTCCCCATGAAGCAGGGTGTGCTGACCCATGGCCGTGTGCGCTTGCTGCTTGCCAAGGGCCATTCCTGTTACCGCCCCCGTAGGACAGGAGAGCGCAAACGCAAGTCTGTCCGTGGTTGCATCGTTGATGCCAACCTCAGCGTGCTGAACTTGGTTATCATCAAGAAAGGTATGGAGTTGTAATGATGGTAACCACTCACTTTGGCACACCTTAGTAGACCCTTTCTGGCTGATCTGTAGCCTCAAAGGGGGGACAGTGTTGTGCTACAGAAACTGTAGAGCTGCTTTACCAGATGCAACCTGACCCTCTGACCATGACTGGTTGAACTGCAATGCTCTCCCAATCCTTTTCCCATTTAACATTGGGTTATTTTGAAAGGTCATATTTTTTTCCATGTATTATTTAACCTTCATTTTCACAGGGAAGTCCTACTGAGACTAGGGCCTTCTAATTTTTTAAAGATGAGTCCTGCATAAATCTAATCTATTAAACACAATATACCAAATACAAATTTACAAAACCCATTAAGGAAAACAAGATGTGCATGTTTCAAGACTATATACCTTTGAAAACAACTTGAACATCCAGCGCTTGGATGTGGTTAACCATTTGGGTGGTGATTTCTGTATAGACTTTTTTTTATTTATCTAGTGGCCTGACACCTTTTTCCTCCATCTCCCAGGTGAGAAGGACATCCCCGGCCTGACCGACAGCACTGTGCCCCGCCGCTTGGGGCCCAAGAGGGCCAGCAAGATCCGCAAGCTCTTCAACCTGGCCAAGGAGGATGATGTCAGGCAGTATGTTGTGAGGAGACCCCTGACTAAAGAAGGTGAGGCCAACACTGCTTCTAAATGGTCCTGTTAATGAATGGATTGGTAACAAGCTTAGCACATCAGCACTTGTAAACTCTTGACAGCATGATTTTATTTTTTTTAACTTCTAATATTTCTGCTTGCCAAATTGTGCAAAAGTTATTGTCTGGCACACCAGTAGACCCTTTCTGGCTAGTCTGTAGCCTCAAAGGGGGGACAATGTTGTGCTATAGAAACTGTAGAGCTGCTTTACCAGATGCAACCTGACCCTCTGACCATGGCTGGTTGAACTGCAATGCTCTCCCAATAAGTAGATTTGCTAAAATCTCATTTGAGGCAACTTATAGTTTTGTGTGGGACATTTTGAATGAATGGGACATTTCTTTCATGTGAACATTCAGAATGCTAACTAGAATGAACAACAGCTATAACTCTCAATCACTAAGATCTACATACATTTCATAAACATTGAAACCTTAACTATTTTCCTATGCGCACGCACACACTTTGTAGTAAATGCCACTGGTAACCTCTTCTCCCCCATCTTTTCCAGGTAAGAAGCCTAGGACCAAGGCTCCCAGGATCCAGAGGCTAGTGACACCTCGTGTGCTGCAGCACAAGCGCCGCCGCATTGCCCTTAAGAAACAGCGCACCCAGAAGAACAAGGAAGAGGCTTCCGAGTACGCCAAGCTGCTGGCCAAGAGGATGAAGGTACCGAAGGGACTTAGGCACTACTTAGGCATTTGGCTGTAATATGAGTCATTATCTATTCTGTGTAATGAATTGCCCTGAATGTTGTGAACACCATTGATTTAATTCCAACGATTGCAAGCGAGTTGATGTATGATTGCAAGTTGACTCATAAAATGGTTAATTAATTAAAAATGTCCGTATGTATAAAATCCCCAATGACGTGAACAATTTTGTCAGAGTAACATGTAGGAGGACTAACATCTCATCCTTGTTTGCAGGAGGCTAAGGAGAAGCGCCAGGAACAGATCGCCAAAAGGCGCCGTCTCTCCTCCCTTAGGGCCTCCACATCCAAATCTGAGTCCAGCCAGAAGTGAAATGTGGAATTGAATTAAATGTTTTGCTGAAATGCTGTTACTGTTTTTTTTTTATTGTTTCATACATCTAAAATAATGTCAATGACTGAAACAAACATCCTGGTTCTATTTGTATTGATCATTTTCACATCCATAAGAGGCTCCATGGCTCCTAAAACTGTTAAGAAAAAGTATGAACCCTTTGGAATTACCTGGATTTCTACATAAATTGGTCAAATGGGATCTGATCTTCCTCTAAGTTTCAACAATAGACCGTGCTTAAACTAATTATTGTATTTTTTTTGTCTATTGAATACATACTTTAAACATTCAGTGTAGGTTGGAAAAGTATGTGAACCCCAAGGCTAATGACTTCTCCAAAAGCTAATTGGCGTCAGGAGTCGGCTAACCTAGAGTCCAATCAATGAGACGAGATTGGAGATGTTGGTTAGAGCTGCCCTATTTAAAAACTCACACAATGTGAGTTTGGTATTCACAACAAGCATTGCCTGATGTGAACCATGCCTTGCACACGAGTTCTCAGAAAACCCAAGATTAAGAATTGTTGACTTGCGTAAAGCTGGAAAGGGTTACTAAAGTATCTCTAAAAGCCTTTATGTTCATCGTCCACAGTAAGACATTTCAGCACTTGCTACTCCCTAGGAATGGCCGTCCTGTAGAGATGACCTCGAGCACAGTGCAGAATGCTCAATGAGAATCCCAGTGTCAGATAAAGATTTATAGAAATCTCTGGAACATGCTAACATCTTTGACGAGTCTACGATATGTAAAACACTAAACAGGAATGGTGTTCATGGGAGGACACCATGGAAGACAAACATTGGCATGTCTGAAGCACCTGGATGTACAGAAACCCAGCCTAAAACCCCAAACAGCAAGCAATGCATGTGTTGAAGCACATTAGCTAGGAAAAACTCCATAGAAAGGCCAAACCTAGGAAGAAACCTAGAGAGGAACCAGGCTATGAGGGGTGGCCAGTCCTCTTCTGGCTGTGCCGGGTGGAGATTATAACAGAACATGGCAAAGATGTTCAAATGTTCATAAATGACCGGCATGGTCATATAATAGGTCTGGAACAGGTAGCACGTCCGGTGAACAGGTCAGGATTCTATAGCCGCAGGTGGACTGGGGACAGCAAGGAGTCATCATGCCAGGTAGTCCTGAGGCATGGTCCTAGGGCTCAGGTCCTCCGAGAGAGAGAAAGAAGGAGAGAATTAGAGAGAGCATACTTAAATTCACACAGGACACCGGATACGACAGGAGAAGTACTCCAGATATAACAAACTGACCCTAGCCCCCCGACACAAACTACTGCAGCAAAATACTGGAGGCTGAGACAGGAGGGTCAGGAGACACTGTGGCCCCATCCGATGATACCCCCGGACAGGGCCAAACAGGAAAGATATAACAGCAACCAATTTGCCAAAGCACAGCCCCCACACCACTAGAGGGATATCTTCAACCACCAACTTACCATCCTGAGACAAGGCCGAGTATAGCCCACAAAGATCTCCGCCAGGCACAACCCAAAGGGGGGCGCCAACCCAGACAGGAAGATCACATCAGTGACTCAACCCACTAGAGTGACGCACCCCTCCTAGGGACGGCATGAAAGAGCACCAGTAAGCCAGTGACTCAGCCCCTGTAATAGGGTTAGAGGCAGAGAATCCCGAAAGTAAAGTATTCGGCCCCCTTGAACTTTGCGACCTTTTGCCACATTTCAGGCTTCAAACATAAAGATATAAAACTGTATTTTTTTTGTGAAGAATCAACAACAAGTGGGACACAATCATGAAGTGGAACAACATTTATTGGATATTTCAAACTTTTTTAACAAATCAAAAACTGAAAAATTAGGCGTGCAAAATTATTCAGCCCCTTTACTTTCAGTGCAGCAAACTCTCTCCAGAAGTTCAGTGAGGATCTCTGAATGATCCAATGTTGACCTAAATGACTAATGATGATAAATACAATCCACCTGTGTGTAATCAAGTCTCCGTATAAATGCACCTGCACTGTGATAGTCTCAGAGGTCCGTCAAAAGCGCAGAGAGCATCACGAAGAACAAGGAACACACCAGGCAGGTCCGAGATACTGTTGTGAAGAAGTTTAAAGCCGGATTTGGATACAAAAAGATTTCCCAAGCTTTAAACATCCCAAGGAGCACTGTGCAAGCAATAATATTGAAATGGAAGGAGTATCAGACCACTGCAAATCTACCAAGACCTGGCCGTCCCTCTAAACTTTCAGCTCATACAAGGAGAAGACTGATCAGAGATGCAGCCAAGAGGCCCATGATCACTCTGGATGAACTGCAGAGATCTACAGCTGAGGTGGGAGACTCTGTCCATAGGATTTATGAATTTATTACTGCTGAAGTGAAAGCCATCCTCACTTGGGGAATGCTGCTTTTTAGTTAGCTTTGCGACAGTATCAAAAATAAATTTAGGATTGTTCTTATTTTCCTCAATTAAGTTGGAAAAATAGGATGATCGAGCAGCAGTAAGGGCTCTTCCAGATACCTTCCTAAAACCAGATACCTTAAGTATTCAGACCCTTTGCTATGAGCCTCAAAATTGAGCTCAGGTGCATCCTATTTCCATTGATCATCCTTGAGATGATCTTGGAGTCCACCTGTATCATTCTTAAAATGGAAGAAGTTTGGAACCACCAAGACTCTTCTTAGAGCTGGCCACCCGGACAAACTGAGCAATTGGGGAAGAAGGGCCTTGGTCAGGGAAGTGACCAAGAACCCAATTGGAGCTCTGAGAACCTTCCAGAAGAACAACCATCTCTGCAACTATCCACCAATCAGGCCTTTATGGTAAAGTGGCAAGACGGAAGCCACTCCTCCGTAAAAGGCGCATGACAGCCTGCTTGGAGTTTGCCAAAAGGCACCTAAAGACTCTGAGACCATAAGAAACAATATTCTCTGGTCTGTTGAAACTAAGATTGAACTCTTTGGCCTGAATGCCAAGCGTCACATCTGGAGGAACCCTGGCAGCAGCATGCTGTGGGGATTTTTTTCAGTGGCAGGGACTGGGAGATTAGTCAGGATCGAGGGAAAGATGAACAGAGCCAATTGAGAACCTTGATGAAAAATCTGCTCCAGAGCGCTCAGGACCTCAGACTGGGGCTAACGTTCACCTTCCAAAAGGACACCGATCCTAAGCACACAGCCAAGACAACTCAGGATTTGCTTCAGGACAAGTCTCTGAAGGTCCTTGAGTGGCCCAGCCAGAGCCCGGACTTGAACCCGATTGAATATCTCTGGAGAGACTTGAAAATAGCTGTGCAGCGACGCTCCCCATCCAGCCTGACAGAGCTTGAGGATCTGCAGAGAAGGATGGGAGAAACTCCCCAAATACAGGTGTTCCAAGCTTGTAGCGTCATACCAAAGACTCGAGGCTGTAATCGCTGCCAAAAGTGCAAGAACTGAGAAAAGGGTCTGAATACTTATGAAAATGTGATCTTTTTAATTTTTTATACATTTGCTAAAATTGCAAAAACATTTTTTTTCCTTGTCATTGTGGGGTATTGTGTGTAGATTGATGAGGGGGAACAAAACAATTTAATCCATTTTAGAATAAGGCTGTAAAGTAACAAAATGTAGAAAAGGTTACTGGCTACTGCACATTACACACAACAGGAAAAAAGAAAAGCCCATAGATGTTGTTGCTACCTTTGGTAAATACACTGAACAAAAATATAAACACAACAGGTAAAGTGTTGGTCCCATGTTTTATGAGCTGAAATAAAACATCTCTGAAATTTTCCATTATGCACAAAAATCATCCTGATTGGCTGGGCCTGGCTCCCCAGTTGGTGGACCTGGCTGCCAAGTGGGTGGGCCTAACCCATCCAAGGCCCATCCATGGCTGCACCCCTGCCCAGTCATGTAAAATCCATAGATTAGGGCCTAATTTATTTATTTAAATTGACTGACTTCCTTATATGAACTGTAACTCAGTAAAATCTTTGAAATTGTTGCATGTTGCGTTTTATCAATTAAACTAGCTCCAGTAGGCTAATATTTTTGAGTGTGAACTGTATTACTGTACTGCAGGGCTGCCCAACCCTCTTCCTGGGGATCTACTGTCCTGTAGGTTTTCAGTCCAACCCAAATTTAGCATATCTGATTCAGCTAGTTAAAAGGTCTTGTTGAGCAGCTAATTAGTAGAATCAGGTGTGTTAAATTAGGTTTGGACTGAAAACCCACAGGATGGTAAATCTCCAGGAAGAGGGATGGGCAGCCTTGCTGTACTGTATTGAACACAGAATACTGTATTATATGGACTGAAATTACACACATCATACAAACCATGATAAACCAGGAGAGAACATGTGATTCTGGTGCAGCGCCTGCGGCCTACAAAGTTAAAAATATAGGCTAGCGAATTTGATTTAAATTTTGAAATATAATAGTGCCTATTTGTATAGGCTAATTAGTAGGCTGTCGCATATATACAGTTGAAGTCAGAAGTTTACATACACCTTAGCCAAATACATTTAAACTCAGTTTTTCACAATTCCTGACATTTAATCCTAGTAAAAATTCCCTGTCTTTCGGTCAGTTAGGATCACCACTTTATTTTAAGAATGTGAAATGTCAGAATAATAGTAGGGAGTGATTTACATACTCTCAATTAGTATTTGGTAGCATTGCCTTTAAATTGTTTAACTTGGGTCAAACGTTTCGTGTAGCCTTCCACAAGCTTCCCACAATAAAGTTGGGTGAATTTTGGCCCATTCCTCCTGACAGAGCTGGTGTAACTGAGTCAGATTTGTAGGCCTCCTTGCTCACACACGCTTTTTCAGTTCTGCCCACAAATGTTCTATGGGATTGAGGTTAGGGCTTTGTGATGACCACTCCAATACCTTGACTTTGTTGTCCTTTAACCATTTTGCCACAACTTTGGAGGTATGCTTGGGGTCGTCCATTTGGAAGACCCATAACTTGAAAATGATGTGATATCTTAGAAAATAGAGGTAACTGTCAAAATAAAGGAAACACTTGAGTAAATGAGGGATACAAATTATATTGAAAGCAGGTGCTTCCACACAGGTGTGGTTCCTGAGTTAATTAAGCAATCAAACCAAATGTTGATTGTCACATTGTCACGAGAACTTTCAATCCCAATGATGATAACAATCACTATACCTTTGACCAATTCCCCCTAGGTTGTAAAGCTAGGGTTAATAAAAATTAGGCAAATACTCAGATTCTGCAAAATGTTCGTTGTAGTTTATTCATGAGTGCTCTCAAGTCAACCAACATTTGAAGTCTTTATAACCCCCTTTACTCTCTCTCTCTCTCACAGACAGACAGACAGACAGACAGACAATTTTATCACTTTTCTACCAGCCTTGGCAGTTTCTCACCGTTCTTTTCCTCCCCAGATAAGAGAGGCTTTGGAAGTGCCCTCCTGTTGTAGCTATCATGTGTAGTCTACCAGCCTCTGTTTTCCTCACATATTTCTCCCTCTTAACTTGTCCCACATTGGAATATAGTCTTATACGTTTCAGGGTGGAATTCTTTAGCCATTACCTTAAACATATAAATTACCTTATCACACATGCGCCGAATACAACAGGTGTTGTATTCACTTTACAGTGAAATGCTTATAGTCTGGGTAGCCATTTGATCAGCTGTTCAGGAGTCTTACGGCTTGAAGCTGTTATGAATCCGTCTGGCCAGCGGCCTTGTGAATGTTGACCTGTTTAAAAGGTCTTACTCACATCGGCTGCGGAGAGCATGATCACACAGTCGTCCGGAACAGCTGATGCTCTCATGCATGCTTCAGTGTTGCTTGCCTCGAATCTAGCAAAGAAGTCATTTAGCTTGTCTTGCCTCAAAGCGACCATAGAAGTAATTTAGCTTATCTGGTATGCTTGTGTCACTTGGAAACTCGAGGCTGTGTTTCCCTTTGTAGTCTGTAATAGTTTGCAAGCCCTGCCACATCCGACGAGCATCGGAGCCAGTATAGTATGATTCAATCTTAGTCCTGTAATGACGCTTTGCCTGTTTGATGGTTCATCTGAGGGCATAGCGGGATTTCTTATAAGCGTCCGGATTAGAGTCCCACTCCTTGAAAGCGGCAGCTCTACCCTTTAGCTCAGTCCGGATGTTGCCTGTAATCCATGGCTTCTGGTTGGGGTATGTACGTACAGTCACTGTGGGGACGACATCATCGATGCACTTATTGATGAAGACAGTGACTGATGTGGTGTACTCCTCAACGCCATCAGAATAATCCCGGAACATATTTCAGTCTGTGCTAGCAAAACAGTCCTGTAGCTTAGCATCTGCGTCATCTCACCACTTCTTTATTGGCCGAGTCATAGGTGCTTCCAGCTTTAGTTTGCACTTATAAGCAGGAATCAGGAGGATATAATTATGGTCGGATTTTCCAAATGGGAGAGCGTTGTACGCATCTCTGTGTGTGGAGCAAAGGTGGTAGAGTTTTTTTCCCCTCTGGTTGCACATTTAACATGCTGGTAGAAATGAGGTTAAACGGATTTAAGTTTCCCTGCATTAAAGTCCCTGGCCATTAGGAGCGCCGCCTCTGGATGAGCGTTTTCCTGTTTGCTTATGGCCTTATACAGCTCAATGAGTGCAGACTTAGTGCCAGCATCGGTTTGTGGTGGTAAATAGACCGCTACGAAAAATATAGATAAACTCTCTTGGTAAATAGTGTGGTCTACAGCTTATCATGAGATACTCTACAATAGGTGAGCAAAACCTCAATACTTATTTAATCTCTATGGGACAGTTGCGCTGACGTGTGCTAATGTGATTAGCATGAGGTTGTAAGTAACAAGAAAATTTACCAGGACATAGACATATCTGGTATGGGCAGAAAGCTTATTCTTGTTAATCTAACTGCACTGTCCAATTTACAGGAGCTATTACAGTGAAATAATACCATGCTATTGTTTGATGAGAGTGCACAGTTATGAACTTGAAAATGTATCAATAAACCAATTAGGCACATTTGGACAGTCTTGATACAACATTTTGAACAGAAATGCAATGGTTCATTGAATCAGTCTAAAACTTTGCACATACACTGCTGGCAGCTAGTGGCTAAAATCTAAATTGCACCTAAACTGGAATAATACATTGTGGCCTTTCTCTTGCATTTCAAAATTAAAAGTATTATCTTTTACCAGGTCTAATGTGTTATATTCTCCTACATTCATTTCACATTTCCACAAACTTCAAATTGTTTCCATTCAAACGGTATCAAGAATATACATATCCTTGCTTCAGGTTCTGAGCTACAGGCAGTTAGATTTGGGTATGTAATGTTAGCTAAAAATGGAAAAAATGGTCCTTAAGAGGCCTTAATATTAGATTTTGTACACCGGCTGTTGTTTACAAATATACACAGACCGCCACCCCTTGTCTTACCGGAGGCATATGTTCTATCTTGCCGATGCAGCTTAAACTCTACAAGTTGTATTTTATCCATGTGTCCGTTTAAGGTAATGGCTAAAGAATTCCATAGCCAGTTCAGTTTTTTTAATTTTTTTTATTTTTTTAAATTTTTACCCCTTTTTCCTCCCCAATTTCGTGGTATCCAATTGTTGTAGTAGCTACTATCTTGTCTCATTGCTACAACTCCCGTACGGGCTCGGGAGAGACGAAGGTTGAATGTCATGCGTCCTCCGATACACAACCCAACCAGCCATACTGCTTCTTAACACAGCACGCATCCAACCCGGAAGCCAGCCGCACCAATGGCTACACCGTGCACCTGGCAACCTTGGCTAGCGCGCACTGCGCCCGGCCCGCCACAGGAGTCGCTGGTGCGCGATGAGACAAGGAGATCCCTACCGACCAATCCCTCCCTAACCCGGACGACGCTAGGCCAATTGTGCGTCGCCCCACGGACCTCCCGGTCGCGGCCGGTTACGACAGAGCCTGGGCTCTGTGTTGATAGAACTTTGATAGCATTTCCCCAAATTAGATTTTTTTTAAAATCCCCAGCTACAATAAATGCGGCATCAGGATATGTAGTTTCCAGTGGAGGTCCTTGAGGGCCGTCTTGAAGTATCGTCTTGAAGGGGAATATACACGGCTGTGACTATAACCAAAGAGAATTCTCTTGCGAGGTAATACGGTCGTCATTTGATTGTGCGATATTCTATGTCGGGTGAACAAAAGGACTTGAGTTTCTGTACATTATCACAATCACACCACGAGTAGTTAATCATGAAACATACACCACCGCCTTTCTTCTTCCCGGAGAGTTATTTATTCCTGTATGCACAATGTACTGAGAACCCAGCTGGCTGTATGGACGGGGACATTATACCCGGAGAGAGCCATGATTCTGTTTAACAGAGTATGTTACAGTCCCTGATGCCTCTTTGGAAGGAGATCCTCGCCCTGAGCTCGTCTACTTTATTGTGCAGAGACTGAACATTAGTGAGACGTCTACTCCAAATACTTCTTCTCCACCGGGGAAGCAGACTCTGGAATAAGTTCAATTGCCTTGGGGGGTACGATCTAAGAATCCAATTCGGGAAAGTCGTATTCCTGGTTGTAATGCTGGCGAGTTACCGCCGCTCTGATATCCAAAAGTTATTTCCAGCTGTATGTAATAACAAAAAAACCTTCTGGGCTAATGTAAGAAATAACACAGACAAAAAACTAAATCCAGCAAAGTTGCTTAGGAGCTAGAGGCAGAGCTGCCATGTCTGTCGGCGCTATCTTTACTTGTTTGGACCACAGACTTTGTCTTGTACTCAACATGCTACAGCAAGAACAACATATTACCCTGCTGACCACCATCATAGACACAATATCAACTCACCACTGTAGCAGACAAAAGGGAAACTGTCATTGCAGTTCAGTGTAATACTGATAAGACTGATTATTGTATTGAAGTGTGACAGTGCTGATTCAAGTCAATAATGTAGAAAATACATATTCACCACTTGAAGATGAAGGTGCAGTTGTTCCATCTTGAGTGGTTGTAGGTTCAGTTGTTGGGAACATGGCTGTTGTTATACGGTGCACTTGGGAAAGTATTCAGACCCCTTGACATTTTCCACATTTTGTTACATTACAGACTCATTCTAAAATTCAAAAAAATAGTTTTATTCCGTCGTCAATATACATACAATAGCCCATAACAACAAAGCAAAACAGATGTAGAAATTTGTGCAAAAAACCCTCCCCAAAAACACTGAGATATTAAATTTACATAAGAATTCAGACCCTTTACTCAGTACTTAGTTGACGCATCTTTGGCAGCATTTACAGCCTCGAGTCTTCTTGGGTGGGAAACTACAAGCTTGGCACACATGTATTTGGGGAGTTTCTCCCATTATCCTCTGCAGATCCTCTCAAGCTCTGTCAGGTTGGATTGGAAGCATCGTTGCATAGCTATTTTCAGGTCTCTTCAGAGATGTTCGATTGGGTTCAAGTCCGGGCTCTGGCTGGAGCCCTCAAAGACATTGAGACTTTTCCTGAAGCAGCTCCTGCGTTGTCTTGGCTGAGTACAATCTTGGTGGCATCAGTCCAGAGAATCTTGTTTCTCATGGTCTAAGAGTCTTTGGGTGCCTTTTGACAAACTCCAAGCGGGCGGTCATGTGCCTTTTACTGAGGAGTGGCTTCCATCTGGCCACTCTACCATAAAGGCCTGATTGGTGGAGTGCTGCAGAAATGGTTGTCCTGGAAGGCTCTCCCATCTCCACAGAGGAACTCTGGAGCTCTGTCAGAGTGACCATGGGGTTCTCGGTCACCTCCCTGACCAATGCCCCTTTCCCCTGATTGTTCATTTTGGCTGGGCGGCCAGCTCTCGGAAGAGTCTTGGTGGTTCCCAAACTTCCATTTGAGAATGATGGAGGCCACTGTGTTCTTGTGGACCTTCAATGCTGCAGTTCTTGGGGTACCCTTCCCCAGGTCTGTGCCTCGACACAATCCTGTCTCGGAGCTCTACAGATAATTCCGTCAACCTCATGGCTTGATTTTTGCTCTGACATGCTCTTTCAACTGTAGGACCTTTACAGAGCAGGTGTGTGTGCCTTTACAAATCATGTCCAATTAATAGAATTTACCACAGATGGACTCCAATCAAGTTGTAGAAACATCAAGGATGATCAATGGAAACAGCATGCACCTGAGCTCAATTGAGTCTCATAGCAAAGGGTCTGAACACTTATGTAAATAAGTATATGTTTATTTAAAAACCTGTTTTCACTTTGTCATTATAGGATAGTGTTGTAGATTGCTGAGGAAAATGTTACTTGCTGAGGAAAATGGAAAATGTCAATTTTAGAATAAGGCTGCAACAAAACAACATTTGGAAAAGTCAAGGGGTCTGAATACAGTAGTGCAGTGGTTTTGATAAGTTGAGGTTATTGTTGTTACTGGAATGGCTGTAGGTTCAGTTGTCAGCAGTGGTGGTTGTAGGTTTAGCTGTCAGTAGTACAGTAGTTGCAGGTTCAGTTGTCAGTTATCCTTCCTGTTTGGCCCTGTCCGGGGGTGTCCTCGGATGGGGCCACAGTGTCTCCTGACCCCTCCTGTCTCAGCCTCCAGTATTTATGCTGCAGTAGTTTATGTGTCGGGGGGCTAGGGTCAGTTTGTTATATCTGGAGTACTTCTCCTGTCCTATTCGGTGTCCTGTGTGAATTTAAGTGTGCTCTCTCTAATTCTCTCTTTCTTTCTCTCTCTCAGAGGACCTGAGCCCTAGGACCATGCCTCAGGACTACCTGGCATGATGACTCCTTGCTGTCCCCAGTCCACCTGGCCGTGCTGCTGCTCCAGTTTCAACTGTTCTGCCTTATTATTATTTGACCGTGCTGGTCATTTATGAACATTTGAACATCTTGGCCATGTTCTGTTATAATCTCCACCCGGCACAGCCAGAAGAGGACTGGCCACCCTGCATAGCCTGGTTCCTCTCTAGGTTTTGGCCTTTCTAGGGAGTTTTTCCTAGCCACCGTGCTTCTACACCTGCATTGCTTGCTGTTTGGGGTTTTAGGCTGGGTTTCTGTACAGCACTTTGAGATATCAGCTGAAGGGCTATATAAATACATTTGATTTGATCAGTAGTGGTTTAGTTGTTGGAGTCATGGCTGTTTACCTGTTTACCAAAAAATGGAAGATCCATCCTGTGAATTCCGTCAGCAAAAAGGACACTTCTGAAGCACCAAATCAACTGACCACGTTTCCATCCACAGTTATGAGAATAAAGTCTTATCGTAATTTTTTTTTATCACAACAGCGGTGATAGAAACAGGAAGTTTCGGTGTAATTTTATAATTTCCGACAGATCATTTGTCCATTCAACATGGTGGGATGTTTGTCATGGTAAAATTATACTGAACAAAAATATAACATGTAAAGTGTTGGTCCCATGTTTCATGAGCTGAAATAAAAGATCCCTGAAATGTTACAACTTATTTCTCTCAAATGTTGTGTACAAATGTGTTTACATCCATGTTAGTAAGCATTACGCAGGTGCACCTTGTGCTGGGGCCCACTCAAATGTGCAGTTGTGCAACAACAACGCCACAGATGTCTAAAGTTGAGGGAGCATGTAATTGACATGCTAACTGTAGGATTGTCCCCCAGAGCTGTTGCCAGAGAATTGAATGTTCATTTCTCTACCATAAGCCACATCCAACATCATTTTAGAGAATTGGACAGTACATCCAACCGGCCCCACAACCGCAGACCACGTGTAACCATGCCAGCCCAGGACCTCCACATCTGGCTTCTTCACCTGCGGGATCGTCTGAGGCCAATCACCCAGACAGCTGATGAAACTGAGGAGTATTTTTGTCTGTAAAAGCCCTTTGGGTGGGGAAAAAACTAATTTTGCATGGCTGTGCCCTTGCCCAGTCATGTGAAATTCATAGATTAGGGCCTAATGAATTTATTTCAATTAACTGATTCTTATAGGAACTGTAACTCAGTAAAATAGAAATTATTGCATTTTGCATTTATATTTTTGTTCTGTATAATTATGCGGGAAATGGCGGTGGAAACGACTATCATATCGAAGTAAATTTGGAGCGATGATATGGTGTGATCCTCCCACTATGACTGGGGAAACCATGCAGTTTATTAGGCCAAATAGTAAATAAATTATGAACTTCACAGGGTGGTGAAAGTGCACAGTGATGAGCTAGATAGATGCTAATTTCCAATTAATATTTTAGGGTCTAATCCTGGTGACATGCTGACCGATGCTTGTCAAATACAAATGTTCTCGCTCTTATACATAATTATCTCGTCATGTAGACCAGACAACTCACACAGCCTAGCCGCATGGTACTGTCAATCTGCCAACTTCTGTCTGTAGTGTCCGAAGGTTTGGGCTACACACATACACACACCTCTACGGAAAGGCGAGACATACATTAACAGGTGTGCCTGTTAAAAGTTAATTTGTGGAATTTCTTTCCTTCTTAATGTATTTGATCCAATCAGTTGTGTTGTGACAAGGTAGGGGAGTATACAGAAGAAGGTATTTTACCAAATAGGGCTAAGTCCATATTATGGCAAGAACAGCTCAAATAAGCATAGAGAAATGACAGTCCATTATTTTGTCATGAAAGTCAGTCAATAAGGAACATTTCAAGAACTTTGAAGGTGTAGTTGCAAAAACCATCAAGCGCTATGATGAAACTGGCTCTCATGAGGACCGCCACAGGAATGGAAGACCCAGAGTTCTGTGCTGTAGAGGATAAGTTCATTAGAGTTGCCAGCCTCTGAAATTGCAGCACAAATAAATGCCTCACAGAGTTCAAGTAACAGACACATCTCAACATCAACTGTTCAGAGACCATGTGAATCAGGCCTTCATGGTCAAATTACTGCAAAGAAACCACTACTAAAATGACACCAATAAGAGACTTGCTTGGGCCAAGAAACACAAGCAATGGACATTAGACCGGTGGAAATTTGTCCTTTGGTCTGGAGTCCAAATTTGAGATTTTTGGTTCTGCCGTGTCTTTGTGAGATGCGGTGTGGGTGAACGGATGATCCCCGCATGTGTATTTCCCACCATAAAGCATGGAGGTGGTGTTATTGTGTGGGGGTGCTTTGCTGGTGACGCAGTCTGTGATTTATTTAGAATTCAAAGTATACTTAATCAGCATGGCTACCACAGCATTCTGCAGTGACACACCATCCCATCTGGTTTGGACTTAGTGGGGCTATCATTTCATTTTCACCTCCAGGCTGTGTAAGGGCTATTTTACCAAGGAGGAGAGTGGCGTGCTGCATCAAATGACCTGGCCTCCACAACCCCCCAACCAAATTGAGATGGTTTGGGATGAGTTGGACCGCAGAGTAAAGGAAAAGCAGCCAAAAAGTGATCAGCATATGTGGGAACTCTTTCAAGACCGTTGGAAAAGCATTCCAGATTAAGCTGGTTGGAGAGAATGCCAGGAGTGTGGAAAGCTGTCAAAGGCAGAGTGGCTATTTGAAAGAATTTCTAATATAAAAGAGATGTAGATTTGTTTAACACTTTTTTGGTTACTACATGATTCCATGTATGTTATTTCAGTCGATTTCTTCACTATTATTCTACAATGTAGAAAACAGTCAAAATAAAAACCTTTGAATGAGTAGGTGTTCTAAAACTTTTGACCGGTAGTGTACATTTTCATCTCTTGATTCATTTCTGTTTTTCCATGTATGAATCTGTTGTTCAATTAATTTCTATGGGCTAATACACTACATGACCAAGAGTATGTGTACACCTGCTCATCTAACATCTCATTCTAAAATAATGGGCATTGATATGGAGTTGGTCCTCCCTTTGCTGCTATAATAGCCTTCACTCTTCTGGGAAGGCTTTCCACTAGATGCTGCAACATTGCTGCGGGGACTTGCTTCCATTCAGCCACAAGACCATTAGTTGGGCACGGGTGTTGGGAAATTAGGACTGGCTCGCAGTCAGCATTCCAATTCATCCCAAATGTGTTCGATGGGGTTGAGGTCTGGGCTCTCTGCAGGCCAGTCAAGTTCTTCCACACCAATCTTGACAAACCATTGCTGTATGGACCTCGCTTTGTGCACAGGGGCATTGTCATGCTGAAACAGGAAAGGGCCTTCCCCAAACTGTTGCCACAAAGTTGGAAGCACAGAATTGTCTAGAATGTCAGTGAATGCTGTAGCGGTAAGATTTCCCTAAACTGGAACTAAGGGGCCTAGCCCAACCATGAAAAAGAGCCCCATCCTCCTGGCATCCGCCAAGCCCATTCGTCCGTCAGACTTCCAGATGAATAGCAATTCATTACTTCAAAGAACGTGTTTCCACTGCTCCAGAGGCCAATGGAGGAAAGCTTTACACCACTCCAGCCAACGCTTGGCATTGCGCATGGTTATCTTAGACTTGTATGCGGCCATGGAAACCCATTTCATGAAGCTCCCGACAAAAGTTAGTGCCGACGTTGCTTCGAGAGGCAGTTTGGAACTCGGTGAGTGTTGCAACAGGACAGATCATTTGTACTCGCTTCAGTACTCTGCGGTCCCGTTCTGTGAGCTTGTGTGGCCTACCACATTGCGTTTTTTCTGTTGTTCCTCCTAGACATTTCCACGTCACAATAAGAGCACTTAAGTTGACCGGGGCAGCTGTATTCTACTGCCAATGTGTGTATTTTACACCTGTCAGAAAAGGGTGTGGGCGACCACCTGCACACAAGGCCAAATTCAATGTTTCATCAAATAATTGTTTTTGATCCCTAAAGGGGTCGTAAACTCAAATCACAAGCTAAATGATCCTTGTTATGACCATCTTAAAACCAATTCCATATGTTAGTTTATTAGAACCCGCCATCATGACTTAACTGATATCTCATTGATGGTAAGACTATCGCAACTGGGGTCTCAGCCATCACTCTTCCCATCTGTACCACAGTCAGTCTCCATCTCAGACCAGCTCTGGCACTAACTAATCTGGACAAGGAAGCTCCTCAAACTTGTCAGAAGTTTCACATTTCTCTCCGATGATCATATGGTTAACTGTTGTGAACTCAAATTCATGTTTACAGTCACAGTACCCCATCAACACTTCATTCTGGGAGCGCCGAGTAAGACTAATATTACCCAGGTAGCAGTATAAGGTTTAATACAGTATACTTTACTGGAAGGGCCACTCTGGCATTAAGGCAGGGGTATAAAACTGAATTGGAAGGCATGAGTCTGCTGGTTGTAATTTCCTTTCAATTAGTAGCCAAACCTCTACAACCAGGTGAGGAAAGTTCCTAACTGATCAATGACCTTGATCAAGGCCTATTTTTTTTTCTCCTTAAGATGCACAAGAAACCTAGCCTGGTCACAGATTTGTTCCCAGATCTTTGTACTTTTGCCATTGTCAAGCAACAGGTTTAGCAATGACAAAAAGGCAAACAAATTGTGCTCTATTACACTGGGGCACTCACATTGGGTCATGTCTTTGCTGTCAACCTAGACCAGGGCATTTCTTTGTTAATTTAGTTGCTATATGTAATCTTGATATGACATTAAGGAACATCACCCAACCATGAATGACAAGGCCAAAGGAAGTAACTTGCATTGTAATTTATTGTGGTTTAACAGATTCTTTCCACAGCATGAAGCATACAAAATTCTAGGGCCATTCACACATCGATTTGCAGTACTGCAGTGACAGAAACCCCAAACAGTCTATTGACCCAAGTCCATTAAACATTATATGCCCACAAGTCAAATGCATTGACATGCTGTGTTAGGCCAATATTAATAAAAACCGACCACTGCATTTCAGAAGCCTACGCATATCTGAGATGACTGACTCCCAACACAAACCACATCAATATTGTTCATAGGGTGTGACAGTACACCCAAGGTCAAAAACACCAGTTTTCTTGGCAGGCCTCTTCCTGACCATTGGTCTGGGCCCTTGGAGTAATGGGGGGCATCTGAGGACACCAGGGCCCCACCAGACAATTGAGGGACATGTTGTGGACCAGGTAGTCCAGGATGGCATCCAGAGAACTGCTCACTTTTCCCTGAGGTCTGATGCCCAGGTGGGGGTCAGTGGAACTAAAGTTGTTTAAGATCTGTGAGGCAGAAAGCAGCACACACACAGCCTGCTGCTGGAGGTGGCGGGGGAGATTTTGTAGGCTGCAGGCCAGGGTCAGACAGTTTCTCTGCAGCTGGTGACTCACACTGGGAGAGACATTCAGGCAGTGGATAACCACCCGCTGGAGAAACAGAGGTTATGTACTGCTTTATATATGGTACTTTGCTGAACCATGCAAGCGAACACAACCAATGGTCTGGGAAAAGCAACAGCATGGTTGAGCACAATTCTGTTTTATTTAACATGTTAATTCAGGTACTGAAATGTTTTCAGTAAGGATTTCTCAATTAGCCACTTGAATATGAGCCAATTTCTAGGGAAAGAATTTAAAAACCCCTAGAGCAAGCTTGTAACAGTAATAATCACAGCTTTTAAGACCCATTTCCACCAACAGTACATTAGTAAATAGATTTGATAATACCTCGGTCTCCTCGTCTTCCTTCTCTTGAATGTTACTAGTCCATTCCACCAAGGCGCCAAGATTGTCCTGCACACATTAATTCCATCAGAGGCATAATGGACATTTTGGACTCAAAGTAGCATTTATATTTCAAGAACATGGATTATACTGAATATAAATGCATCATGCAACAATTTCAAAGATAACAGAGTTCATATAAAAGTAGTCAGTCAATTGATATAAATTCATTATTCCCTAATCCATGACATATGGATCTGTTGGGCACAGATATCTTAAACGGGTAGGGGGTGTATCAGAAATCCAGTCAGTATCTGGTGACCACCAGCCTTATGCAGCACAACATCTCCTTCACAGAGTTGATCAAGTGGTTTGTGGCCTGTGGAATGTTGTCCCACTTCAATGGCTGTGCGAAGTTGCTGGATATTGGCGGGAACTGGAACATGCTGCCATACATGTTGATCCAGAGCAACCAAACATGCTCAATGGGTGACATGTCTGGTGAGTATGCAGGCCATGGAAGAACTGGGACATTTAGCTTCCAGGAAGTGTACAGACCCTTGCGACATGGGGCCGTGCAGTATCATGAGGTGATGGCGGTGGGCCTCGGGATCTCGTCATGTATCTGCATTCAAGTTGCCATCAATAAAACTAAATTGCGTTTGTTTTCTGTAGCTTATGCCTGCTCATACCATAACCCCACAGCCACCATGGGACGCACTGTTCACAACATTGACACCAGCAAACCAAATCAAACCAGGACCCCAAACTGACCTGAAACTATTAGGCTACCAAATCCTATTAGTGGGTCCCTCTCCCAAATGGACTTCTAGAGAAACTGGTTTAAGCATCTACCAGGCTTATTACCAAGTGCATGGTGTGCTGAAGCAAGTTGAGGGATTTCTGACCGCAGACTTTGACAAAGCGCATCTTCTCCTCTGCCTGGTGGTATGCTTGTTTACACAGCTTGACCGTGAGGGAAACCAGTCGGACAGGAGAGCTGGACCTGGCGGCGGCAACATCAAAGCCCTTCACAGTCTTGACCTCGTCTTCTAAAGACAGAAGAGTAAGTGTGATGAGAGATTACAAGAGAACACATCAGCTTTCAGTTGCCTTTCATTTGTGTCAGTATAAGTTTCCAGAGGCCTTGGAAAACCATAGTTAAGGTGCAAAACATTGTTGAGTACACTTTGATATGCTGGTGTAAATAGCCCCTCACTTCCATTACGAAATATTTTGCTACATTTCGCTATGGTGTGCATTAGCATCACTCACCCATCTCTTCATCGGTCGGAGGAAGGGCTTGGTCCACCAGGGCTTCTGACAGGCTCAGTGCATTTTCCAGTCCAATACTAACCAGCTGGACAGCATGTTCCAGGGACACAATATTGGCTCTCCCACCACTTGCGCCTTTTGTCATCGCAACCAATCCAGTCAGGGTGTAATACATGCAGTTCTTTGCTCCGTAGACAGCAATGACTACAGCATCTTTGGCCTCCATCATTATATTCTTCACATCTGAAACAATCTGGGTGATAATGACAAACAGAAATAGTTCTTACAATAATAAAAAAATTATATTTGTCACAAAGGACAGCCAATAGAGGATTGGGACATATTTGAAGATTGAATTCACCTGCTGTGAAGGCTGTTGAAGCACTGGCAATGTACTCTCAAGCTTATCCAGGCCTTTGCATGCAAGATCATTCACAACAGAAACTGTGGGAGCACAGCATAGGGGTTGGATTTGGTGTGAGAGAATTGTCACAGTTCAAGCCCTGGTTTGGCCTAAAGTGATTCCATAAGTGGAAAAACTTGAAAGGTGACAGAGTACTTACTTTGGGGCTCCAGCTTAATGATGATGGGGGTGGCACTGTTACAGGCTACGGAGGATAAGGTCGTCACACTAATCTCCACCACTTTACACAACGATCGGATGTAGGGGTGGTTGTGCTTGGTGTCACAATACAAGACAGATACGAGTGCACACGCTGAACTAACCATGGGGAGATTAGCCAAACGAAAGACCACATTCTGTCAAGGAACAAACCAAAAATTGTAACCACAAGTCATGACTAATAAAAATACCTATGACCAATGCAAAAAACACTTTCACTGGGTATGGCTACTTTAGATCGTCAGTGCTCTCACTAACATTAAGCAAGCAGTTAATATAGCTAGAACATGGTTGAGTAGTAGGAATACAAAGCATAGGGAACATGTGCTGTCTAGGCCTAGTGGCTGGGGACAAGAAGGTAAATTTAACCAACCTGACTGGAGTTAAGATTCCCAGGCATCATATTTGGCCCTATTAGATTAGGTAATTTAAATGTATATAATTTGACAATACATTTAATTTCAAATTTACATGAGAAAAGAGATGGTTCAAAGTATAAATGCTACCTGAGAAACTACATATTTTGCTTTATAAATTGTGGCTTTGTCTATTCACCTGCCAAACTTTTACCTGCATGTTCTTCGTAAAACCACATTCTTTCTTGCGATGTCCCTTGCACCATGGCGTAATGACGATAGAGTTGGTCAGCAAAATTAATATGTTAAGGCTAATCGCAAAGAAAACGCAAACAGGGTGGATCCCTATAGTATGAAGTGGTGTCCTCTCCTTTGCCTTATCGGTCCTATGAATGAAATGCGACAGCTGAAACCCAATTCCTGATATATATTCATTAGGCTATCGCGTCACCTGTTGTTTCACCCCATAATTAGTGACTATGAATCAGTGTAGACGAGGAAAGGAAGACGTTTGAGATGCGCGCGCATGCACACAAGCGATGTCAATTACACTTTGAAGGATGACTGTGTGTGTTTGTTTTTTTGCTTGCCACTTAAATTATCTCATACATATAACTTTCTAGGTGATATAAATGCCCACCTGACCTACCACCTCCAATTTTGTTGAGGACACTGGGACTCAATCAGATGGTGTAAACATGATGACCCAGGGCTTATGCCAGATCTGCGCCTGCAGATAATACTTTTTTCAAGTAGCCTTTTGCCGAAAAAGTGAAAGCTTCATGGTAGGCTAGCTATCAACTTTGGCAAATTACAATTCTGTGTCGTGGAACGAGTAAATTGTTTACTATTGTCATGCCGTTAAATTTACATTTACATCCATAAATAATTTTTTCTAATTGCTTTTTTGCATAATTTCCTAGGAGTGACATCACTTCCTAACACAGCCTAATCACGGCTACAGCTGATAATTGTTTATGCAATCGTAGTCCAATTAGAATTTTGTAGTTCATGTTATTGTTCATATTCTTTGGTTATTAGGTTTACTCATTAAATTGTTGGGAGCATACTTAGGTAGCCTGGGTTTCACTGTTTGTTTGTGGGTGATTGTCTATGTTGATTGCTTGTGTCAATCACAGTTCTCATTTAGCTTCACGGTCGTTATTTGTTTTGTATAGTGTGTTTCAGTGTTCAGTGTTTTTGTCATTAAATATCAAGATGAACACAAACCACGCCGCATTTTGGTCCTCCTCTCCTTCCCAGGAAGAATATCGTGACAGTTGAAATCATTTGAGTCTGTGGAGAGTAGTTTGACAGAAGTCTCTGGTTGTGTAAGTCCCTGGTTGTCAACCAGAGGTCACAATGTACTTAGTAGTTATGGTAGTAGGCTTTCTTTGTTCTGGAAGTGTTCATTAGACTGGATCCATAAGAGTACCACACGGTGGTGTGAGGGAAATGTTCTTCCCCTCTCGTCTTCATTAGATTGGTTCCTTCAAAGTTACACTCGCGGTGGTCCTCGGTCGAGCTTACTAGACTAAAGTACTTAAACAAATGCAGACTGAATGTTCCAATGTCGTCTTTATCTTCTTAACTCGAGAGTTTGAATCTTACCATTTTATGGTCTAGTAGAGTCTAACCATTCTTGACGTCCGGCTCAACACCGTCCATATACTGGTCTCAATGGTTGATTATTTATGGTACAGCTAGACATGCCAGTAGCAACCCGGCAATATAGTGGTCTATAGAGATTTCTTCTTCTCTGTTGAAAGTTTCAGAGTTTCTAACCATTTCGTACTTTTCAGCTCACGCTGTCGGTCACACTGGTCTTTAGTTTTAAACCATTTCTCAGCCGTGTAGCCACTGTCTAATATGTTAATTCTTCAGCGCGTCCTTTTAAGCACTTGCCTTGGAGGGCGGTCCCATCACGTTGCACCAATGTCTGTGCTCACGTGTGCATGGTTACTGACTTGGCAAAAGTCTATATAAAAAAACATTATCTCATTTAGAAGGCTACAATCACATTTCATCTTCTCACAAATAGTTTAATATATTACAACATTTAGACAACCTGACCCCTTGAATGCATACACTTTCAGAAATAGTTATTTCATTATATCGTCCTTAACGATATCACAAAACAACAACTGATAGGATATGATTATAGTTTAAGTCCCACCAACCATTTCCCACATTATTTCCATTAGAAATATTATTTTAATGTCCAACCTTTTGATGTTACAGCACTGCAAAATCTCTCTCTGTTGTAACAAGGATTTTTTACTTCCATTTCTGCAGAGTGGGAGAGAGAGTTCCTGCGAGGTATTTACGACCGTCAAAAACTGTCCAACTCCCACAAGAGAGGGGGGCTCTTGAAACCTTTGGTTAGCTGGCACCTTTGATCTCCATCCAGGAGGGCAAGTCATGACAACTCTAAAGCCTTGACTAAAGCCAATTACCAACACTGGTTCCTGATAAAAACAAATTATTTCAAAGTGGAAGAATAAAATAAATGTGTTCTGAAAAAAATGCATTGTGGTTGAAATGCTACATCATTACCAAACAAATAAGAAAATGTATAAAATCTGTGGAAATATGACATTTCTACACAGCTGTATAAAAGCATAATAACCATTCTCCAGCCATATAGTAAATAATGAAAAGTTACAAAAGGTTGGCCTACAGTAGTCTACAATATGGAATAATGATGTTCCTAGACTAATATCCATTATAGCTTCACAAGTTTAATTATTTATATGTATGGGCAAAATGGAACCACACATGCACGGGTTGGACGCACACACTTCAACAGGCCAATGTCTGTGATACGAATATGGGTGTTTGGGGGCAACCTTGCAACAATATCTATGTTTCCATTAATTTGTCCAGTGATTTTATTGTCGAGATTTAAAAAGTTGGCATAGAAAATAGTTGCGACAATTGCCTTCTAGGGTGCATTTCAGAGGAGGCTGGTGGGAGGATCTACAGGAGAATTGGCTCATTGTAATGTTTAGAATGGAATAAATGTAATGGAGACATGTGTCTCCAAGTGTGCCATATATTCCACTCCACCCATTACAATGTGTCTGTCCTCCTACAGCTCGTCCCACCATCCTCCTCTAAAATGCACCCTATAAGGCAATTGTTGCATCTATTTTCTATGCAAACATTTTTTTAACTATCTTGTGTCGATAATAACAGCTGGACCAAATGACCTTACACCTAAAGTGTCAAATAAAAATGTGGTGGGTTAAGTGTTTGCATTACCCATTTACGCAAATTGGCATTAATAAATTGACTGTTTAATGTCTCAGGTAGCCCGCAAAAGCCAGCATGGATAGAATACAATAATTGACAAATATTTGCCATGTTCTAATAACTCATATGTCATTGGAAACCTGCCTAGTGTATCGCCAACATTTCATTGGGAGAATCTCAATTACATAAACTCAGCAAAAAAAGAAAAGTCCCATTTTAAGGACCCTGTCTTTCAAATATAATTAGTAAAAATCCAAATAACTTCACAGATCTTCATTGTAAAGGGTTTAAACACTGTTTCCCATGCTTGTTCAAAAAACCATAAACAATTAATGAACATTCCCTGTGGAACGATCGTTAAGACACTAACAGCTTACAGATGGTAGGCAATTAAGGTCACAGTTATGAAAACTTAGGACACTAAAGAGGAATTTCTACTGACTCTGAAAAACACCAAAAGAAAGATGCCCAGGGTCCCTGCTCATCTGTGTGAACATGCCTTAGGCATGCTGCAAGGAGGCATGAGTACTGCAGATGTGGCCAGGGCAATAAATTGCAATGTCCGTACTGTGAGACGCCTAAGACAGCGCTACAGGGAGACAGGATAGACAGCTGATCGTCCTCGCAGTGGCAGACCCTGTGTAACTACACCTGCACAGGATCGGTACATCCGAACATCACACCTGCGGGACAGGTACAGAATGGCAACAACAACACCCCAAGTTACACCAGGAACGCACAATCCCTCCATCAGTGCTCAGACTGTCTGCAATAGGCTGAGAGAGGCTGGACTGAGGGCCTGTAGGCCTGTTGTAAGGCAGGTCCTCACCAGACATCATTGTCAACAACATCGCTTATGGGCACAAACCCACCGTTGCTGGACTAGACAGGACTGGCAAAAAGTGCTCTTCACTGACGAGTCGCGGTTTTGTCTCACCAGGGGGGATGGTCGGATTCATGTGTATCATCGAAGGAATGACGTTACACCAAGGCCTGTACTCTGGAGCGGGATCGATTTGGAGGTGGATGGTCCGTCATGGACTGGGGTGGTGTGTCACAGCATCATCGGACTGAGCATGTTGTTATTGCAGGCAATCTCAAAGCTGTGCATTACAGGGAAGACATCCTCCTCCCTCATGTGGTACCCTTCCTGCAGGCTCATCCTGACATGACCCTCCAGCATCCATGTGTGATTTCCTGCAAGACAGGAAATTCAGTTTTCTGCCATGGCCAACAAAGAGCCTGGATCTCAATCTCATTGAGCACGTCTGGGACCTGTTGGATCGGAGGGTGAGGGCTAGGGCTATTCCCCCCAGAAATGTCAGGAAACTTGCAGGTGCCTTGGTGGAAGAGTGGGGTAACATCTCACGGCAAGAACTGTCAAATCTGGTGCAGTCCATGAGGAGGAGATGCACTGCAGTACTTAGTGCAGCTGGTGGCCACATCAGATACTGACTGTTATTTTTGATTTTGAACCCCCCTTTGTTCAGGGACACATTATTCCATTTCTGTTAGTCACATGTCTGTGGAACTTGTTCAGTTTATGTCTCAGTTGTTGAATCTGTTATGTTCATACAAATATTTACACATGTTAAGTTTGCTTAAAATAAACGCAGTTGACAGTTAGAGGACGTTTCTTTTGTTGCTGAGTTTACTTCTCAAGTCCTTTCTCTGCTCTCCTCGCCTCCTTCTCAAACCCATTGAAGGAGAAGGTCAGAGGGGTGGAACCTCTGGATTTCTCATCCAATGGGTTTTGAGGAGGAGGTGATGAGAGAGGATGTGAGGAGAATGTAATTTAAATTCTACAATTGTATGGGGGGAGGTCCATTTGCTGGTTTATTTTCAAGAGGACAAGAGAGGAAGAGAAAGAGAGTCCCAACTTGGCAGAAAATCTGTCTCCCTTCAGTAGGTAGCGTTTTTATCCTGTTAGAGCTTTTGTGCTAAATCCACTGCTCTGTTTCAAGAGAAACTTTACGGTCATGTCGCAGCAGTTTATAGGATGGATATTCTAAGATGTGGGAAGTGTGCAGGAGGGCATGGGATAGAGGATTGTGTAGCTTCGGTGGATAAAGTTGTGTGAGTCAACTGTAGGGGTGTCCATGTTGCTGGGGAGTGTCCGGTGCGAGAGAGGCAGGTGGAGGTGGCTAGAGTCAGAGTAGTGCAGAAGGTGTTGTCGTCAGTGAAGAAAGTAGAGGATGATGGGTCAAAGTGTGAGTAGTATATCTGTGCCATCCCCCAGGGATAGGCCAATGAGTGATATATGCTTCAGTAAGGTTGGCTTCTTAGCGTTCATAGCAATGGTTGTACCGCAGAAATGGAATGTAAATCACAGAAAATAGATGTTGTGGTGGCAGCTACAGATAAGTGTTTAGGTGTGTTGAGTGGCTCTATCTGGATGGGACACCATCCTCCCAGGCCACAGGAGCAGATAGAGTCAAAGTAGTGGGATGGGGGTAGTGGGTTTTTAATGAGTGTAGGGTTAGTTGGGTGATTTTTTTTGTATACTTTTTTTGTTACATTGTATTTTAAATAATAATAATAATAAAAAAATGTATCACAAAGTATAATGAATTTATATGAAAGTCCAGTTGGGGGCGGCAATGCAACATATTGGATGTCAACAGCTGTTAAAGAAGATGCAGAAGATGGCATTTTTCGTTGTTTTGCCTACCAGGCAAGGAGTTTTTGTATGAAAGTCAATGAGAGAGTGTTTAATTTGGTCAACAAAACATGTATGGCTTGTTTGTGAGGTTTATTTGATCGAATAGAAGTTAAGTTGTTAAGAGTATATTGATATAAGTAGGACACAAATAAATAAACGTTATGTCTCGAGATGGCAATGCATAATAATGGGATGATGCTAGTAGCATGGCTCCTAGGGCTGTTGCGGTGACAGAATTACCGCCACACCGGTCACGACCAGAGTAAAATTCTATGTGACCGTTGAGTCATGGTAATCTCCTTTTATGCAAGGTGGACTTATGTCAATCAGTAAAGCCATTTGAAAAACCTGTCAACTAGGTATTGTAACTAATCTACAGGCTACAACAAGGCCATTGAAATATTTAATACGTTTCAGAAATCACATGCAGGATGAGCAGTGCACCGTCCCCTAACTTTGTGCTCTCATAGTTTAGAGGCAATGCTCTGTCTCTCCTTCTCGCCTATCCAAAATCATAATTACAACTATTGATAAATTAGTGCCTGCCATCCTGTCTGTCATCTGGTCACTGCTGCCAAAGAGAGGGTGAAGTATTTGCTAGCTTCCCCACGTCGATAGCTCTCACTTACTTAGCTTAGCCTTTCCTAGCTAACTAGCATGCTAATATTCACTCACAGTAGTTTCACCATTCATAACTCATAAAACTCTGTAGTCTCACCGAAAACTTCTTCTGATTTTTCCTCGTCGCCAAATGTTGTATCTTGAATAGCTCAGGAAGATCCTCAGGACCTCAGACTGGGGTGAAGGTTCATCCTCCAACAGGACAACGACCCTAAGCACACAGCCAAGACAATGCAGGAGTTGTTTCGGGACAAGTTTCTGAATATCCTTGAGTGGCTCCCCAAATACAGTTATGCCAAGCTTGTAGCATCATACCTAAGAAGACTTGAGGCTGTAATTGCTTCAACAAAGTACTGAGTAAAGGGTCTGAATACTTATGTAAATGTGAAATTTCTGGTTTTTATTTCAAATAAAATTGCAAAAAATGTGAAAAATCTGTTTTTGCTTAATCATTATGGGGTGTGTAGATAGATGAGGGGGAAAAAACAGTTTAATCAATTTCAGAATTAGGCTGGGGTCTGAATACTTTCCGAATATACTGTATTTCTGGGTGATTTAAGATGTTTTATTTGTGCTTGCCAATGACTGTGTTTTTGTATTTTAATGTGTGTATTTATATGTAATATAATAATAATATATGTAATATTATACAGGGCTCAATATGTCTTCCCTGTTAAAATAAAGGTTAAATAAAAAAGGCTTAAGAGGCCAATAACAAATTTAAATTCAATTTGGCAAAATTGCAATATGATGCTCCCAATGACTTTATGTTTAAGGTACATATTTCTCAAGGCAATAGGCATTGAGTTGGCCGATGCTTTGTTATGTTACCGCTGCTAAACATGCTAGGTAGAGAAAACACCAGAGATGTAGCTGTAAAAAAAAGGGATAGGTAAATGCTGTTCACGTGAACATATATTTTCAATGCATTTTTCTGCGATAGGTGGGTGAGTAAAGGCTGGCGCAAGATAAGTGTGCAAACGGCATTGACCCTGCATTACACCACTGGATGTCACTGTGGCTTATTCCCTATCTTAACTGGCGATGCATTTAGAGTTGGAACACTATAGCGAACAATGTAAATAGTAAAACATGTAGCCAAGTTTAAATATGCAACAGATAATGCAGGCTTTTACACAAGATCAGAGAATGCAGATATGCAGAGCAAATGAAAATAATGTTTGAATCTGGACTTGTGAACTGCCCTGCAGGTCTGCAGTAACATTTATTTGTAACTGCATTTGATTTATTGACTGCGATAATGGTTGTATTCTTTGCATGTCCCAGGTCTGGAACGTAAAGACCACAGAATGCACCCACATATTCAAATTGCTGGTCAACAATGTGATTCTACTTTACAAGAACCCTGAACACTTTGTGGTGTCCAACTGCTTCAACACTGTGCTCATCATGAACATGCAGGGTCAGGTGATCCTAAATCCTCTGATGACCTTTTTATTGGTGATAAATTTATTTGGTTTTGCACTTGTAATATAACATTCTTTAGGCATTATTTACCCAAAAGTCAGTGTAAGTGTTCAAAAGAACATCAGTGTACATGTGTGTGTGTGTGAGGGAAAGAGGGGCGTAGTCTGCTATGCGGAGGCTTCCAGCAGCAGACATAACTTGGTGATGGGCCTGCAACGTGTGGTGGTCTGTGTTCTCACCTGTACTTGCCTAACCAGCCCTCTGGAGTCTGGGGTGGTTTGTGTGACTTGCCCCATGATCCACGAGTCATCCATGATAAGAACTAGGTCCCCAGGGACAACGTTTCTTATTTTTCATGAAGATACTCTTTGGTCTACCTCTTCCAGAACAAGTATGACATATATTGCACCTGCTGCCATCTCCTTCTGGCATAACAATCATCCGGCTTAAGCACTTCTGGGGGAATAGATGGTTTGGCGTTTAGAAGAAGATGGTTGGGGTGAGAAGATGGTTGGGGTGAGAGGCTCCAAATCATTAATCATTGATCGGCCTTGTCTCAGGATGCTAAATTGTTGGTTGAAGATATCCCTCTAGTGGTGTGGGGGCTGTGCTTTGGCGAAATGGGTGGGGTTATATCCTGCCTGTTTTGCCCTGTCCGGGGGTATCGTTGGATGGGGCCACAGTGTCTCCTGACCCCTCCTGTCTCAGCCTCCAGTATTTATGCTGCAGTAGTTTATGTGTAGGGGGAGCTAGTGATAGTCTGCTATATCTGGAGTATTTCTCCTGTCTTATCCGGTGTCCTGTGTGAATTTAAGCATGCTCTCTCTAATTCTCTCTCTCATTCTCTTTCTTTCTCTCGGAGGACCTGAGCCCTAAGACCATGCCTCAGGACTACCTGGCCTGATGACTCCTTACTGTCCCCAGTCCACCTGGCCGTGCTGCTGCTCCAGTCTCAACTGCTCTGCCTGTGGCTATGGAACCTTGACCTGTTCACCGGATGTGCTACCTGTCCCATACCTGCTGTTTTCTACTCTCTAGAGACAGAAGGAGTGGTAGAGATGCTATAAAAAGCCAACTGACATTTACACCTGAGGTGCTGACTTGTTGCACACTCGACAACCACTGTGATTATTATTATTTGACTCTGCTGGTCATCTATAAACATTTGAACATGTTCTGTTATAATCTCCACCCGGCACAGCCAGAAGAGGACTGGTCACCCCTCATAACCTGGTTCCTCTCTATGTTTCTTCCTAGGTTCTGGCCTTTCTAAGGAGTTTTTCCTAGCCACCGTGCTTCTACACCTGCATTGCTTGCTGTTTGGGGTTTTAGGCTGGGTTTCTGTACAGCATTTTGTGACGTCAGCTGATGTAAGAAGGGCTTTATAAATAAAATTGATTGATTGACTCTACTTCACAGGACAGGGGTCATCATCCATTGCCTGCTGAAGCATTATGGCACTAAGAACTTTTCTGATTGTACTTATCTGTCTCTCCCAAATACCACCATGGTGAGATCCATTGGGAGGGTTAAATATCCATGTGATACCTTTTTGAGAGGGTTGTCCTGTATCTGAGCATCATCCAGGCCCTGAATCACCTCTTTAAGCTCATGCTCTGCTCTGACAAGTAGTAGTGAGGGTAGTAAGTTTTAAGTTCCTCGGCGTACACATCACGGACAAACTGAATTGGTCCACCCACACAGACAGCGTTGTGAAGCTCAGGAGGCTGAAGAAATTTGTCTTGTCATCAAAAGCACTCACAAACTTCTACAGATGCACAATCGAGAGCATCCTGTCGGGCTGTATCACCGCCTGGTACGGCAACTGCTCCACCCACAACCGTAAGGCTCTCCAGAGGGTACTGAGGTCTGCACAACGCATCACCGGGGTCAAACTACCTGCCCTCCAGGACACCTACACCACCCAATGTCACAGGAAGGCCATAAAGATCATCAAGGACAACAACCACCCGAGCCACTGCCTGTTCACCCCGCTATCATCCAGAAGGCGAGGTCAGTACAGGTGCATCAAAGCAGGGACCGAGAGACTGAAAAACAGCTTCTATCTCAAGGCCATCAGACTGTTAAACAGCCACCACTAACATTGAGTGGCTGCTGCCAACACACTGACTCAACTCCAGCCACTTTAATAATGGGAATTGATGGGAAATGATGTAAAATATATCACTAGCCACTTTAAACAATGCTACCTAATATAATGTTTACATACATTATTCATCTCATATGTATATGTATATACTGTACTCTATCATCTACTGCATCTTTATGTAATACATGTATCACTAGCCACTTTAAACTATGCCACTTTGTTTACATACCCTACATTACTCATCTCATATGTATATACTGTACTCGATACCATCTACTGCATCTTGCCTATGCCGTTCTGTACCATCACTCATTCATATATCTTTATGTACATATTCTTTATCCCTTTACACTTGTGTGTATAAGGTAGTAGTTTTGGAATTGTTAGGTTAGATTACTCGTTGGTTATTACTGCATTGTCGGAACTAGAAGCACAAGCATTTCGCTACACTCGCATTAACATCTACTAACCATGTGTATGTGACAAATACATTTAATTTGATTTGATTTATCCGAGCAGGTATAACCTTCACTTGTCCTCTCCTGGCAACAAACCTTCTGATAGCATCTATGAGTCAGTGTCCAATGAATGTGTCACTTCTATATGTACAGCTCTTATGAGAGGGGGGTTACCTGGGGAGTTCTGAGATAACGGAATGCATGAAAAAAACAATACTTTATGATGAAGCATTGCATTCATATCATCGCATTTGCGTAGTGCCATAGAGCAGTAGAGTAGACACACTTACAGAAGTTGCACACATGGGGTACATTTTTAGTAGCATAACGTTCAGAAAATGTTGGCCTTTTATAAATGCATTTCATGCAATTCTACGTCAATTTACATGACTGCAGACTTTGGAAGAATCTTTGTCAATACCACGCAAATTATTGAAATGGCAGGCTACTTTGACAGAGACTAAATAAATGTTAAGTGCAACGCTTGAGAGATGAGAGTTCAGGCTCATGTCTATTGGAGCAGAGAGGGAAAGAGATCATAGAAAGTGAATCTCATTCTAGTTATGTGAGAAATACTGGCGCACTTCTCACGCAGCCACCGGTCTCAAACATATACTATGCCCACATACTCTAACTTAGCTGTGGGGCTTTACAAGTCTGAATTTCTTATAGCCTAATTTTCAAGACATCAATGTCCAGCAACATTTTTAGGCATCACTGCAGAAACCCCCGCCATGCATTTGCACACATAGATGTGGGGCTTACAAGACTCGAATTTCATATACTTTTCAAGACATCAATGTAGCAGTAGAACAAACATATCACAATAATTTGATTTGAAGCGCATATTCAGATTAGCGTCACAGTACAGAACAAGTTTGTAAGGGAAAAAGATGTTCCTACCTTAGTTATCCAAAACCTCCCAGAACACAGCCATTTTCTCGTGTGTCTTCTCCTCCATATTTCTTGTTTTGCTCCTGGTGTCTGTGACACATCTGTGTCCTTTAGCAATCCATGACCTCACATAGAGGACTGGGTTGAATTGGGTCAGGGGTGGGCCAATTAGCTTCAGAAGGTGTAGCCCTGATATGGTGGAGGTATGCAGAGAGGCGCAGGTGCAAATCAGATTAATTTGAGAAAATCCCTGCTCGCATTCTGCACTGAAGATGGGGATGGTGCTGACCGTCATTAACAGCTCTTTACGTCCATCTGGAATGTATCCTTTATCATTACCATTAGTGTCCCTGTACTGCCTGTAGGCCCGTATGAGTATGACCATACGTGGACTGTCAATGCCAAACCGCTGGTAGAGAGATTCTATCTGTTTCTCCATACAGGGCTCCTGCGTCCTCCGGCCAGTATTGCAGGCAAAGCACCTTCAGCTTCTCTATGAACTGGCTGTATCCTGTATTGTCCACTGCTCGTCCTCCTTGAGAGAACACTCTAGCCTCCATGTTCCTTGCCAAACTCTTGAAAAATTCCCTCTGATTAAGGACTCTGTCGCTTGGACTTCCACCATTAGGTTTGACGCCTTGGAAAGAGTTCTCCTGAATCCCTCTCTAGCTGAGTTGTGTGTCGGCCTGGCTGCTCTGCCATTGCACTGAATTCCCTCGCTTCCCTGGTGACTGCCCTGTGAGCAGTAATCATTTTTCAGTCTCTCTTTTGGAGCTCGAGTGACAATTCAGATAGTTCTTGAAGTGCATCACACATAAGCCTAGCGAAATTCTTTGGTTTTCTTGCTGGGGAATGTAACTGTCACAGGAAAGCTGAAGATAAACTCTTGAGAGTAAGCTTAGCTCTTTTGCCATGTAGCATGTTAACTAGCTAAGCCAGGTTCGCTGTGATTGTGGTGTGGCTGATGGTAATGAGGCTCTGGGTGACAGACCTTAAAGTTTTTGCTGCCCCTATTTGCTTAACTCTTGTCCTCTCAGTGGTGAAGTAAAGTAAGCTCTTATAAGACTGAGAACATCAGCTCAGTTCTATTTCCGCAGTTTAATTACATGCACAGTGCATTCGGAAAGTATTCAGACTCCCTTGACTTTTTCCACATTGTTACGTTACAGCAGTATTCTAAAATTAATAAAATATATTTTTGTGACCATATTTCAGTTGGGGCTGGTTGAGATTTTGTGAGAGATTTCTGGTGAGACTTCCATCTCTTTCATTGTGATATACCTTCTCAGAGACCTCTGTGGACAGTTTTAATGCAAAACAAATACATTTGTTGTAGATCATATCTTCTGTATTATGTACATATAGAATTGTCATGCAAGCATGTTACCTCAAGCTATTTAAATGCATTTCTTGCACAGTGCTTCATTACATGTAGGTATCAGTACACAAGAATATGTAGGCACTTTGAATATTTCTCAGCTGCAGACATTTGTAGATTTACATGTCAAGAATGCACACTTAATATCAGGGATCATCAACAAGATTCAGCCGCAGGCCGATATTTCTGGATTGGATGGTCATCGGGGGGCCGGAATATAATTACTAATAATTGAGACGGCAAATTGACAGCAAAAAACCCCAAACAGATACAGTGAGGGGGAAAAAAGTATTTGATCCCCTGCTGATTTTGTACATTTGCCCACTGACAAAGAAATGATCAGTCTATAATTTTAATGGTAGGTTTATTTGAACAGTGAGACAGAATAACAACAAAAAAATCCAGAAAAAATGCATGTCAAAAATGTTATAAATTGATTTGCATTTTAATGAGGGAAATAAGTATTTGACCCCTCTGCAAAACATGACTTAGTACTTGGTGGCAAAACCCTTGTTGGCAATCACAGAGGTCAGACGTTTCTTGTAGTTGGCCACCAGGTTTGCACACATCTCAGGAGGGATTTTGTCCCACTCCTCTTTGCAGATCCTCTCCAAGTCATTAAGGTTGAGGCTGACGTTTGGCAACTCGAACCTTCAGCTCCCTCCACAGATTTTCTATGGGATTAAGGTCTGGAGACTGGCTAGGCCACTCCAGGACCTTAATGTGCTTCTTCTTGAGCCACTCCTTTGTTGCCTTGGCTGTGTGTTTTGGGTCAACGTCATGCTGGAATACCCATCCACAACCCATGCCCTGGCTGAGGGAAGAAGGTTCTCACCCAAGATTTGACGGTACATGGCCCCGTCCATCGTCCCTTTGATGCAGTGCAGTTGTCCTGTCCCCTTAGCAGAAAAACACGCCCAAATCATAATGATTCCACCTCCATGTTTGACGGTGGGGATGGTGTTCTTGGGGTCATAGGCAGCATTCCTCCTCCTTCAAACACGGCGAGTTGAGTTGATGCCAAAGAGCTCCATTTTGGTCTCATCTGACCACAACACTTTCACCCAGTTGTCCACTGAATCATTCAGATGTTTATTGGCAAACTTCAGACGGGCATGTATATGTGCTTTCTTGATCAGGGGGACCTTGCGGGCGCTGCAGGATTTCAGTCCTTCACGGCGTAGTGTGTTATCAATTGTTTTCTTGGTGACTATGGTCCCAGCTGCCTTGAGATCATTGACAAGATCCTCCTGTGTAGTTCTGGGCTGATTCCTCACCGTTCTCATGATCATTGCAACTCCACGAGGTGAGATCTTGCATGGAGCCCCAGGCCGAGGGAGATTGACAGTTCTTTTGTGTTTCTTCCATTTGCAAATAATCGCACCAACTGTTGTCACCTCACCAAGCTGCTTGGTGATGGTCTTGTAGCCCATTCCAGCCTTGTGTAGGTCTACAATCTTGTCCCTGACATCCTTGGAGAGCTCTTTGGACTTGGCCATGGTGGAGAGTTTGGAATCTGATTGATTGATTGCTTCTGTGGACAGGTGTCTTTTATACAAGTAACAAACTGAGATTAGGAGCACTCCCTTTAAGAGTGTGCTCCTAATCTCAGCTCGTTACCTGTATAAAAGACACCTGGGAGCCAGAAATCTTTCTGACTGAGAAGGGGTCAAATACTTATTTCCCTTATAATGCAAATCAATTTATAACATTTTTGACATGCATTTTTCTGGATTATTTTTGTTGTTATTGTCTCTCACTGTTCAAATAAACCTACCATTAAAATTATAGACGGATCATTTCTTTGTCAGTGGACAAACGTACAAAATCAGCAGGGGATCAAGTACTTTTTTCCCCCCACTGTATGTTTGACTAAAACAAAGAATTTCAAACCTTGCTTACATTTGTATACGATCACAGCTCTCTATTATGCATGGGAATACTTGGGAACAAATTTCTTAAATCAAAATCACATTTTTTTGTGTTTAATTTTGTAACCTTGCTTAATGTTATGTATTCCGTCCTGTATTTATGTGTACAAGGACACTTATATACAGACAGATGTGTTTGACTGCTATATATGTAAACTAATGAGTAGAGATACAAGTACCTTGAAAAGTTGTGCTATCAGTGCTCACTACTACTCACTCCTGTTCAATTCCGTGTATTTGGGCATCAGTAACTTTAATGTGTACTTTCTTGATATTTCACAGCACTTTTGAGGTAGCCTGCAAGTAAGCATTTCATTGCATAGTTTTACACCCCGCTGTACCCTGTGTATTCAATGAATACATTTTCCTATAATGGCTCTAAGGCCGTGGAAATTAAATTGTTACATGCACCAGTGCTTCAACTACACCAAAAAGATCACCAGTAACACCTGAGAAACATCCTAGCATTTAATTATAAATATGACCATAGACAAACATGGGGAATTATTGGATCAGTTGTATTAGGACCAGACAAAACTTAACGTACTGAATAATTATTTTCTCTTCCATATTCACAATATTGTTCCAACAGTAGTCATAGATAGTAAAGCCTAGATTAAATCTGGACCACATATTGCGATTGACATGTAAAGGTCATGCCCGACTGATGACAGTGCATTTGGAAAGTATTCAGACCCTTTACCTTTTTTCCCAGTTACAGCCTTATTCTAAAATGGATTAAACACATTTCTCAATCTACACACAACACCCCATATTGACAAAGCAAAAAAAGTTCAGAAATGTTTGCAAATGTATTGAAAACCAAAAATACCTTAACTATTCAGACCCTTTGCTATGAAACTCGAAATTGAGCTCAGGTGCCTCGTTTCCATTGATCATCCTTGAGATGTTTCTACAACTTCGAGTCCACCTGTAGTAAATTCAATTGATTGGACCTGATTTGGAAAGGCACACAGCTGTCTATGTAAAAGGTCCCACAGTTGACAGTGCATGTCAGAACAAAAACCAAGCCATGAGGTCAAATGAATTATCTGTAGAGCTACAAGACAGGAGTGTCGAGGCACAGATCTGGGGAAGGGTACCAAAAATGTCTGCAGCATTGAATATCACAGAGGCCTCCATTCTAAAATGGAAGAAGTTTGGAACCACCAAGACTCTTTCTAGAGCTGGCCGCCCAGCCAAACTGAACAATCGGGGGAGATGGGCCTTGGTCAGGGAGGTGATCAAGAACCCGATGGTCACTCTGACAGAGCTCCAGAGTTCAAGAAGGACAACCATCTCTGCAGCACTCCACCAATCAGGCCTTTATGGTAGCGGCAAGACGGAAGCCACACCTCAATAGAAAAGGCTCACGCCAGCCCGTAAGGAGTTTGCCAAAAGGCACCTAAAGGACTGACCATGAGAAACAAGGTTCTCTGGTCTGATGAAACCAAGATTGAACTCTTTGGCCTGAATGCCAAGTGTCAAATCTGACACCATCCCTACTGTGAAGCATGGTAGTAACAGCGTCATGTTGTGGGGATGTTTTTCAGTGGCAGGGACTGGGAGACTAGTCAGGATCGAGGGAAAGATGAACGGAGAAAAGTACTGAGAGATCCTTGATGAAAACCTGCTCAAGAGTGCTCAGGACCTCAGACTGGGATGAAGGTTCACCTTCCAACAGGACAACCCTAAGCACACAGTCAAGACAATGCAGGAGTGACTTCGGGACAAGTCTCTGAATGTCCTTGAGTGGCCCAGCCAGAGCCCGGACTTGAACGCAACCTAACTTCTCTGGAGACCAGAAATTAACTGTGCAGATACGCTCTCCATCCAACCAGACATAGCTTGAGAGGATCTGAAATGAGGAATGGGAGAAACTTCCCAAAGACAGGTGTGCCAAGATTGTAGCGTCATACCCAAGAAGGCTCGAGGCTGTAATTGCTGCCAAAGGTGCTTCAACAAAGTACTGAGTAAAAGGGTCTGAATACATATGTAAATGTGATATTTCTAAATGTTTTGTCTAAACCTGTTTTTGCTTGGTCATTATGGGCTATTGTGTGTAGATTGATGACTTAAAATATATATTTCAGAATTAGGCTAACATAACAAAATGTAGAAGTCATGGGGTCTGAATACTTTCCAAATGCACCGTATGCAGCGTTTACTGTGAATTTGGTCTCCGAACACAGGAACATTGTGCTTTTTGGCTTCACAACAAGCACCCATTCACTGAGGTAAAAGGTATGAGACTTCAAGAGTTTAATCATGTCAACTTGGCAGTAGAAGACTAGCCAAAAAGTTTATTTTAATCCCAAGACAATTATGACAGTCACAGCACAGATACCAGTAGCAGAACCTCTTGAGAGGTCTATGGAAAGTTTATTTAGTTTGACTAATTCCCATGAAGAATGGAGGAATTAAACAGACAACTCTTGATAGTAAAAATGGGGTAAATAACTTTTTTCATCATCAGTTGAACATAACGAAGTATACCATATTACAGCAGCTAGGATTCAATTGAATCCTACAGATGAAGAACCACAAAAAGGTCAATATGCATTATGAAATGTAGATAACATATCATTATATCATTAAAAATTAATTAAACAAAAACATTGATGTAATAATTGGCAAGTATCTTCTAAACTATGCTGATGTGGTATACAAAAACATTTATTCTAAAATGGAAATAGGCCTATGGTTCTTCGCTGTGAGGATTCAATTTGGCAACATGAATTATAGCTTCCAACTATCTTCTCTCGTGAATTTTGGACACCACAAAATCCCAAACGGTACTAACCGTGACATCAAAGCAGACAGAGGGTGCTCAAAACCTGCTAATTTACAAATCAAAACACCATAAAAATCAAACACATATATATATATATATATATTTTAAAAAAAAATGTCAGTGACAGCATCCATAGCGCTTCCAAAATCTCAGAATCTTCATTTCTGGTCATCTAAGGAACTTAACCAGAAATCCATTTCCTCCACTCAGGCACACGATCCAACTAAAAGACAGCCAAGTCACCTTGGAACGTAGATCCGGGTATCCAGCCCAAAGGACCGCTTCGGCACCACAGTGAGCATTGTATGTTAAGAGAATAAAATGTAAGATGCGGTTTGTGCACGTTTCCAGAGGGGGCTGGTTTGAGGTTGGAGTGATGTGATGGGGTCTTATGAGGTCTGGCACTGGACCCCGCCAGCAGACGGGTTGTCATCCTCTTCCATGTAATGGTATTGGCTGCGTCTTACTCTGGCCGGGTCGCAGTCCTCCAGGTCGGTGTATATGTAGAGGTCATCGTCCATGCTCTCAGGCTGCTCCGCTTCCCTCTTGGCAGGAAGGTAGTGCTCTAGCTCCTTCAGCTTGTGCTTGGGGAGGAAGTTGGCCTCGGGGAATACCACCTTAGGCAAAAAGAAAATGGGTTTAATTTCTACGTCGTAACTTTTTCTTTAAAAAATGTAATGAAATTAAGAACCAACTGAAACAGTAGAGCAACCACGTTGAGTTACACAGTGCAGACTTGTGTCAATTACATAATCACAATAAAAGTTATACTACAAAATGGCCACAAGGTTTAATAAAACAGCAGTAGTCTGCAGCAGTAGTTAGTCAAGCAATTTAATACATTTTAACTGAGGGAATGAATGACACCATTTACTTCTTAATTTTTTTTTTTTAGCTTATGGCACCTGGTATTCCCAGATGGTCTCCCATCCCAATACTAACCAGACCCTGTTTTCTCCCTGAATTAGGTCCCTTGGCTATCTCTGCAACTCCTCAATGTGATTGGGAGAAGTGAAGGTCGAGTCATGCGTCCTCCAAAATATGTCCCCCCTGGCCGCCTACTTATCACACTGTTTGCTTGACCCAAATGTCAGCCACACCAATGTGTCGGAGGAAACACCGTTTGACTGCCCGGAGTCAGCTTGCAAGCGCAAGGAGTAGGACACGATGAGCCAAGGCAAGCCCCACCGTCCAAATCCTCCCCCGGACGGCGCCGGGCCAATTGTGCGCAGTCCTGTGGGGGGGGTCGCGGGCGAATTAGGACACCATTTCCCAATATATTCACACGGCACAAAAATATGAACGCAACAATTTCAAAGATTTTACTGAGTTACATTTCATAAGGAAATCAGTCCATAGAAATATAGAATTTCACATGACTGAAAATACAAATAACTTTACTTGTATTTTTTAAAGTAGGGGCGTGGATCAGAAAACCAGTCAGTATCTGGTGTGACCACCACTTGCCGCATGACATCTCCGCATACAGTTGATCAGGCTGTGGAATGTAGTCCCACTCCTCTTCAATGGCTGTGTGAAGTTGGTGGATGTTGGCAGGAACTGGAACGCGCTGTCGTAAACGTTGATCCGGAGCATTCAAATATGCTCAATGTGTGACTTGTCCGGTGAGTATGCAGGCCATGGAAGAACGGACATTTTCAGCTTTCAGGAATTGTGTACAAATTCTTGCAACATGGGGCAATGCATTATCATGCTGAAACATGAGGTGATTGCGGCAAATTAATGGCAGGACAATGGGCCTCAGGATCTCACAGTATCTCTGTGCATTCAAATTCAAATCAAATTTTATTTGTCACATACACATGGTTAGCAGATGTTAATGCGAGTGTAGCGAAATGCTTGTGCTTCTAGTTCCGACAATGCAGTAATAACCAACAAGTAATCTAGCTAACAATTCCAAAACTACTACCTTATAGACACAAGTGTAAGGGGATAAAGAATATGCACATAAAGATATATGAATGAGTGATGGTACAGAGCGGCATAGGCAAGATGCAGTAGATGGTATCGAGTACAGTATATACATATGAGATGAGTATGTAAACAAAGTGGCTAGTGATACATGTATTACATAAAGATGCAGTAGATGATAGAGTACAGTATATACACATATGAGATGAATAATGTAGGGTATGTAAACATTATATTAGGTAGCATTGTTTAAAGTGGCTAGTGATATATTTTACATCATTTCCCATCAATTCCCATTATTAAAGTGGCTGGAGTTGAGTCAGTGTGTTGGCAGCAGCCACTCAATGTTAGTGGTGGCTGTTTAACAGTCTAATGGCCTTGAGATAGAAGCTGTTTTTCAGTCTCTCGGTCCCTGCTTTGATGCACCTGTACTGACCTCGCCTTCTGGATGATAGCGGGGTGAACAGGCAGTGGCTCAGGTGGTTGTTGTCCTTGATGATCTTTATGGCCTTCCTGTGACATTGGGTGGTGTAGGTGTCCTGGAGGGCAGGTAGTTTGCCCCCGGTGATGCGTTGTGCAGACCTCACTACCCTCTGGAGAGCCTTACGGTTGTGGGCGGAGCAGTTGCCGTACCAGGCGGTGATACAGCCCGACAGGATGCTCTCGATTGTGCATCTGTAGAAGTTTGTGAGTGCTTTTGGTGACAAGCCGAATTTCTTCAGCCTCCTGAGCGCCTTCTTCACGATGCTGTCTGTGTGGGTGGACCAATTCAGTGTGTCTGATGTGTACGCCGATGGAACTTAAAACTTACTACCCTCTCCACTACTGTTCCATCGATGTGGATAGGGGGGTGTTCCCTCTGCTGTTTCCTGAAGTCCACAATCATCTCCTTAGTTTTGTTGACGTTGAGTGTGAGGTTATTTTCCTGACACCACACTCCGAGGGCCCTCACCTCCTCCCTGTAGGCAGTCTCGTCGTTGTTGGTAATCAAGCCTACCACTGTTGTGTCGTCCGCAAACTTGATGATTGAGTTGGAGGCGTGCGTGGCCACGCAGTCGTGGGTGAACAGGGAGTACAGGAGAGGGCTCAAAACGCACCCTTGTGGGGCCCCAGTGCTGAGGATCAGCGGGGTGGAGATGCTGTTACCTACCCTCACCACCTGGGAGCGGCCCGTCAGGAAGTCCAGTACCCAGTTGCAAGGGGGGGGGGGGGGGGTCGAGACCCGGGGTCTCGAGCTTGATGACGAGCTTGGAGGGCACTATGTTGTTAAATGCCGAGCTGTAGTCGATGAACAGCATTCTCACATAGGTATTCCTCTTGTCCAGATGGGTTAGGGCAGTGTGGTTGAGATTGCATCGTCTGTGGACCTATTTGGGCGGTAAGCAAATTGGAGTGGGTCTAGGGTGTCAGGTAGGGTGGAGGTGATATGGTCCTTGACTAGTCTCTCAAAGCACTTCATGATGACGGAAGTGAGTGCTACTGGGCGGTAGTCGTTTAGCTCTGTTACCTTAGCTTTCTTGGGAACAGGAACAATGGTGGCCCTCTTGAAGCATGTGGGAACAGCAGACTGGTATAGGGATTGATTGAATATGTCCGTAAACACACCAGCCAGTGCTCTGAGGGCGCAGCTGGGGATGCCGTCTGGGCCTGCAGCCTTGCGAGGGTTAACACGTTTAAATGTTTTCCTCACGTCGGCTGCAGTGAAGGAGAGTCCACATGTTTTGGTTGCAGGCCGTGTCAGTGGCACTGTATTGTCCTCAAAGCGGGCAAAAAAGTTATTTAGTCTGCCTGGGAGCAAGACATCCTGGTCCGTGACGGGGCTGGTTTTCTTTTTGTAATCCGTGATTGACTGTAGACCCTGCCACATACCTCTTGTATCTGAGCCGTTGAATTGAGATTCTACTTTGTCTCTATACTGACGCTTAGCTTGTTTGATTGCCTTGCGGAGGGAATAGTTACACTGTTTGTATTCGGTCATGTTTCCGGTCACCTTGCCCTGATTAAAAGCAGTGGTTTGCGCTTTCAGTTTCACGCGAATGCTGCCATCAATCCACGGTTTCTGGTTTGGGAATGTTTTAATCGTTGCTATGGGAACGACATCTTCAACGCACGTTCTAATGAACTCGCTCACCGAATCAGCGTATTCGTCAATGTTGTTGATTGACGCAATACGAAACATATCCCAGTCCACGTGATGGAAGCAGTCTTGGAGTGTGGAATCAGATTGGTCGGACCAGCGTTGAACAGACCTCAGAAACTAAAACAAGAAGCTCCCGCGCTGTCTGTAGGCAGGGATCAACAAAATGGAGTCGTGGTCAGCTTTTCCGAAAGGAGAGCGGGGCAGGGCCTTATGCGTCGCGGAAGTTAGAATAGCAATGATCCAAGGTTTTTCCAGCCCTGGTTGCGCAATCGATATGCTGATACAATTTAGGGAGTCTTGTTTTCAGATTAGCCTTGTTAAAATCCCATAGCTACAATGAATGCAGCCTCTGGATAAATGGATTCCAGTTTGCAAAGAGTCAAATAAAGTTTGTTCAGAGCCATCGATGTGTCTGCTTTGGGGGTGGAATATATACGGCCGTGATTATAATCGAAGAGAATTCCCTTCGTAGATAATGCGGTCGACATTTGATTGTGAGGAATTCTAAAAATCAGGTGAACAGAAGGACTTGAGTTCCTGTATGTTGTGGCCACACCACGTCTCGTTCACCATAAAGCATACGCCCCCGCCCCTCTTCTTACCAGAAAGATGTTTGTTTGTCGGCGCGATGCGTGGAGAAACCAGCTGGCTGCACCGACTCCGATAGCGTCTCTCCAGTGAGCCATGTTTCCGTGAAGCAAAGAATATTACAGTCTCTGATGTCCCTCTGGAATGCTACCCTTGCTCGGATTTCATCACCCTTGTCAAGAGACTGGACATTTGCGAGAAGAATGCTAGGGAGTGGTGCACGATGTGCCCGTCTCCAGAGTCTGACCAGAAGACCGCTTCGTTTCCCCCTTTTACAAAGTTGTTTTTTGGGTCGCCGGCTGGGATCCATTCCGTTGTCCTGGGTGAAAGGCAGAACACAGGATCCGCTTCGCGAAAGTCATTCTTGGTCGTACTGATGGTGAGTTGACGCTGCTCTTATATTCAGTAGTTCTTCGACTGTATGTAATGAAACCTAAGATGACCTGGGGTACCAATGTAAGAAATAACACGTAAAAAAAAACAAAAAACTGCATACTTTCCTAGGAACGCGAAGCGAGGCGGCCATCTTTGTCGGCGCCGGAATTGTGAACGATAAAATGCAATTGTGTTCGTTGTACGTAGCTTACGACTTCACATCCCATAACCCTACTGCCACCACAAACCCCTTGCCCACACAACACATACACACTATCTGCCATCTGCCCGGAACAGTTGAAACCAGGATTCATCTGTGAAGAGCACATATCTCCAGCGTGCCAGTGGTGATTGAAGGTGAACATTTGCCCACTGAAGTCAGTTACGACGTCGAACTGCAGTCAGGTCAAGACCCCGGTGAGAACGACAAGCATGCAAATGAGCTTCCCCGAGATGGTTTCTGACAGTGTGTGCAGAAATTCTTCAGTTGTGCAAAACCAGTTTCATCAGCTGTCCGGGTGGCTGTTATCAGACGATCCCGCATGTGAAGAAGCCAGATGAGGTGGTCCTGGGCTGGCGTGGTTACACCTGGTCTGCGGTTGTTAGGCCAGTCAGAAGTACTGCCACACTCTACGATGACGTTGGGGGTGGCTTATGGAGAGAAAATAACTTTCAATTCTCTGGCAACAGCTTTGGTGGACATCCCTGCAGTCACCATGCCAATCTGTGGCATTGTGTTGTGACAAAACTGCATATTTTAGTGGCCTTATATTGTGCCCAGCACAAGGTGCACCTGTGTAATGATCAGGCTTCTTGATATGTCACACCTGTCAGGATGGATGGATGGATGATCATGGCAAAGGAGAAATGCTCACTAACAGGAATGTGAACACATTTGTGCACATGTGAGAATCAAGCTTTTTGTGCATTAGGAACATCTCTGGGAACTTTTATTTCAGCTCATGAAACATGGGACCAACACTTTATATGTTGTGTTTATATTTTTGTTCAGAATAAATACAAAGATAGATATTGAACTACAGTATCAAGTCCTGAATGGTGGAACACATTGAAAGATGTGTTTCACAGAACATACCGAAAAGAGGATAATGAGGCGTCCCTTTTCAAACGGCCGGCGGTGCATGGGCATCCCCTCATTCATGACACACTTCTTGTCACCAGGTTTGATCAATTCCCCTGCGAAGGTAAAAAAAATATTTTAAGAGATTTTAAACAAAAAACAGTCAGACAGACAAGATTAATATGAGATGAAAGGCGAGTTCCTAGCCAGACGTTCACAGCGATGGGGGCAGACATTTTGATCAAGAGAGACCTTTACATATTTTCTACATTCTAACACTAAATATACAAATGTGTATTTATTTTATTCTAGGCAAGTCAGTTAAGAACAAAATCTTATTTACAATGACGGCCTACAGTGACCAAATCCGGACGATGCTGAGCCAATTGCGCGCCGCCCTATAGAACTCCCCATCACGGCCGGTGGTGATACAGCCTGGATTCGAACCAGGGTGTCTTTAGGTGACGCCTCTAGCAGAGATGGTGCCTTAGACTGCTGCGCCACTCAGGCGCCCCATTTTACAGTTATAAGGAAGGAGAAATTTCATAGTTAGGCATTTTATAAATTGATTACACTATATTTAGAAACAAGTCATTTCAAGCCTCATTTCAGAGTTGTCAAAACTACGTCAAAATATTTCATATTTTCAAACTTTTATAATTTTGTTCTCTTTTGGGGCAGCAGGTAACCTAGTGGTTAGAGCGTTGGACTAGTAACTGAAAGGTTTCAAGATCGAATCCCTGAGATAACGTAAAAATCTGTCCTTCTGTCCCTGAACAAGGCAGTTAACCTACTGTTCCTAGGCAGTCATTGAAAATAAGAATGTGTTCTTAACTGACTTGCCTAGTTAAAAGGTAAAATAAAAAAGTAACTACACCTCAGCAATTTATAGCAATATTTTTTGAGTATGCAGCATTACTAGTTATTGTTTATGTCCCTCGTGATAAAAAAAATGATAAAAAAAACTTTTGCTTATATTCATGAAGAGGATGCGCGATCGACAAAGGCAAACTAATCTGCTGGCATCATGGCACCTCATCAACGTCGCTCTAATTAGTCACAGTTGAAGAAACTTGCGGACTTCTAGAAAGGCGCTGTAAGAAATGTTTCATATTTACTTTTAATTATCAGAACATTAACCATGTGTGTTCGCTTGTTTTGTACTGTAGTTTCGACCCAATGATTCATCTGACAAAGAAAAAAAAAGGAGGAAGATCAAGTAAGCAGAGTCCCGAGCATCTGCTCAAACTCCATGTGTGGGGGGCAATTTTTCACCAGGGACCAGGCCTATATTTGATGGTAAGTTTGACCATTTACAAAGCAAAAGTCACATAAAATATTGCAGCCTACCCCTGACGGACCGTTATTTGTTCCACAATAATTCCGTTGCCTCCTTTTTCAGGTATCATGGCTCGACATTTCATTGATGAAGAAATCATAAAGCGATATGCTGGACCCTATGTCACAAAGGTGTTTCTGGGTACATATTGTTTCTTTCAAGGTAGGATTATAGCAATATTGTGTTACGTTTAGGCCTATTTACATGTATATTTCTATTATTGTACTAATTTTAGCTGTTAGACTACATTTATTTTTTGACCAAACACACAATGCCGCCAGGATTTGCATTTCAAATGAGGGCATAAATTGGGTCAAAACGCCAGCAGAGTAAGTAGACCTTTAAGGTTAAATAAAAATAAAGACCTACAACACCTTCGGTAGGCCTACAGTATATCTAAAAGTATTTCTCATCTCTACATGTAGGTCTCCTGATTTAACCAGTTGCGACGAGCAAACCCGGATCCGGGATCCTATTTATAGCCTTAAGCTCATTACCATAACGCAACGTTAACTATTCATGAAAATCGCAAATGAAATGAAATAAATATGCTAGCTCTGAAGCTTAGCCTTTTGTTAACAACACTGTCATCTCAGATTTTCAAAATATGCTTTTCAACCATAGCAAAACAAGCATTTGTGTAACAGTATTGATAGCTAGCGTAGCATTTAGCGTAGCATTGAGCGGGCAACATTTTCACAAAAACAAGAAAAGCATTCAAATAAAATCATTTACCTTTGAAGAACTTCGGATGTTTTCAATAAGGAGACTCTCAGATAGCAAATGTTCAGTTTTTCCAAAAAGATTCTTTGTGTATTAGAAATCGCTCCGTTTTGTACATCACGTTTGGCTACCAAAAATTCAGTCATCAAAACGCCGAACTTTTTTCCAAATTAACTCCATAATATCGACTGAAACATGGAAAACGTTGTTTAGAATCAATCCTCAAGGTGTTTTTCACATATCTCTTCGATGATATAACATTCGTGGAAGTCTGGTTTCTCCTCTATCAAATGGAAAAATAGTTGCACCTGGCGTTTGCGCACCAATTTCGACGCAGGACACCAGGCGGGACACCTGGTAAATGTAGTCTCTTATGGTCAATCTTCCAATGATATGCCTACAAATACGTCACAATGCTGCCGACACCTTGGGGAAACGGCAGAAAGTGTAAGCTCATTCCTGTCGCATTCACAGCCATATAAGGAGACAATGGAAAACAGCGCCTCAGAAATTTTGCTCATTTCCTGTTTGAAGTTTTATCTTGGTTTCGCCTGTAGCCTCAGTTCTGGGGCACTCAGACAATATCTTTGCAGATTTGGAAACGTCAGTGTTTTCTTTCCAAAGCTGTCAATTATATGCATAGTCGAGCATCTATTCGTGACAAAATATTGCGCTTAAAACAGGAACGTTTTTCATCCAAAAATGAAATACTGCCCCCAGAGGTTCAAGAGGTTAAACCTGATCGAACTTGTTCGGCATCAACTGAAAACATTTTCCCATAACTCTGCCAAGCTGACAGGCAAAGGCCATCAAGATGTTTGGCTAGAGAAATTGACGATATGATGAATATATTTGTCTCAGCAAGGTTTTACCTGTGGTCGTGGAGCTGGGTGGAAGTGCGACTAAAATGTAGTTAATATAAACATCTGCATTTGATATAGAGGTCGACCGATTAATCGGAATGGCCGATTAATTAGGAAATCGGCAATCGGAAATCGGTATTTTTGGGCGCCGATTTCCGATTATTTTTTATATACCTTTTATTTAACTAGGCAAGTCAGTTAAGAACACATTCTTATTTTCAATGACTGCCTAGGAACTGTGGGTGAACTGCCTTGTTCAGGGGCAGAATGACAGATTTTCACCTTGTCAGCTCGGGGGTTGCTAGTCCAACGCTCTAACCATTGCACTCCACGAGCAGCCTGCCTGTTACGCGAACGCAGTAGAAGCCAAGGTAAATTGCTAGCTAGCATTAAACTTCTCATAAAAAAACAAATCAATCATAATTACTAGTTATAACTACTAATCCAGTTTAGCAGGCAATATTAACCAGGTGAAATTGTGTCATTTCTCTTGTGTTCATTGCACGCAGAATCAGGGTATATGCAACAGTTTGGGCTGCCTGGCTCATTGCGAACTAATTTGCCAGAATTTTACGTAATTATGACATAACATTGAAGGTTGTGCAAATATAACAAGAATATTTAGACTTAGGGATGCCACCAGTTAGATAAAATACCGAACGGTTCCGTATTTCACTGAAATAAACGTTTTGTTTTCGAAATGATAGTTTCCAGATTCTATCATATTAATGACCAAAGGCTCGTATTTGTGTGTTATGTTATAATCAAGTCTGATTTTATAGAGCAGTCTGAGCAGCAGCAGGCCCGTAATAATTCATTCAAACAGCACTTTCGTGCGTTTTGCCAGCAGCTCGTCACAAGCACAGCGCTGTTTATGACTTCAAGCCTATCAGCCTAATGGCTGGTGTAACCAATGTGAAATGGCTAGCTAGTTAGCTGGGTGTGCGCTAATACGGTTTCAAACGTCACTCGCTTTTAGATTTGGAGTAGTTATTCGTAGCGATGGGTAACGATGCTTCGAGTGTGGCTGTTGTCGATGTGTTCCTGGTTCGAGCCCAGGTAGGGGTGAGGCGGGGGACGGAAGCTATACTGTTACACTGGCAATGCTATAGTGCCTATAAGAACATCCAATAGTCAAAGGTATATGAAATACTAATAGTAGAGAGAGAAATAGTCCTATAAATACTATATTAACTACAACCTAAGACCTCTAAAACCTCTTAAGTCTCATGTTAAAAGGAACCACCAACTTTCATATGTTCTCATGTTCTGAGCAAGGAACTTAAATGTTAGCTTTTTTACATGGCACATATTACTTTCTTCTCCAACACTTTGTTTTTGCATTATTTAAACCAAATTGAACATGTGATTATTTATTTGAGGCTAAATTGATATTGATGTTTTATATTAAGTTAGTGTTAATTCAGTATTGTTGTAATTGTCATTATTACAAAAAAAAAAAAAAGTCTGATTAACCGGTATCGGCTATTTTGGTCCAATAAATCATAATCGGTCGACATGAGTCTTCAATATTCCCAGGTAAGAAGTTTTAGGGTGTAGTTATTATAGGACTATTTATCTCTATACCATTTGTATTTCATATACCTTTGACTATTGGATGTTCTAATAGGTACTTTAGTATTGCCAGCCTAATCTCGGGAGTTGATAGGCTTGAAGTCAAACAGCACAATGCTTGAAGCACAGCGAAGAGCTGCTGGCAAATGCACGAAAGTGCTGTTTGAATGAATGCTTATGAGCCTGCTGCTGTCTACCACCGCTCAGACTGCTCTATCAAATCATAGACTTAATTGTAATATAATAACACAGAAATGAGCCTTAGATCATTAATAAGGTAAATCCAGAAACTATCATTTCAAAAACAAAACTTTTATTCTTTCAGTGAAATACGGAACCGTTCCATATTTTATCTAACGGGTGGCATCCATAAGTCTAAATATTGCTGTTACATTGCACAACCTTCAATGTTATGTCATAATTATGAAAAATGGTCAAATTAATTACGGTCTTTGTTAGGAAGAAATGGTTCACACAGTTCGCAACGAGCCAGGCGGCGTAAACTGCTGACTATGCCCCGACTTTGCTTGCACAGAATGCAAGAAAAGTGACAATATCCCTAGTTAAAAGAAATGTTTCCAGGAAATATTAACTAAATATGCAAGTTTAAAATCATATACTTGTGATTTGATTTTAAGAAAGGCATTGATGTTTATGCTTAGGTACGCATTGGTACAACGACAGCGCTTTTTTCACGAATGTGCTTGTTAAATCACCAGTTTGGTGAAGTAGGCTGTGATTCAATGACAAATTAACAGGCGCTGTACAAAGTGATGGTTGGCAGTACAGTACTGGGCTATTTAGCTAAAGAATCCCTGTGTTGTGCGGACGGGAGACCGGTTGTAATTGTAAGTAGGCCTATTATTTTATTTTTTTACTACTATTTTATATAGGTTTAGGCTTCGAAGAAAGACTCCAATTAAGCCCTCTTGTTTGTAAAGTCAAATTAAAATGAACATTGTTGAAATGAATTGCTTGTCTGGTGTAGGTTCTCGCCATCTGTTGGTGTGTAACACTTGCATAACAAGTTAGTTGTATTTTTAGCACCAGTCACTGTTCACCTAATATTGATTGCACTGCAGTTGTCGCCAGTTTAAATTGAACCTTTATTTAACTAGGCAAGTCAGGTAAGAACAAATTCTTATTTACAATGAAGGCTTACCCCGGCAAACCCAGATGACTATGGGCCAATTGTGCGCCGCCCTGAATTCGAACCAAGGACTGTAGTAAAGCCTCTTGCACCAAGATGCAGTGCCTTAGAGAGCCAAGAACAACACACAGGTACAGTGCCTTGCGAAAGTATTCGGCCCCCTTGAACTTTGCGACCTTTTGCCACATTTCAGGCTTCAAACAAAGATATAAAACTGTATTTTTTTGTGAAGAATCAACAACAAGTGGGACACAATCATGAAGTGGAACGACATTTATTGGATATTTCAAACTTTTTGAACAAATCAAAAACTGAAAAATTGGGGGTGCAAAATTATTCAGCCCCTTTACTTTCAGTGCAGCAAACTCTCTCCAGAAGTTCAGTGAGGATCTCTGAATGATCCAATGTTGACCTAAATGACTAATGATGATAAATACAATCCACCTGTGTGTAATCAAGTCTCCGTATAAATGCACCTGCACTGTGATAGTCTCAGAGGTCCGTCAAAAGCGCAGAGAGCATCATGAAGAACAAGGAACACACCAGGCAGGTCCGAGATACTGTTGTGAAGAAGTTTAAAGCCGGATTTGGATACAAAAAGATTTCCCAAGCTTTAAACATCCCAAGGAGCACTGTGCAAGCGATAATATTGAAATGGAAGGAGTATCAGACCACTGCAAATCTACCAAGACCTGGTCGTCCCTCTAAACTTTCAGCTCATACAAGGAGAAGACTGATCAGAGATGCAGCCAAGAGGCCCATGATCACTCTGGATGAACTGCAGAGATCTACAGCTGAGGTGGGAGACTCTGTCCATAGGACAACAATCAGTTGTATATTGCACAAATCTGGCCTTTATGGAAGAGTGGCAAGAAGAAAGCCATTTCTTAAAGATATCCATAAAAAGTGTAGTTTAAAGTTTGCCACAAGCCACCTGGGAGACACACCAAACATGTGGAAGAAGGTGCTCTGGTCAGATGAAACCAAAATTGAACTTTTTGGCAACAATGCAAAACGTTATGTTTGGCGTAAAAGCAACACAGCTGAACACACCATCCCCACTGTCAAACATGGTGGTGGCAGCATCATGGTTTGGGCCTGCTTTTCTTCAGCAGGGACAGGGAAGATGGTTAAAATTGATGGGAAGATGGATGGAGCCAAATACAGGACCATTCTGGAAGAAAACCTGATGGAGTCTGCAAAAGACCTGAGACTGGGACGGAGATTTGTCTTCCAACAAGACAATGATCCAAAACATAAAGCAAAATCTACAATGGAATGGTTCAAAAATAAACATATCCAGGTGTTAGAATGGCCAAGTCAAAGTCCAGACCTGAATCCAATCGAGAATCTGTGGAAAGAACTGAAAACTGCTGTTCACAAATGCTCTCCATCCAACCTCACTGAGCTCGAGCTGTTTTGCAAGGAGGAATGGGAAAAAATGTCAGTCTCTCGATGTACAAAACTGATAGAGACATACCCCAAGCGACTTACAGCTGTAATCGCAGCAAAAGGTGGCGCTACAAAGTATTAACTTAAGGGGGCTGAATAATTTTGCACGCCCAATTTTTCAGTTTTTGATTTGTTTAAAAAAGTTTGAAATATCCAATAAATGTCGTTCCACTTCATGATTGTGTCCCACTTGTTGTTGATTCTTCACAAAAAAAATACAGTTTTATATCTTTGTTTGAAGCCTGAAATGTGGAAAAAGGTCGCAAAGTTCAAGGGGGCCGAATACTTTCGCAAGGCACTGTACCTGTGTTGTTCTTGGCTCTCTAAGGCACTGCATCTTGGTGCAAGAGGCTTTACTACAGTCCTTGGTTCGAATTCAGGGATCGCTTGTGGGCGTGCTGGCAGGATGTACTGTTTTTTTATCCTGTATATATGAATGACAAAATCAGCCTTCACTTAAATCATGTTTCTAGTCTATTGCATAGTTACAACGTGTAATCATTGATGTCCCAAGAGCGGTGTATAATTGTAATACATACATGCATGCAGACACAGCATCATTCATAGAATGGCTTTTGATACACCTGGTTTTGGATAATACTGAGAAAAATAACTTGCCAAATAACGATTTTCATGAAATAACTGACAAAAAAAAACATGTACAATTGTCTACATTAACTAACATTTCCTCTCAATTGTAAATTTTTTTGCTTGACCTGTTATGACATTCTAATTACTTAAATTAGCTTCCGCTGTATTGTTTTGTCAGCCATCTTTGCTGAAGAAAGTCACCAGGAACTGGTGGCTCGCGTCAAATTCGTCATTGGAACCACTTGATATGATTGGTCCTATAAAAACCTTGGGACCATAATGAGTGCACTAACTCCTCCTTGGTGGTCTGGAGCAATGAAGCCGTGATGCTGGGTACCTACTGCGGTGTAAGCTCGTAATTTGTGAAGGAGGAACCACTGTACTGTCAAGTGAGCAGGTTGTTAGCTAGCTAGGCAACATTAATGTTTTTTTTGTTATCAAACCAATAATTAACGACCCGGGATTAGTTTAAAATGGCCCACAACATGGTTGTGAACTCATATCAAATGCGCGCAAAATGCAGGAAAAAAAAAAAGTAGCGTTGGTAATATGGGTCATATCTTTAACCATTTGAGCTAGAGACACGCCGTTTTCTTGGCTGTAATGCTGCAAAAATGCCTGTCATTAAGTTGCGCATTTCCGGTCACTCAGAGGCTGCATGACCGCAAACTTGCACGTGCAAAGTCTACTTAGACTAGCCTGTGCTCTTGGTTATACCAGGCAATAAAATGCTCCAATGTACCAAATGTAACAGAAGAGTCAGGGTCTGTGTACCCGCTCGCTATCACCACTAACCTATATTTTTAAAACTGATGGAGGAATAGATTCACAGAAAGAGTGGACAGAGAGAAGTAGGTGATGGCTGGCTGATCACAGCTGCCACACGAGAGATGCGCATGAAAGTGAAGTGGACATTGAACATACAAGAGCCTAGTTGCTGTTGCTTAAATTTTTATGACAGGCGCCAGCAGGTTCTTTAGATTGGTAGGACCGACAAATTTGGTAGCATCATATGAAACGGTACTATGGTATAAGTATCATGACATTTAGATACCGTTACGATGGTACCAGTATACCGTGCAACACCACAATAATTGCACAATGTTGTACAAGGTTTCTGTTAAGTGAAATAATCTAGGAAGTGTACCTGGGTGGCAGGTGATGAGGAGGCTTCGGTTGTCCAGAGTTTGACAAGGCTTCTGGAAACCACACAGGGCCTCCACCAGCTGCAGCTCCATAGTCATGATCAGATTGTCCCCTTGCCTGTAGAATAGAGCACAGTCAATACCAACCGGACTGCAATCAATTGCATTTCAATTCAGGAAGTGAAAATCAAGAACTGAGAAGTGACTGGCTCTCAAATGGGGATTTTTTTGTTGCTGAAAATTCATTCAGTTCTTGAAATTGGCCAAATTTTCATTTTGCTACAAGCCTAGATATAGACCTTTTTCCAGTACACGACACACTGATGTCACACAGTAACATACAACTTTTATTACCTTTTTGGGTTCTCATACGTTTACAATGATATTTTCATTATTGCGTGAACAGTTGCTAAGATTATATTTGGTTTTGATTTTTGCTAAATAACAGTTTTTAGCTAGAATGCGAACGCTCATTGATATAGGCTGTAGCAAAAACTAGCCAAAGAGCCATTTTACTGGTTGAAATGTTTACTTATAATGCTGTTGATTTGCATTAAGCAGGACATTCATACGAGCCTTAAAACCCAATTAAAATCCAAAAGTAGTGTGAAAAGCACTCATAAGCAACATGTAAAGAGCCTTTTTTTTGCTGGCCTTCTATAACAACTCCCACCAACTTCCGTGCGTCGCCCTCAAAAGCAATGTTTGCAAACACAGAAAGGAGTCTATAGGCTAGTACAGAATACAGACCAATACAATACTGAAGAATATAAAAGGTCTCATGTGGAACTGCCAAATATGTGCACAAACACATTTGTTGGTCCAATCAGACAATGTGATATAGACATAGGGTAGAGAGGTAGGTAGTGAATAAGAACTGGCATGAGAGGTTTAATCTTTTACCTGGTGAAGACGGGATGGACTCTCTGATCCAGGACAATGATGATGTCACCAGGCTCTAGTCCTGGCTCCTGATCTCCCTCCCCGTGGAAAACTAGCTTCTGCCCATCCTTCATACCTGCAACAATTTAGGATTAATTTAACTCAACTGGCCCGAATTTAACTGCATTAAGAAAAGACTGATCAGAATTCTGGTAATGGCGTTCACACGCAACCATGCCATGGGGAACATTTAGGGCACATTCACATATCCCTAGATGATTTGGATCCTAGAGCGTTTGGTAACCAGATCCATGCTATCCTGGTCCAGAGATGTGATCCATTAGTACTAGTCGCATTAAATTTAGTTACAGAAATTATATCCAGTTCAGTTCATTTCCATTCTTGTCAAAGCATTTGTAGAATTCAAGAAACACTCCAGGGTACCAAATTCATAAACTCAAAAAAAAAAAAGAAAAGTCCCTTTTTCAGGACCAAAGATAAATTCATAAAAATCCAAATAACCTCAGATCTTCATTGTAAACGGTTTAAACACTGTTTCCCATGCTTGTTCAATGAACCATAAACAATGAACTGTGGAACGGTCGTTAAGACACTAACAGCTTACAGATGGTAGGCAATTAAGGTCACAGTTATGAAAACTTAGGACACTAAAGAGGCCTTTCTACCGACTCTGAAAAACACCAAAAGAAAGACGCCCTGTCATCTGCGTGAACGTGCCTTAAGCATGTTGCAAGGAGACATGAGGACTGCAGATGTGGCCAGGGCAATAAATTGCAATGTCCGTACTGTGAGACGCCTAAAACAGCACTACAGGGAGACAGGACAGAGAGCTGATCGTCCTTGCAGTGGCAGACCACGTGTAAGAACACCTGCACAGGATCGGTACATCAGAACATCACAACTGCGGGACAGGTACAGGATGGCAACAACAACTGCCCAAGTTTCACCAGGAACACACAATCCCTCCAGTGCTCAGACTGTCCGCAATAGGCTGAGAGAGGCTGGACTGAGGGCTTGTAGAACTGTTGTAAGGCAGGTCCTCTCCGGACAAGGACCTGCCTCACCGAACAAACCCACCGTCGCTGGACCAGACAGGACTGGCAAAAAGTGCTCTTCACTTACGAGTCGCGGTTTTGTCTCACAAGGGGTGATGGTCGGATTTGCGTTTATCGTCAAAGGAATGAGCGTTACACCGAGGCCTGTACTCTGGAGCGGGATCGATTTGGAGGTGGATGGTCCGTCATGGTCTGGGGCGGTGTGTCACAGCATCATCTGACTGCCTGCAATGACAACCAGCTCAATCTCAACACTGTGCGTTACAGGGAAGACATCCTCCTCCCTCATGTTGTACCCTTCTTGCAGGCTCATCCTGACATGACCCTCCAGCATGACAATACCACCAGCCATACTGCTCGTTCTGTGCGTGATTTCCTACAAGACAGGAATGTCAGTGTTCTGCCATGGCCAGGAAAGAGCCCGGATCTCAATCCCATTAAGCACAAAACAAACGTTTTTTAGTCACCCACGTCGGTATAACCAAGGAGGAGATGGCACGTGGGTACCAACTTCTATAAACCAATGAGGAGATGGGAGAGGCAGGACTTGCAGCGCGATCTGCGTCACAAATAGAACTGACTTCTATTTTATCCCTTGGCAACCAGATGCACCTAATTTATGAAAGTTGCCAATCGCAATATAAAGTCAAGAAGAGAAAGCCTAGAAGGAAGAGAGATGACGAAAAACGATTTGGTTGACCATTGTGTGTGGATTAATTGGTGGAGTAGAGGACCTTGTGCATTTCAGGTAAAATAACACTACAGTTTGCTTCAGTATAGGGATTTCACTATGGCTGTCCATTGGATAAATTCACAAAGGCTTTAGTAACTCAAGGTTACACCTAGTGATCTTGCTGAGTGAGCATTATTATTATTTTTTTATTAAATGGGCAATTCCACCCTTTATCAATCATCTCCAGCACAATACCAGTGTCTACATGCGAAAACAGCAGCCACAACATTTTGTAGAAAATAAAGGGGTTCTTTTTCAAAACAGATTCGCGGGGAGCAAGAAAATACCCTCCTTCTGGATAGAAACTTGTTGCAGGACACAATCCTGTCTCGGAGCTCTACAGACAATTCCGTCGACCTCATGGCTTGGTTTTTGCTCTGACATGCACTGTCAACTATGGGCCTTATATAGACAGGTGTGATCCTTTCCAAATCATGTCCAATCAATTGAATTTACCCCAGGTGGACTCCAATGAAGTTGAAGAAACATCAAGGATGATCAATGGAAACAGGATGTACCTGAGCTTAAAGTCTCATAGCAAAGATTCTGAATAGTTAGGTAAATAGTATTTTTTTCCCCCAAAATATATTAAAAATAAAGACAAATCTAAAAATGTGTATCCGCTTTGTCATTATGTGGTATTGTGTGCAGATTTAGGAAAATGTTTAATTTAGTCCATCTTAGAATAAGGCTGTAACGTAACAAAAAGTCAAGGGGTCTGAACACCTTCCGAAAGCACTGCATGCATACACAGTGGACAAAACGGTCTACATTTCCGTAACAAACTGACCAGGTGAAAATTATGATCCCTTATTGATGTCAGATGCTAAATCCACTTCAAAATCAGTGTAGATGAGGGGGATGAGACAGGTTTTTCTTATGGCTGGGGGGAGGGGGGGGCAGTATTGAGTAGCTTGGATGAATAAGGTGCCCAGAGTAAAACTGCCTGCTACTCAGGCCCAGAAGATAAGCATATTAGTAGTAGATTTGGATACAAAACACTCTGAAGTTTCTAAAACTGTTTGAATCACGTCTTTGAGTATAACAGAATTTATGTTGCAGGCGAAACCGAGGACAAACCATTCAGAATTTGTTGTTGTTGTCACTCTTTCCAAATGAGTTTATTGGGAATCGAGATTTCTAAGGGACTTGATTGCAGTTCCTACCGCTTCCACTGGATGTCACCAGTCTTGTCACTTCATGTGTACTGTTTGATAGAGGCGCATGACCAGAAAGCTAGTGTCAGTTTGTTGTCTTCCTGTATTGAACACAGATCATCCCGTCTTCAATTTTATCGATTATTTACGTAAAAAAATACCTAAAGTTGTATTGCAAAAGTAGTTTGAAATGTTTTGGCAAATTTTACAGGTAACTTGAGATATTTTGTAGTCATGTTGAGCAAGTTGGAACCGGTGTTTTTCTGGATCAAACGCACCAAATAAATGGATATTTTGGATATATATGGACGGAATTAATAGAACAAAAGGACAATTTATGGGACACATTGGAGTGCCAACAGAAGAAGCTCGTCAAAGATAAGGCATGATTTACATTTTTAATTTCTGCGTTTTGTGTCGCGCATGCAAGGTTGAAATATGTTCTCTTTTGTTTACTATGGTGCTATCCTCAGATAATAGCATCGTTTGCTTTCGCCGAAAATCCTTTATGAAATCTGACATGTTGGCTGGATTCACAACACGTGCAGCTTTAAATTTGCTATCTTGCAAATTGTGATTTCATGAAAGTTTGATTTTTATAGGAATTTATTTGAATTTGGCGCTCTGCATTTTGGCAAAGTGGGACGCTACCATCCCACATATCCCAGAAAGGTAAAAAGCGCATTTGCGGGAAAAAAGAAACTATCGTTGCACAACTGTACCTAACCATAAACAATGCCTTTCTTAAAATCAATACACAGAAGTATATATTTTTAAACCTGCATATTTAGCTAAAAGAAATCCAGGCAATATTAACCAGGTGAAATTGTGTCATTTCTCTTGCGTTCATTGCACGCAATCAGGGTATATGCAACAGTTTGGGCAGCCTGGCTCATTGCGAACTAATTTGCCAGAATATTACGTAATTATGACATAACATTGAAGGTTGTACAATGTAACAGGAATATTTCGACTTAGGGATGCCACCCGTTAGATAAAATACCGAACAGTTCCGTATTTCACTGAAATAAATGTTTTGTTTTCGAAATGATAGTTTCCAGATTTTACCATAATAATGACCAAATGGCTCATATTTCTGTGTGTTATGTTATAACTAAGTCTATGATTTGATAGAACAGTCTGAGCAATGGTAGGCAGCAGCAGGCTCGTAAGCATTCATTCAAACAGCACTTTCGTGCATTTGCCAGCAGCTCTTCGCAAGCACAGCGCTGTTTATGACTTCAAGCCTATCAGCCTAATGGCTGGTGTAACCGACGTGAAATGGCTAGCTAGTTAGCGGGGTGCGCGCTATCAGCATTTTCAAACGTCACTCGCTCTGAGACTTGGAGTAGTTATTCCCCTTGCTCTGCATGGGTAACGCTGCTTCGAGGGTGGCTGTTGTCGATGTGTTCCTGGTTTGAGCCAAGGAATGGAAAGCTATACTGGCAATACTAAAGTGTCTATAAGAACATCCAATAGTCAAAGGTATATGAAATACAAATGGTAGAGAGAAATAGCCCTATAAATACTATTAACCACAACCTCAAACCTCTTAACTTGGAATATTGAAGTCTCATGTTAAAAGGAACCACCAACTTTCATATGTTCTCATGTTCTGAGCAAGGAACTCAAACGCTAGTTTTTTTACAAGGCACATGTTGCACTTTTACTTCTCCAACACTTTGTTTTTGCATTATTTAAACCAAATTGAACATGTTTTATTATTTATTTGAGGCTAAATTACATTATATTAAGTTCAAATAAGTTAATTCAATAGTGTTGTAATTGTCATTATTACAAATAAATAAAAAAAATGCAGCTTTTTTGGGTCCTCCAATAATCGGTATCGACGTTGAAAAATCATAATCGGTCGACCTCTAGATCCAACTAATCAAGATTTTGACTACATGAATCAGATGTATTAGCTGTGTAACTCTCCAGGACCAGAAGTGAAGAAAATGTAGGTTACATCACATAACAGACATCCAAAAATCTGGTTAAATGGACAAACATCTAAAACCTCCTACATCCTCAAAATGGAGAAAGAAAATCTTCACACTTTTACCTGTTAAATTGGCAGTCACTCGGCTAGCATTCCCATCCACAGGCAGCTTGGTCTGTCAGGTAACGGTGTCAACAGGGCCCAAGGCCATCCCGTGTCAACATGCTTAACCCACCCCCAACCCCCCCACGTCGCTACACAAACATAGTGAACAATTTAGGCAGAGTCTATGCTCTTGACAATTTGTACTCCACACAAATCAAAGGAGTCAAAGAACTGTTGGACGTTAGAGCAAAAAAAAAAAAATTCAGGGTAGAACATTTTAATTTATTGTATATATTAACTATAATATGTTTGTCAATTGTGAGCTGTGGAAAGACTTAAATTGATGGACAACTAATCAACCACCTCACCTTTGCCAATGTGGACCTCCAGGATCTTTTTCTGCCGCAGAATCTTCCGTCCACTGCAGGCCTTGCAGCGGTCCTTGTGGCTGATGCGCTGGCCCTGGCCCTGGCAACCCCCGCACACGGTGGACACCTGCTGCACCATGCCCGGCCCCAGCTGGTGGAGGCGCACCTGCATGCCCGTGCCGTGACAGGACATGCACATCTCCACCGCACCCTTCCTTCCCCCGCGACCTACCCCAAACCATAGCCATGTCAGTCCACATCACCCCAGTCATTTGCAGCAGTAACTCATTACATCACTGTTAAACAGAACCACTAGTCAACAGATAGCGATTCTGTGGATTAATGATGCGCTGTATAAATGTACTTGGAGTAAGAAAGAACATCTATGTATGCATTTTATAGTCAGAGCAACAAAAATGGAACCAAATAATACAGTTTGGGCATTGTACGATGATAATCTTAAAAATGTTTTACCCTAGCCGAGGCATTTACCTCTAACAGTTAATTTTTCATAATGTAATAACGTAAAATTTTTTAAAATGACATCAATCCATGCATGAACACACAGGGCTATTCAACCTGATGACTTTAGGGTTACCACACTGGTCATTTTCATCCATCCCTTTTAATAAGGGACTGATCAAGACCAATGTTAACCAACAATGTAACATGTGTAGTAACGTAGCACCTTCACATCGCTCGCAAATAACATTCTTCTGGACAGCAAGTTTCCTCGTGGCGCCATTGAAGAGGTCTTCCAAAGAGACTGTGAGCTGATGAACCACATTCTTTCCTAGGTTGAGAGCACATTGGGGCAAAGCATTAGCTTTAGAGAAGTTAAGAAGAACCACAGAAAACAAAGGCCAGAATTTGAAGTCTTCTGTGGAAAGTAATATTTGTCTCTGTACTTCATTTGGTTTTTACCTCTTCTCTCCCGGTGCAGTCGGCCACCTCCTCCAAAGAACATGTCAAAGATGTCCATGGGGGATCCAAAACCTCCGCCACCTCCGCTGCCCCCTCCTTTTATTGCCTTCTCCCCTCCCCGGTCGTACACCTCTCTCTTCTGGGAGTCTGACAGCACCTCATATGCCTGAGATATCTGCTTAAACTGGGAAGAAAAAAACTGAATGAAAGGGGGATACCTAGTCAGTTGTACAACTGAAATGTCTTCCGCATTTAACCCAACACCTATGAATCAGAGAGGAGCGGGGGGCTGCCTTAATCGACATCCACGTCTTCGGCGGCCGGGGAACAGTGGGTTAACTGCCTTGCTCAGGTGCAGAACGACAGATTTTTACCTTGTCAGCTCTGGGATTCAATCAAGCAACCTTTCGGTTACTGGCCCAAACACGATCAATTCTCAGAGTGCAAACTACTAATAGAAATCTCAACTAGTACTCAAAAATATTAAACTTACTAGAATTTTCTGACAACTGTAAAAACATTATATGTATTTTCCATATTCATCTCTTAAAAATAACCTGGCATCAATGTGCTGGATTAGCATACACCGCTCCCGCTCTGAACTTGCCTCTGACTGGGCTTGAACCAGAGTCCTCTACCTTGCCAACACACGTGACCACCCGCTCGATAATGTGAAAAAAACTTTTGAGCTATACAATAGGAACCAATTGTATAGATCCATCTACGAAATGTCAAGCTAGCTGTGGAGTGAGCTTACTGTACCTCTTAACTCTACTACACTGGCATGAATAACGTATCTCCACTCAACCACTAGTCATAAATCAGAACCTATTCATAGGAGTTTTACGTTGTTTATAACATACACAGCTCACAAAGATAAAGGTGGTACGACAAAAATAAACTCTGACCATCATGGACGCAAAGTGGTTTCCTGAATACTTCCACTCACTTTCTCCCCCTCCGTAGGGTTCTTGTCAGGGTGGTATTTCAAGGCCAGCTTACGATAAGCCTTTTTCAGCTCATCTGGTGTGGCATTGGGCTTAACACCCAACATATCATAAAAGCCGGTTTCCTTCACCATTGTTGTTGATTAGTCTGCAGAAGAAAAAAAAATTTCACACAAGTGTCAGTTTCTCTTCCTGTATGACATATAGTGCTGAGCGATGTGCTTTGAGGTTGGTTCAGAAATAGATTATAAAAATGTTGATTGATTTTTTTTTGGGGGGGGGGGCTATGCAGTCTTACAAAATCATTATCTTAGTAGTTCTTCAAAGTAAATATGGCATACTTTACGACTGCTGAACACCAACTATCAAATCTTAGATTGTGTATTTTCATGTAGATAGCACACGAAGCAACTAGGCGTTCAATGGATTATGTTCAGTGCAGTTAATGTAGAATATTGGCCTGTTGGGAAGAGTTCGGGCTTGATCTTATCTAAAAGAAACTGAGCATTGCACTCAGAAAAAAAAAAAAATCTAATAATTTAACCGAAGTTGGCCAATTAGTTAATCGCTCAGCACTAATGACATTCTATTTGCATTTGAAACCACTTTTGGTATGACAAGTTCCCCACCACTGCAACTTCATGATAGAAATATCCCAATCAGATAGCATTAGAAACAAAGTTGGTGAATAGCAACATTTATTTTCAACATGAGGGGTTAGCGCTTAACATCTGAGTTTCTGAACCCAGAAGCTCAACAGCGTGAGACTTCTGTGAGCGCATGCTTAACAGACCAGAGGGGTGTCCTACTACAAAGCAAGCTAGATCTACTCAGGGTAACTACAGAAAATCAGCTTCAGACAGCTTCACATTCCAGATCAGGCTTCTTCCATCATACAACAGTATTTATTGCTTGGCCAAATGCCACCAACTCTAGCAGGCTTGTAAATGTACATGTCTAGTCAAACGCCATGCCACAAAAATAAGAGAAATTCTCTTGCAAATTCGGCAGGCTATGGTGTGAAATAGAAGTGTCATCTTTCTTATCCTTAATTCCGATTTACGTGCACAACAAGTATCTTCCCCCCCACTCCTATCGATAAAATAATTGTTTTGTCAAAACAAAAGTATTTCTGTGCGTGAATTTTAAAATGCATTCTGTCACTAATAAATGTGCAATGTGATATTATCACTACTCTTTAACAAACATTTGCTTTCTCCATAGTTTTCAGCTGTCAGCTTCGCCCACGACGAGTTTATGTGAACTACAATCCAGACGCTGTGTTTTAGCATCAATATTCATCGCTTGGGATACGGCTTTCAAAACACATGCTCTTCTTTCATCAGCAAGAAATCATCTTTAAATAAAGAGAGATACTTACTGTAGTAGTTTTGCACAGAGCCCAATATTGGACTAAATTATGTTAGGTTTAAAGGGCTCTGGAAGCCAAAACAACCAAATAAACGTGAATCGATTCTCAATTGCGGTACGGTTATAGAAATATAAATCCCTGTACTCTCATATCAATTTCAAATGTTAAATACACAATTACTGTATACTGTTTTAACCGGGTTTAACAGTTGCAGAGGATAGTATTTTTCAGTGACACATGTGGCGTTTGTCTTCCGTTTACACACAGGTAAACGTTAGGTGTTCACTCAGACGCAGATAGCTAACATTAATTAGCACAGAACGTTAGTCTACTGTCTGTAAAGAAGCGCTGTAACATGGGCTTATGGGAACTCTATAAAATGGTGTGTATCAATTTAACATTAATGTTTTACTATTAGCGTTATTTCTCTATGAAATATAAAGTCATGGTTCCACGTTAACGTTACGGTCTTTGCCAATACTAGAAGCGCTAGCTAGCGTCGAACGTTAGCCACGTCATTAACGCTGGCTAGCTAACGTTACATTATTACTAACAAAACAAACGAGACCCATCTAGCTAATTTCCCGTATCCAACATGATAACGTTAAGTTAGCTAGCCAGCTAGGTAACTTACCTTGGTTTGGTAGCTAGCTAGGCTAACGTTAGCTGGCCAGCTATCCACGACCTAGCTAACTGATAGTAGCTTAGCTAGTAGTTTATTACTATACCAATTAGGAACAATATTTTTTTTGCAGAATGAAAACACCATTAAATTGTGGTTAGCTACCTGTTACAATAGACGGCCGTTGAGAGAAAGGACCTTGTTTAACTTATAACACCCCCGTCCTGGCGATGAACTTCCAGAACCTTCTACTACTTGCACCGCCTACTTTAATGGTGCTTTCAAGACAACTCGGAAAAAACGAGGTCAAACCATGACGTCGGTGATTTTCAGGTCGGAAAGTCGGGGGCTATAGAAAGATGCCCGAGTTTCCGACTTGGGATTCCGAGTTTGATGGACTTTCAAATATTTTTTTAGTCGGAACGCGATTTTTTTCTCCAGAGAACGCACTGAAGTCAGAGATTTCCCAATTCAGAATTCCGAGTTGTTTTGAACGTGGCATTATTGACAGTGGCATGCATTCATGGTTGCCAAGGGAAGCCGGCCTCCCCCCAAAATGACCAAGAAAAAAATATACAATTATTTATCTTTTGTCTCTCTGGGTTTCATAATTTTCCTTGCATTCACAAGAGCCCCTCTGTATGTGTAGGCCATCTATCTGATGCTGTCTGGGCCAAAATACTATGACATTGTTGCCACCCCTAGCATTGAATGTAACGGAAGCCAGCAAACATTTGGCCTTTCTTTAAAAAGAAACAGGTGTAAAATAATAGCCAATCAGTCTCGAGCTGAACTGAACGAGCTCAAATGTGAATGGTCCTGACACACCAAAAAAAGTGTCAAGGGGGAAGCCAGTTGGATTTGTCCTCACTCCTATCCAATCGCATTGAGAGCATACTTCATTGACAGAAACAACTTGACTTGTTGCATCTTGTGTTGTTGTCCTCAGGTGGCTGGCTAGCTAAAGTTGTCCCTTTCCTAAATTAGCCATGGATGGAGATATGGAAAAACAATACATCATGTAACTAGTAGCTTAAACAGGCATCTTGGCATGTGATTTGGTGCATTTGGCATGTCAACACTTCTTACAAAAACAAGTAGTGATAAAGTCAATCTCTATTTTATTAGGACCCCCATTAGCTGTTGCGAAAGCAGCAGCTACTCTTGCTAAGGTCCACACAAAACATGAAACATGACATAATACAGAATATTTATAAACAAGAACAGCTTGAGGACAGAACTGCATCATTTTTTTTAAACGGCACACATACTGAAGCCTACAAATCAATACATACACACAAAATATCTAGGTCAAATAGGGGAGAGGCGTTGTGCCTTGAGATGTTACGTCATCTATATTTTTTAAACCAGGTTTGCTGTTCATTTGAGGAATATGAGATAGAAGGCAGTTCCATGCAATAATGGCTCTATATAATATTGGACGCTTTCTTGAATTTGTTCTGGATTTGGGGACTGTGAAAAAAACCCTGGTGGAATGTCTGGTGGGGTAAGTGTGCGTGTCAAAGCTGTGTGTAAGTTGACTATGCAAACCATTTGGAATTTTCAACACATTAATGTTTCTTATAAAAATACCTGTGCAGTCAGTCTCTCCTCAACTCTTGACCAAGAGAGACTAGCATTCATAGTATTTAAAATAGCTCTCTGATTACAATGAAGAGCAAGATGTGCTTCTCTGTTCTGGGCCAGCTGCAGCTAACTATGTTTTTCTTTGCAGCACTTGACCACACATGACTTGACACATGACACATGACTTGCTTTTTGGAGTGTGGTGTCAAAAAAAGCAGACCATCTCTTTATTATGGACAGACCTCTCCCCATCTGTATAACCATTGAATCTATATGTTTTGACCATAACAGTTTAGAATCAAGTAATTTAGTCTCCTCAACTTGTTCAACAGCCACACCATGCATTACCAGATCCAGGTGAGGTCTAGAACTTAGGGAATGATTTGTACCAAATACAATGCTCTTAGTTTTAGACATGTTCAGGGCCAGTTTATTACTGGCCACCCATTCCAAAACTCTCTGCAACTCCTTGCATGGCCACGCAGTCATGGCTGAACACAGAGTACAGGAGGGGGCTGAGCACGCACCCCTGTGGTGCCCCCGTGTTGAAGATCAGCGTGACGGAGGTGTTGTTGCCTACCTTCACCACTTGGGGTAATCCCGTCAGGAAGTCCAGAAACCAGTTTCACAGGGAGGGGTTCAGACCCAGGGCACTGAGCTTAGTGATGAGCTTGGAGGGCACTAAGCTTAGTGATGAGCTTGGAGGGCACTATGCTGTTGAAGGCTGAGCTGTAGTCGATGAACAGCATTCTTACATAGGTATTTATCTTGTTTAGGTGGGATAGGGCAGTGTGCAGTGCAATGCTGTGGATTATGTCGTCCATGGATCTGTTGGGGCGATATAAAAATTGTAATGGGTCTAGGGTGTCAGGTAAGGTGGAGGTAATATGATCCTCAACTAAAAAGCACTTCATGATGACAGAAGTGAGTGCTATGGGGCGATAGTCATTTATACCGAACAAAAATATAAACGCTACCTGCAACAATTTCAAATATTTGACTGAGTTACAGTTCATAAAAGGAAATCAGTCAATTAAAATACATTCATTAGGCCCTAATCTATAGAGTTCACATGACTGGAAATACAGATACAAATCTGTTGGTCACAGATATTGTATCTTTAAAAAAAAGTAGGGGTGTGGATCAGAAAACCAGTCAGTATCTGGTGTGACCACCATATGCCTCATGCAGCGCGACACATCTCCTTCGCATAGAATTGATCAGACTGTTGATTGTGGCCTGTGGAATGTTGTCCCACTACTCTTCAATGGCTGTGTGAAGCTGCTGGATGTTGGTGGAAACTGGAACACGCTGTCGTACATGTTGATCCAGAGCATCCCAACATGCTCAATGACTGACATGTCTGGTGAGTATGAAGGCCATGCTAGAACTGGGACATTTTCAGCTTGCAGGAATTGTGTACAGATCCTTGCAAAGTGGGGAAATGAAACATGTAACATGCATTATCATGCTGACACATCAGGTGATGGCGGCGGATGAATGGCACGACAATGGGCCTCAGGATCTTGTCACGGTATCTCTGTGCATTCAAATTGCCATCGATAAAATGCAATTCTGTTCATTGTCTGTAGCTTATGCATGCCCATACCATAACCCCACCGCCACCATGGGGCACTCTGTTCACAAGGTTGACAACAGAAAACCTATCAATCACACAACGTCTGTAGTTGTGAGGAGTTGTGAGGTGCAGTTGTGAGGTGCGCGTAATGATGAGTGCCAGGCGTGATGCTGAAACCCAGGACCTGTGGTGTCAGGTATGATGGCATGGAGCAGCACGGGATGAGGGTCAAGGACCAGTAACACATCTGTAAATGGCATTCTTAATGTCTCCTCGGATCTCTACCGAATTAGGTAACTCCGCTTTTAGTTTTAATGCACCTCATTGCTGGAACCAACTGCAAAATACACTGCAATTGGACGCTCTGATGCAACTTGGGCAATTTAAAATGGTGCTATGTTTAGGTCTGAATGTATTAAAATTGTATTTGTTTTACCTTTATTTAAACAGGAAGTCACCATTTAGACCAGGGTCTCTTTTGCAAGGGACCCCTGCACATACAATTCATAGACAAATCAAAAATACAGCACAATCAAGAAAAACAGCCACAGTCCTTAGCAAACAGATATTGCAAATGCCTTAGACACATATGTCAGAGTCAAGGCCCGCGGGCCACATCCGGCCCGCAAGAAGGTTTTTTACGGCCCCTGGGATGATCTTGATTTATTATTAGAACCGGCCCGCAGCAAGCCGGCAGCCCGCAGATCTTTTACACGCACCAATACTACATTTCCCACAATGCAAAGGTGACGCACCGAGCAGTAGGCTGCTTCATTTCAATATTTATTGGCACAGCAGTCGTCAGCATCACAGTAAAATTAACTTTCAGATACCCATCAAAAATGGCAAAACGGAAGGTGGATACTGAGAACCGGGGGTTTCAAACAAGGTGGGAGTCGGAGTATATGTTCACGAAGGTAGCTGGAAAACCTGTGTGTCTTCTGTGTGGAGAAAGTGTGGCGGTACTGAAAGAGTATAATCTGAGACGACATTATGAAACGAAACACGCGGACAAAAACAAGAATATGGACATGGAACAAAGGCTACAAAAGGCAGAGGAATTAAAACGAGGCCTCAAATCTCGACAGGCTCTGTTCAAAAAAGCCAAATCACAAGGCCAGGCTGCTGTCAAGGCCAGTTTTATTTTGGCAGAAGAGATCGCTAAATCAGCCCGGCCATTTACGGAGGGGGATTTCATCAAAAACTGCATGATTAAAGTTTGTGACGAAGTTTGCCCAGAAAAAAGGCAACTCTTTTTAAATGTGAGTCTGAGCAGAAACACCATTGCCGAGAGAGTAGACCAGTTGTCCATCAATCTAAAAGAGCAGCTTGTGAAAAAGGGAAAAGATTTTATTGCATATTCCTTGGCTGTGGATGAGAGCACCGACATTTCTGACATTGCCCAGTTGTCAATTTTCATCCGCGGAGTGGACTCCAGCCTAAGCGTGACAGAGGAGTTTTTGGCTTTACGTCCTATGCATGGCACAACTACGGGGCATGATTTGTATGAAGAGGTGTCAAGATGTGTAAATGAGATGGAGCTGCCTTGGGAAAAACTCGTGGGTTTGACAACCGACGGAGCACCTGCGATGTGTGGACACAGGAGCGGACTGGTGGCGAAGATACAGGAAAAGATGCAAGAGGAAAACGCGACAGGTGAGCTGACAGCTTATCATTGTATCATACACCAGGAAGCGTTGTGCGGTAAAGCCTTGAAAATGGAGCATGTAATGAGCATCATCACGCGCACAGTTAACTTTATCAGAGCCAAAGGTTTGAATCACCGCCAGTTCAAGGCATTTCTGACGGAGTTAGAAACGGAGCATGGTGATTTGCCTTATCACACAGAGGTGCGATGGCTAAGCCAGGGAAAGGTGCTTCAAAGATGTTTCGAGCTTCGTGAGGAGATTTGTCTATTCTTGGACAGCAAAGGGAAAGACACAACACAACTCCGAGACGAAATGTTTCTGTGTGAAATGGCTTTTCTGTGTGACATTACGAGTCATCTGAATGCAATAAACTTGCAGCTGCAGGGTCGGGATCGTGTCATCTCTGATATGTACAGTACAGTGAAGGCATTTAAAACCAAACTGACTCTGTGGGAGACGCAGATGCGGAAAGAAAATTTGAGCCACTTTCCCAGCTGCCAGACCATGAAAGAGAAGCTCTCTACCAGTGCGTTCCCGAGCACACAGTTGGCTGATAAAATAGGTATGCTTACCACTGACTTTCGACGCCGATTTGCTGACTTTGAAGCACAAAAAAGCAGGTTGGAACTGCTCGGTAACCCATTTGCTGTTGACGTGGAAAGCTCACCACCAAACCTCCAAATGGAGTTGATTGACCTCCAATGCAATGATGCACTGAGGGAAAAATATGCGGCAGTGGGTGCTGCGGAGTTTGCCCGTTTCCTCCCCGGCACAATGCCCCAGCTGCGCATCCAGGCTGCTCAAACGTTGTCTATGTTTGGCAGCACATACCTGTGTGAACAACTGTTTTCTTTGATGAACCTGAACAAAACATCACACAGAAGTCGACTTACTGCTGAACACCTCCACTCAATTCTGAGGATTTCTTCAGCTCAGAGCCTTACCCCGAACATTGATGAACTTGTGGAAAAGATGGGACACCACCAAGTATCACCCTCAACCTCAAACAAGTGAACATTACTGTGCAATCACATATTTAGAGTTTTTACTCAGTTCAAGTTTAAAAGTTAAAATTTAATATTTGTTTTCACTGCATGTTACTTCTCCTTAAACAAAGTGTTGTTTTTGATTAATAGATTTTTGCACTTTATTTTTTTGTATTTCAATCCAATTATATTTTAAAAATATTTCAGTTGAGTGGATGATAGAAAATTTCTATTATTGTTTTTTCTTTGAAGTAAATTTAGCCCACTTTTGCTAAAATAGAAAATATAGTCTACTGATGGTGCCTTGAATACCGGTTTCTTTCATTTAATGTTCATGTTATGGGGATATTTATATAAAGGAAATTTGTCTTTTGTGTCTGTTGAAAATTAAAGATTACTGACAGAGCCATAAGAAAATATTGCTTTATTTATCTGATCATATTGTAATATATTTGTTAGGTTTTCAGTAGGTTCAATTAGGTTCACTAGACTATATGCGTCATTTAAAAATTTTTCAATGAACATTCGAACAGTCCGGCCCTCGTCTTGTAGCTGATTTTTTTATTTGGCCCTCCGTCCATTTGACTTTGACACCCCTGCCTTAGATGAAAGAAAGAATTGTTCTGCCATATTTGTAGACTTGTCAAAAGCATTTGATACTGTAGACAGTGTTATTCTGTTGAATAAGCGGCCCTCGATAGGGTTGGGTAGTGATGCTTGCCGATGTTTTCATAATTATCTCAATGACAGAACTTAGGCCATCAAGGTCGATGGGGTCAAATCTGAGTTCCTTGAGTTACATAAAGTGGTGACCCAAGGTTTGATACTAGGCACACCACTGTTTACAATCTATATAAATAACATTGGTAATGGTGTAAAAAATATATTTATTTGTATGCAGACAATAGTGTTGTATTCCATTGCTCCATTGGTTGGCCAAGCCTTTTCACATTTGAAGTCTAATTTTCAAGCCTATTATTGTCAAGCACTATTATTGTATCTAAAGTTAGTGCTAAATGCAAAGTCCCATAACCCAAATTTAAATTAATTTGTAATGACTAGTTTGAACGGTACACAAATTGAGTTCCTTCCTACAAATATCTTGGTATCTGGCTTGATGACAAACTGTCATTTAAAAAACATGTCACTGAGCTGGTAAAGAAGTTGAAGTTCTTTTACAGAAACAAAGCAAGTCAGACTTTTGTTAATATGAAGGAAATTGTCCAGGCTTTTGTTACGTCTATTTTCGATTATGAGGATATTATCTACACTCTAAAAAGAAAAAGTACCTGGAGTATCCTATACGTGTTCTTCAAATGGAACCTGTGGGCCCTGTAAGTTCTTTGAAGAACCCTTTAGGGGTTATTTCAATAATCCCTTTTAATGGCTCCTCAAAGAACCCTTTGAAGAACCTTTTGGGTTGATTTATTTAACTACGCCCCCCTCCCCTATTATTATTAATAGTGATAATACACATAACAATAACACAATATTTTTGTTCTCAGTGTTTATTATCATTTTAGTGCCAAAGCATAATTAAACAAATCCAAATATGAGGTAAACTCCAATGGATATATCCTCTGGCGTGTTTTGTATTTGTATTTATTATGGATCCCCATTACTCTTCCTGGGGTCCAGAAAAATTAAAGCAGTTTATTCAATTTTAAAACATTACAATACATTCATGAGGTAAACTCCAATGGATATATCCTCTGGCGTGTTTTGTATTTGTATTTATTATGGATCCCCATTACTCTTCCTGGGGTCCAGAAAAATTAAAGCAGTTTATTCAATTTTAAAACATTACAATACATTCATGAGGTAAACTCCAATGGATATATCCTCTGGCGTGTTTTGTATTTGTATTTATTATGGATCCCCATTACTCTTCCTGGGGTCCAGAAAAATTAAAGCAGTTTATTCAATTTTAAAACATTACAATACATTCACAGACTTCACAGACATATCTACAGTATTAAATCCATGTGTATGTATAGTGCGTATGTTATCATGTGTGTGTGTGTGTGTGTGTGTGTGTGTGTGTGTGTGTGTGTATGCGTGTGTCTGTGCCAATGTTTGTGTTGCTTCACAGTCCCCGCTGTTCCAAAAGGTGTTTTTTAAATATATTTTAAAAATATATTTTTACTGCTTACTTGATGAGGAATAGAGTTCCATGTAGTCATGGCTCTATGTAGTACTGTGCATCTCCCATAGTCTGTTCTGGACTTGGGGACTGTGGAGAGACCTCTTGTGGCATGTCTTGTGGGGTATGCATGGGTGTCCGAGCTGTGTGCCAGTAGTTTAAACAAAAAGCTTGGTACATTCAGCTTGTTAACACTTCTTACAAAAACAAGTTGTGATGAAGTCAATCTCTCATCCACATTGAGCCATGAGAGATTGACATGCATATTATTAATATTAGCTCTCTGTGTACATCCAAGGGCCAGCCGTGCTGCCCTGTTCTGAGCCAAATATGAAAAGATAGATGGTATCATCATAAAACAATACCAATTTAGATACTACAAGGGACACCCTTACCTTAAATTGAGGATATCTTTACATTTTTCAGTCAAGTGCCTGCACCTGCTGTCCTTTCAAATTCAAGTCCAAATGTTTCAGTTGGGCATAACTAAGGAAGAAGAACTAAGGAGGTTCCCTTTAAAAACATTTAAAAAAAACTTTATTTAACTAGGCAAGTCGGTTCCTATGGGGTTCTTGGAATAACCTTTTGGGGACCATTTTCAGTGCCAAGAACCCTAAGGTCCTTTGAAGAACTTTTAGGATCTTAGAAGAACCCTTGTTGAACCCCTAATTTTTTGAGTGTATATGCATGTAGCAGTATCTACACTTAAACCACTAGATGCTGTTGTGCCCTTAGGTTTATTAGTGGTAATGGTTATATAACTCATCATGCCTGTAGATTGCTACTAATGAAAATGTGGTGAAGGTGAGTTGGACTGATTTGATTGACTTAAAATCAATGTCCTGCCAGGGCAATTCCATGCAAGATTGCCCAAAGATATTTATAGCCTTTCACCTTGGAGTTGTGTGCACATTTTTGTTGTGATGTTTCAAGCCATCCACCTATAAAAGTGACATGATTGATTGTAACAGGGTTGATGATTTAATCTTAAAGGGCAACTGTACTTACTGATTATGCCTCGGTTTAGATTTGTTTCATTAAGAAATTCCAGCGGCATACTGAATTCAACCGTCAATTTGTTTTCTGGGTGTGGTTTGATGTGGGGGTCTCATGGTCATGGCTAGAAAGGATCCAGCTTTTGTCAAATTTACCTCAAAAGTTGACATGTATTGCATTTTTAGCTAACCCTAACCCTTTTTCCTAACCTTAATTTAATAATCTTAACCTGTGTAAATTCTCCTAGCCTGCTAAGAAAATTCAATTCTGACATTAATTTGACAAAAGCTAGATCTATTCTAGCCATGACCTTGCCTCGTGTATGTGTTCTCAGGCGGGAAGAGTTAGCAAAATGATTTAGCCAATAAGCTTCAGCCAGCTGGTGTGCAACCATGGACAAATTAGTTTGAGTTAGGAAAGTCTATTTCCGGGGCAAGTTAGGGACCGTCAATAAATTACACACTGTAAATAAAACATTATTTTCATGTTGCACACATTTTAGGTCTCATTAAATACTTTCAATATTTGTTTATACATTTATACAATTTACAGTTGGTTTGAGGTTAAGTCATTTCAATTTGGAGCCATTGGAATTTGAATGTATTGTCCCATATTAAATCAAAACCAAATCAATTTATTTTTATTGGTTACATACACATGGTTAGCAGATGTTAATGTGAGTGCAGCGAAATGCTTGTGCTTCTAGTTCCGACAGTGCAGCAACATCTATCATGTAGTCTAACAATTCCACAATAACTACCTAATACACACAAATCTAAGTAAGGAATGGAATTTGAGTATATGAATGTATGGATGAGCAATGACAGAGCGGCATAGGCAAGTATGAAATACAGTATATACATTTGAGACGAGTAATGCAAGATATGTAAACATTATTAAAGTGATTAGTGATCCATTTAATAAAGTGGCCGATGATTTCAAGTATGTACCGTTGAAGTCGGAAGTTTACATACACCTTAGCCAAATACATTTAAACACAGTTTTTCACAATTCCTGACATTTAATCATTGTAAAAATTCCTGTCTTAGGTCAGTTAGGATCACCACTTTATTTAAGAATGTGGAATGTCAGAATAATAGTAGAGAGAATTATTTATTTCAGCTTTAATTTATTTCATCACATTCCCAGTGGGTCAGAGGTTTACATACACTCAATTAGTATTTGGTAGCATTGCCTTTAAATTGTTTAACTTGGGTCAAAGTTTCAGGTAGCCTTCCATAAGCTTCCCACAATAAGTTGGGTGAATTTTGGCCCATTCCTTCTGACAGAGCGGGTGTAACTCAGGCAGGTTTGAAGGCTTCCTTGTTCTATAGGATTGAGGTCAGGGCTTTGTGATGGACACTCCAGTACCTTGACTTTGCTATCCTTAAGCCATTTTGCCACAACTTTGGAAGTATGCTTGGGGTCATTGTCCATTTGGAAGACCCAAGCTTTAACTTCCTGACTGATGTCTTGAGATGTTGCTTCAATATATCCACATAATGTTCCTCCCTCATGATGCCATCTATTTTGTGAAGTGCACCAGTCCCTCCTGCAGCAAAGCACCCCCACAACATGACGCTGCCACCCCCGTGCTCACGGTTGGGATGGTGTTCTTCGGCTTGCAAGCCTCCCCCTTTTCCCTCCAAACATAACGATGGTCATTATGGCCAAACAGTTCTATTTTTGTTTCATCAGACCAGAGGACAGTTCTCCAAAAAGTACGATCTTTGTCACCATGTGCAGTTGCAAACCATAGTCTGTCTTTTTTATGGTGGGTTTGGAGCAGGGGCTTCTTCCTTGCTGAGCGACCTTTCAGGTTATGTTGATATTGGACTCGTTTTACTGTGGATATAGATACTTTTGTACCTGTACTTTTGTACCTCCAGCATCTTCACAAGGTCCTTTGCTGTTGTTCTGGGATTGATTTACACTTTTCACACCAAAGTACGTTCATCTCTAGGAGATAGAACGTGTCTCCTTCCGGAGCAGTATGGCGGCTGCGTGGTTCCATGGTGTTTATACTTGGGTACTATTGTTTGTACAGATGAACGTGGTACCTTGAGGCGTTTGGAAATTGCTCCCAAGAATGAACCAGACTTGTGGAGGTCCACGTTTTTTTTTCGGAGGTCTTGGCTGATTTCTTTTGATTTTCCCATTATGTTAAGCAAAGAGGCACTGAGATGAAAGGTAGGCCTTGAAATACATCCACAGGTACACCTCCAATTGACTCATATGATGGCCGGTTCCCCTCTTTCCACTGGGATTCTCTGCGTCTAACCCTATTACAGGGGTTGAGTCACTGGCTTACTGTGCTCTTTCATGCCGTCCCTAGGAGGGGTGCTTCACTTGAGTGGGTTGAGTCACTGATGTGATCTTCCTGTCTGGCTTGTGGGCTATACTCGGCCTTGTCTCAGGATGGTAAGTTGGTGGTTGAAGATATCCCTCTAGTGGTGTGGGGGCTGTGCTTTGGCAAAGTGGGTGGGGTTATATCCTTCCTGTTTGGCCCTGTCCGGGGGTATCATCGGATGGGGCCACAGTGTCTCCTGACCCCTCCTGTCTCAGCCACCAGTAGTTATGCTGCAGTAGTTTATGTGTCGGGGGGCTAGGGTCAGTTTGTTATATCTGGAGTACTTCTCCTGTCTTATCCGGTGTCCTGTGTGAATTTAAGTACGCTCTCTCTAATTCTCTCTTTCTTTCTCTCTCTCGGAGGACCTGAGCCCTAGGACCATGCCTCAGGACTACCTGGCATGATGACTCCTTGCTTTCCCCAGTCCACCTGGCTGTGCTGCTGCTCCAGTTTCAACTGTTCTGCCTGTGATTACTATTTTTTGACCATGCTGGTCATTTATGAACATTTGAACATCTTGGCCATGTTCTGTTATAATCTCCACCCGGCACAGCCAGAAGAGGACTGGCCACCCCTCACAGCTTGGTTCCTCTCTAGGTTTCTTCCTAGGTTTTGGCCTTTCTAGGGAGTTTTTCCTAGCCACCGTGCTTCTACACCTGCATTGCTTGCTGTTTGGGGTTTTAGGCTGGGTTTCTGTACAGCACTTTGAGATATCAGCTGATGGGCTATATAAATACATTTGATTTGAATTGGCCTATCAGAAGCTTCTAAAGGCATGACATAATTTTCTGGAATTTTCCAAGCAGTTTAAAGGCACAGTCAACTTAGTGTATGTAAACTTCTGACCCACTGGAATTGTGATACAGTGAACTTTAAGTGAAATAATCTGTCTGTAAACAAAAAGTAGATTTCCTAACCGACTTGCCAAAACTAAATTAGTTTTAATGACTCCAACCTAATTGTATGTAAACTTCCAACTTCAACTGTATCCATGGAGTAACCATGGTAAGTCTGATGTTTAGACAAATGTGACTGACCGCCTTGTTTCGGACTTATGTAGCAAAATTTGAAATTGTGTTTTTTACGTTGGATAAAAGTAGACACACAGGGCTAGAAATGGAACAATGGGAAAGAAATTCTGCTTTGAAAGTTGATAAACTTGCAACCCCACTTTTGAGAAAATGGCCCTTTTCTTTGTCTACACCCATTTAACATTGTTCACACCCTCTCAAACCTTAGCCCCACCTGTCTCTTTAAGGATTCACATGAGACTGTGTGCTAAACAGAGTGAGTAGTTTAGTAAACAACCAAAGATTTCAAGACTAAAAATGGTCAAAGTAGTTGTCTACAATAAGGAACAATTCCAGTTAAAAATACACTATCTAGTCCTTGGCCTATATCCTAATCTGACTTGGTGCAGTTCTTCACATTACCGTCTCTGGTAAACAAACACTATATCAAATAAAATGTGTCAAATGCACAGGATACAGAAGGTGTTAACTGTACCGTGAAATGATTACGTGCATAGTAGCAATGTCAAATCCAGATAAAAATATTTTATACATATTAAACATTTTATTAGATGACACTTACCCGACATACTTGGCGAAATTCATGGGGCATGTGAAAGAAATGCTATAACCAACCCCAAGCCACATCTAGCTAAGTGGATGGGTCACAGTTGTCTAGAGTACACTACCGTTCAAAAGTTTTAGAACACCTACTCATTCAATGTTATTTCTTTATTTTTTACTATTTTCTACATTGTAGAATAATAGCGAAGACATCAAAACTATGAAATAACACATATAGAATCATGTAGTAACCAAAAAAGTGTTAAACAAATCTAAATCTATTTAATATTTGAGATTCTTCAAATAGCCACACTTTGCCTTGGTGATAGCTTTGCAAACTCTTGGTATTTTCTCAACCAGCTTCATGAGTCACCTGGAATGCATTTCAATTTCCAGGTGTGCCTTCTTAAAAGTTAATTTTTCAAATGTCTTTCCTGCTTAAAGCATTTGAGCCAATCAGTTGTGTTGTGACAAGGTAGGGGGTATACAGAAGATAGCCCTATTTGGTAATAGACCAAGCCCATATTATGGCAATAACAGCTAAAATAAGCAAAGAAAAATTACAGTCCATCATTACTTTAAGACATGAAGGTCAGTCAATACGGAACATTTCAAGAACTTTGAAAGTTTCTTCAAGTGCAGTCACAAAAACCATCAAGCGCTATGATGAAACTGGCTCTCATGAGGACTGCCACAGGAATGGAGGACCCAGAGTTACGTCTGCTGCAGAGGATAAGTTCATTCGAGTTTATTTTTTATTATTTATTGAATATTCGAAACATACAATATACTTCCAGTGAAGCCGCTCAATAACTACATCATACCAGTCATCCAACAGATTCCCATTCAGAGCGACACACAGAAGCATCCAGGGTCAATGCCCTGCTCAAGGGCATGTTGACCGATCTACCACCAGGACAAAAAACGTGAACCCGAACAATCCAAGTTCCCCCCACAGTTCCCCAATAGCTGTCCCTCAACCATTCGAGACCCCTGCCACAGTCCCACCAGGAAGAAAAAAATAAAAATAAAAAATACAATTAATTCCATTCCCCACCCCCAAGAACCCCCCAATGTACCAACAACCAAGAGAATGAACTAAAGAAAAAAAAGGAAAAGACAGAAGAAAACAGCAAACAACAATGCAAAACATAAAACTAAACAATACATTTAAAACAAAGGACATCAAGGACAACTAAAATCACAACAGCAATGCCAACTGTATATGTTTGTGTGCATGTCTGGCACTATTACATGTTCAGTATATCACAAAAGTGAGTATACCCTCACATTTTTGTAAATATTTGAGTATATCTTTTAATGTGACAACACTGAAGAAATGACACTTTGCTACAATGTAAAGTAGTGAGTGTACAGCTTGTATAACAGTGTAAATTTGCTGTCCCCTCAAAATAACTCAACACACAGCCATTAATGTCTAAACCGTTGGCAACAAAAGTGAGTCCACCCCTAAGTCCTCTAGTAAACTTTGATTAAATTTCCAATATCCCCGTCCAATCTATAAGTGTTATGTGAATGCCAATTAGATGATGATCCGACCGCATTCTGTCTCCTATTAAAACTTTTTTAGCCTTTGATGCAAGAGAGAAAGAGACAAGAAATTATTCAAGACGACTAGCTTGATTAATTCTCCATGTATATCTCACTAGGCTATGTATATCAGATATACTATGTATATCTCACTCACTAGGTTTTTTAGTCTCCAAATATCCACCATTTCTAATGTGTCCATAATATTTGTGATTTCCTTAAGTGATGATTTTTTGTAGAGTGATTACCTTTACGGTCCATTGAGGTACTCAACACTGTGTTATAGTCTCCTACCATAACAATTAGATAATTTGTTGTCTGTAAGTTCAATAAATTGGTATAAATGTTTTGAAAGAAGTCTGGATATTCCTGATTTGGACCATGTAGATTGATGAGCCAAATGTATTTTTCGTCTACTTTCATATTCAAAAGGATCCACCTTCCTTGTGAATCATTCCTGACTATTTGCACAGTCAGATCAACATTTTTGTTAATTAATATCATCACACCCTTTGAGTTCCTTTGTCCATGACAGAAAATTATTTATCCACCCCATTCCTTTTTCCACACAACTAGAGTGAGTTTCCTGTAAACAGTATATGTTATATTCCTTTTCCTTTAGCCATGTAAAGACTGATCTTCTTTTTTTATAATCTGCTAAACCGTTACAATTATAACTGGCTATACTTATTTCACCCCTTACCATAACTAGATACTATTCTCAGTCTAAATTGACCATAATTAGTGCTTGTAAATTTACTGCCATCAGAGGTATTATGAAGGTCAAAACTAGAGCTTTCAAATGTTTGATATTTAGAATTGAAGAAATAGGTTCCAGCAATATTCATTTTTTTCCCTTGCCTGTTTGCCTGTGAGCCAATGCCACAGATGTTAGAAAATTGAGACAAGATATTATGTGTGTAGCAAATCTGAGTAGGTTGATGTGTATGATATTGGATGTGATATAGTGAGAGTGTGTACGACGTCTGTATAAGAGTTCATTAGAGTTACCAGCCTCAGAAATTGCACACTGAATAAATGCTTCACAGAGTTCAAGTAACAGACACATCTCAGCATCAACTGTTCAGAAGAGACTGTGTGAGTCAGGTCTTCATGGTCAAATTACTGAAAAGAAACCACTTATAAAAGGACAAGAAACACAAGCAATGTCCATTAGACCGGTGGAAATGTGTCTTTTGGTCTGGAATCCAAATTGGAGATTTTTGGTTCCAACCACTGTGTCTTTGTGAGATGCGGTGTAGGTGAACGGATGATCTCCACATGTGTATTTCCCACCGTAAAGCATGGCGGAGGAGGTGTTATAGTGTGGGTGTGCTTTGCTGGTGACATTGTCTGTGTATTTTTTTTTATTCAAGGCACACTTAACCAGCATGGCTACCATAGCATTCTGCAGCAATATGTCATTCCATCTGGTTTGGGCTTGGTGGGACTATCATTTGTTTTTCAACAGGACAATAACAATAACCCAACACACCTCCAGGCTGTGTAAGGGCTATTTTACCAATAATTAGAGTGATGAAGTGCTGCATCAGATGACCTGGCCTCCACAATCCTCCAACCTCAACCAAATTGAGATGGTTTGGGATGAGTGTCTTTTGCAGATTGAAGGAAAAGCCGCCAACAAGTGCTCAGCATATGTGGGAGCTTCTTCAAGACTGTTGGAAAATCATTCCAGGTGAAGCCATTTGAGAGAATATCAAGACTGTGCAAAGCTATCATCAAGGCAAAGGGTGGCTATTTGAAGAACCTCAAATATAAAATATGTTTTTATTTGTTTAACACTTTTTTGGTTACTACATGATTCCATATGTGTTATTTCATAGTTTTAATGTCTTCAATATTATTTTACAATGTAGAAAATAGTTTAAAAAACAACAACCCTTGAATGAGTTGGTGTTCTAAAACCTTTAACCGGTAGTGTACTCATGTTCATGAAATACAATTGATGGCCGTAATCACACCCAGAAACACCTGGCTAACTTGATGGATCATGTTATCATCTGACAAAGTTGAGTCTTTTGTTTAGACATGTACAGCAGCTAGCTAGCTAAACAATGAACCGGGATAATCCCAAGTCATACTACTAGCGTAGCACCCCATATTATTGGCATATTCAACAGCGTTTAAAAAATATGTTACCTCCATCGGTGTTATCTTGTGATCAAGCCATCAATGTTTTGTGATTATTGGTGTCGTAAAAATGTTAGCTAATGGGTTAGCAATTAATAGGAAATACTACTACTATCAGCTTTTTGATAAGCGGTTTTGCAAAATAAATATGTCCCGTATTATCGGCATACCCAGTTATTGGCCACCTTACTATTTTTTAAATTACAAGGTATATCCGTTTAATTTTGTTCATAAAAGAGACACCAACCTCGTATCCGAAGTGTTTACTAGATAGTTGACTAGTTGGCTAACCTTCCAGTAAAAAAAATGACTTGCCTGTCAACTTTTAGAATTTTACAATATACAGTGTGTCCCACAAAATGTGTATATATATATATATATATATATATATATATATATATATATATATAACTTTTTTGAAAACTCTCAAAGCCTAACTTAACTTACATAAACGGCAATAAAAATTGGTAGTCAGATAGCTAGAAGGGTGTCTTTAGTCGCAAACGTACCGTTATTTTCCAGGCCATTTAAATGTTGAGCTCGAGGTGATTTTATCCTCTAACCACTAGAGAGTGTCCGAAGTTAGGGGGTGTCCAATGTTGGGGGGAAAATTAGCTACCAATAAAACATTGTCATAACTGTAGTATGAATCTGCAGGTTGCTAAAGCTAACAACTAGGTCCAATGTTAGCTAGCTAACAATAGGCTATAACTATCATTGCAAATGTATTTTGGATTCGAATAATATTACTACACAAATCATCGCTAGCTACCGAACAGTATGCTTTAACTTGCAATAAAAATGAATTTGAAACGCATAATATCTGAAAATGTAGCTAGACTCTTACATGGATGAATGCTCCACTGCAGACTGGAGCCATTTAACTCAGTTTTGTTTGTAGATACATCTTATTTGGCCAGCTTTGTGTCAAGTCACTCCGGTTCACACTGGCCGAGGCATGTGCAGAAAGTAGGCCATCACTTTTTCCAACTGATCTGTCGATAGCGCTTGCTAAATTCAGGGCGTCAATGTTGTTGAGAAATGTACAAAACCTTTGTAGTTTGACGGCTAAGGTTATATCTTTTAAAAATGGTGCGGTAGAATGGTTTATCAACACATACTGAGCAGGTCACATTTATAGATGGAAGCCTGCTATATGGCAGACCAATCCATACTCATCTCCCAGCATGTCCAGCCCATCTAGTATCTCAGCCAATCATGGCTAGCGGGAAGGTTCCTGACTTTTTCTGTGACTAAACCAGATGGGCACATAATTTAAGAATTGTATTCATGGATACAATACAAGTTTGTTATTAAGGCACATGAAAGAACACATATTCCAGAAGGCATTTCTGCCCCCCCAAAAAATTTTATGTTAAAATGCCTCTCCTGTGACATATGCCTAGTTTCCTGAAACAAGTCACAAATAAAAACATATCTAACTGGTGGGATACACAAGCTACATTCCTTGCCAAATTAAGACAGTTTTATAACATTCTAAATGGACTGGTTGATTAAAGTATGGAAATACTTGTTCCACCAACGAGCTGCAGTTTTCGAATAATTGCGTCCAGTCTATTTTCCACAGGCTACTTTGCGATCTGCTACTGCCATTTATACTGACTGAATATATATATGGGGCAATTTAGCAGTTAGGAATTGTTACCTGTAATGGTTATCATAAATTAGACATTATTGCGAACTGTTGGCATATAGGCCTAGATAAATGTGGACATATTTTCTTAAGGTATTGTGTTCTAAAAATATCACATTTTTTTCATTCAAGTACTTGAGTTCAATATAATTTATTGTGGCAGTAGCTAAGAAAAACTGTTGTGTTCTGTTCATAAAATATGGATTCCCCCTGTGAAGAAACAGTGTAGAATAGCAGGAAATAGTTATTAAAAACAAATGTTTTTAAATGTTTAATTCATTCATTGTTTTTTGCACCCCCAATTTCAGACAGTCAGGCACCCATGAATGTTGTTTTTCTATTTCAATTTGTAATGTAAAGTAAAAGAGTGATGCAAAAACTTTGAGTGTTGAAGATTGAACATCATATAGATACTAAGTATTTATACCAAGTATAGATAGTAAGTATATATTGAATAAGTTCATATTGTTTTAATACAGAGAAACGTCACAGAGACCCGTCATCAGAGTGCGCAACAGGACACTGTACTGTCGGGTTGTTGTTAACATCAATACATTTTCATTAAATCGATTTTAATCCGAACGAAAGTTTTGTTTCTAAGGATTCCACGACGCGGTTAGCCTTTACGGCTGGGATTGCAAGTTTGCATTCCTTTTTTTGCGTGTATTCCGCGAGTGCTAACTGGCTTTACTACAGCCACCTGTCGTCGTCGTGGGAAATACTCATCTTTTCATAAAAAAAACTGGCTGGAGTAAAGAGATCCTGAGGGAAATCGACGAGTACCAACAGCTTTACGCTATGAAGGAACAACATACTCCTTCATGGAAAGATCCGAACACCTCACAAAATAACTTTAACCCAACAAGAAAAGAAAAACAGGTTCATATACAGACACGGACGATTTACTTACCTAAAAAATAATTTTCTGTGGCTCAGTAGCCGCCTTGTACCTTGTAATCTGCCTTCTGAGCTCTGGCCCAATTGTAGACAGAATATTGTTAATTTGCTCTTGGCTCATTCTAAAGTACTGGTGATGGTGTGCTCCATCTAGACAAAGTTCAGCAACCAGGTGGTAGTAATCTCCCTGCTGTCTTCTCTGTTGGTTGATAAGGTGCTCCCAATGTGCCTAGCTTCCTGATATGTCTGTGAAGTTATATTTTGAAAAAGAAAATTTTTAGGTTAAAGAAAAAATTAGTATAAACCCAAATCAAATGTATTTTTAAAGCCATTTTTACATCAGCCGATGTCACTAAGGGCTATACAGAAACCCAGCCTAAAACCCCAAACAGCAAGCAATGCAGATGTAGAAGCACGGTGGCTAGGAAAAACTCCCTAGAAAGGCAGGAACCTCGGAAGAAACCTAGAGAGGAACCAGGCTCTGAGGGGTGGCCAGTCCTCTTCTGGCTGTGCCGGGTGGAGATTATAACAGTACATGGCCAAGGTGTTCAAACGTTCATAGATAACCAGCAGGGTCAAATAATAAGAATCACAGTGGTTGTAGAGGGTGCAACAGGTCAGCACCTCAGGAGTAAATTTCAGTTGGCTTTTCATAGCCAAATATTCAGAGTTAGAGACAGCAGGTGCAGTAGAGACACAAAAAATAAAATAATAAAACACTCCCTGATGCTTCTGTTAGGTGAGGTGTTATTCCGTAACGAGTGCGCTGAAAGTCTGGAAGCAAGTTCAGGGAGTGAGTGTTTTAATAAATAAAAGAAACAATGAACACGAAACACAAACAATGCACCGACATGAAAACAGAGTCAATAACACCTGAGTCAATAACACCTGAGGAAATAACCAAGGGTCGTGACAGATATAGGGAAGATAATCAAGGAGGTGATGGAGTCCAGGTGAGTGTCATGAGGCGCAGGTGTGCGAGACGATGGTGACAGGTGTGCGGGATAATCAGCAGCCTGATGACCAAGAGGCCGGAGAGGGAGTATACATGAGGTACTCTGATATCCTTGGGTAGGTGGAGGGAGTCTGGAAGGGCATCAGGAATCTTTGGGTTGTCCGAGAATTTATAGCACAGCTTTCGATGATCCTTGGTTGGGGCCTGAGCAGATTATTTGTTGCGATTGCAAACGTAATAAAATGGTGGTCTGATAGTCCAGGATTATGAGGAAAGATCCACAATATTTATTCCACTGAACAAAACTAGGTCCAGAGTATGACTGTGGAAGTGAGTAGTGAGTCATGTAATATTTAAATTGTACAGTGCCTTGCGAAAGTATTCGGCCCCCTTGAACTTTGCGACCTTTTGCCACATTTCAGGCTTCAAACATAAAGATATAAAACTGTATTGTTTTGTGAAGAATCAACAACAAGTGGGACACAATCTTGAAGTGGAACGACATTTATTGGATATTTCAAACTTTTTTAACAAATCAAAAACTGAAAAATTGGGCGTGCAAAATTATTCAGCCCCCTTAAGTTAATACTTTGTAGCGCCACCTTTTGCTGCGATTACAGCTGTAAGTCGCTTGGGGTATGTCTCTATCAGTTTTGCACATCGAGAGACTGAATTTTTTTCCCATTCCTCCTTGCAAAACAGCTCGAGCTCAGTGAGGTTGGATGGAGAGCATTTGTGAACAGCAGTTTTCAGTTCTTTCCACAGATTCTCGATTGGATTCAGGTCTGGACTTTGACTTGGCCATTCTAACACCTGGATATGTTTATTTTTGAACCATTCCATTGTAGATTTTGCTTTATGTTTTGGATCATTGTCTTGTTGGAAGACAAATCTCCGTCCCAGTCTCAGGTCTTTTGCAGACTCCATCAGGTTTTCTTCCAGAATGGTCCTGTATTTGGCTCCATCCATCTTCCCATCAATTTTAACCATCTTCCCTGTCCCTGCTGAAGAAAAGCAGGCCCAAACCATGATGCTGCCACCACCATGTTTGACAGTGGGGATGGTGTGTTCAGCTGTGTTGCTTTTACGCCAAACATAACGTTTTGCATTGTTGCCAAAAAGTTCAATTTTGGTTTCATATGACCAGAGCACCTTCTTCCACATGTTTGGTGTGTCTCCCAGGTGGCTTGTGGCAAACTTTAAACTACACTTTTTATGGATATCTTTAAGAAATGGCTTTCTTCTTGCCACTCTTCCATAAAGGCCAGATTTGTGCAATATACGACTGATTGTTGTCCTATGGACAGAGTCTCCCACCTCAGCTGTAGATCTCTGCAGTTCATCCAGAGTGATCATGGGCCTCTTGGCTGCATCTCTGATCAGTTTTCTCCTTGTATGAGCTGAAAGTTTAGAGGGACGGCCAGGTCTTGGTAGATTTGCAGTGGTCTGACACTCCTTCCATTTCAATATTATCGCTTGCACAGTGCTCCTTGGGATGTTTAAAGCTTGGGAAATCTTTTTGTATCCAAATCCGGCTTTAAACTTCTTCACAACAGTATCTCGGACCTGCCTGGTGTGTTCCTTGTTCTTCATGATGCTCTCTGCGCTTTTAACGGACCTCTGAGACTATCACAGTGCAGGTGCATTTATACGGAGACTTGATTACACACAGGTGGATTGTATTTATCATCATTAGTCATTTAGGTCAACATTGGATCATTCAGAGATCCTCACTGAACTTCTGGAGAGAGTTCGCTGCACTGAAAGTAAAGGGGCTGAATAATTTTGCACGCCCAATTTTTCAGTTTTTGATTTGTTAAAAAAGTTTGAAATATCCAATAAATGTCGTTACACTTCATGATTGTGTCCCACTTGTTGTTGATTCTTCACAAAAAAATACAGTTTTATATCTTTATGTTTGAAGCCTGAAATGTGGCAAAAGGTCGCAAAGTTCAAGGGGACCAAATACTTTCGCAAGGCACTGTATATAGCTCCCTTAATGTTGCTGGACCCCAGGAAGTGTAGCAGCAGCTAATGGTGATACTCTAGGTAACGTTAGGTAGTTAAAATAAAGGCATTGGGTCTCTTGTGGAGTTTATGTAGTGTAGCTACATGTTGTAGCCATCGTTAGATTCCTTTGAGTACAAAGCAGTGTGAATACAGACAATGTTATCTTGCTAAGTGTTAGCTAGCTAAGAAGCCGTGTTAGCTAGCTTTAACATTGAACACACTAAGGTTAGTAACTAAAAACACTTACCTACCAGTCCTTGAGAACAGTGGCCATTTTGTCATCACTCTTCAAACCATTAATGCTCGCCACCTTTCAATGTTAATTCCAATGTTTATCCGGTTTCTGGATTGGTCATGAGCAGTCTTTTTCTCGCCTTCTCTCTTTTGGGGTCAGGTTGATTTAGATTCAATAACCGAGGATGATGTTTGTTTCTGTCAACATTTTCTGAAAACGTTGTCCCTGCTACCAGGACAGTATTCGGCGCATGTGACAAATACTATTTGATTTGATGTTAGCTTATCCCACAATAAAAATAACGCTTTCATTTCAAGTGTTTTTATTTCAGGAAACAATAACTCTCAAAAGTTAGTTCAGAGCCAACCTCCCAGGGGGCTCCGATCTCCCAGGGGGCCCAACAAAAAAACTAAAAACATTTTAATTTCACGTTTTTAGTTCAGGCAACAATAACTCTCACCAGTTAGTTCAGAGAATTTGTGGCCCTGACCTCCCCATGGCACGTGCTCTGCATGCCCATTCGGTAATCTGGCACTGAGTACCAGGACATTTTAGCCAAAAACCTGGTTGCCTCTGCTTGGAGGCTGTCACTTGGCCGCAAGTGCATCTTCCAGCAAGACAATAACCTCAAGTACTAATCAAAATCCACAAATAAATAGTTAATTAACCACAAAATCAACATGTTGCAATCGCCGTCTCAGTCCATGGACTTGAACCCTATTGAAAACGTGTAGTTTGAATTGAAGAGGGCACTCCATAAGCACAGATGAAGGATATCAAGGATCTGGAAAATTCTGAATGGAGGAATGTGTTTTCCAATCTCATAAAACATTTTAGAAAAACTGTGTCATCCTCACAAGGGGAGGGTGCTAGAATATTGAAAACAGGGGTGCCAATAATGTTTACTCCTATATTTTTTTCTTTTTTACTTGCTAAACAAAATCTCTTCCTCTGAGCAATTGTATTAGTATAAAATAATATAATGTCCCCTTTTTTTGCATACAATATAGCTGATTATTTGTATTATTTATTTTATAAAGTATTTTTTGCTCATCTTTATCAAGGGTGCCAATAGTTATGGAACCCACTGTATGTGCATCAGATGCAGTAGTATGTTGGCTTTGTCCACATTTGGGGTCAACTTGGTTCCTCCCAGAAGTATGAGAAGATTTTTCAATCACTCGTGCCAAAAGGAATTGAGTAAGTATTTTACTTTATTTAATTAACCCTACTAGAAATATACTTTTCACAGTAACAACATATTGGTAGTAGGCATATGGCAGTGGTGGAATGGTGTATATATAGTAGCAATGTTTAGATTTGTACATGTGCACTACAGTTTTGTAACCTAAAACTCTGGATGCAACCTTTTAAAAATAACCTCACACCCTGTAGCTTCTTACAAGATACTTGACTAGGAAGACTTTCCATGCACGAAGACTTCAGTTGGACTCCACTAGCAGTTTAAAAAAGGTTTTGCTGACCTTTGTCAAGTATGATACCGTATGTTTATCTGTGGAAGTGTTAATTTGTCTTCTTTGATCAAGTGAGTAGTAATGTATAAATTGTAACAAATTTGTACATTCTCTTATGTATTTTTCTGTGTTTAATTGAAGTTACTTTTGATTACTTTCCTTCAGATCTAGGCACCTTTTGTGCCTAGGGGCAGCTTAAACTTGAACAAACCTATGAAACTTGAACATTGATTGGACATCGGTGTCATTGTGCCGTTATTTTATTGTGTTACTTTTAAAAATGTATTTAAATATATTACTTTATTTAGTAAATATTTTCTTAACTCTTAGTTTTCTTAAGGGCTTGTAAAGTAAGCATTTAAATCAGGGTAAGGTCTACCTGTTGTATTCAGCGCATGTGACAAATAATATTTGATTTGATTTGGGGTGGAGAAAGCAGGCAGAGACGGAATGAATGACATTGCCTTTCTAAACAAAGACGGGGACAGTTTTCCTACTGAGTCCAGAAAGCAGAGCCCAGTGGTATCTGCTGCCGCCACGTTATGCGGGTATCTGGACAAGCTGAGCGGGCCACTGAAGGTCTGGAGGTCCCTCTGGTTCATATACGAAGAGAAGGAGTGTCAGCTGGTCTACTACAAGTGTGCCCAGGATGTGAATCCACTGGGTTGGATTGACCTGTCCAATGCCATACTGGGAGACCTACCACAGGCAGACCAGGGGACCTTCTACATTCAAACACCCGAGCGCACCTTCACCCTCAAGGTAAACTTGTCCAAGCGCAACATGTGCCTTCAGAAAGTATTCATATATGACAATAGGAAAAATAAAAATAAATTACTCACAATCTACAGCAATCCTGGACCACAAAAAAATATTAAATACTTAGGATGCTTAATAAGTTACAACAAACAAATATATAAAAATAACTTTATTCCATTACTCAACAATATGAAAGCAGATCTAATTAAATGGAATAATCTTCCAATAAATCGTACAGATAGAATTAACCTCTTTAGAATGGCGTGGCTGCCAAAGTTTTTGTTATCATCTCTCTCTCACTCTACGGCATCTGCTGTCTCGACCTGAATGCTCTGCTATGAAAAGCCAACTGACATTTACTCCTTAGGTACTGACCTGTTGCACCCTCTACAACCACTGTGATTATATTTGACCCTGCTGGTCATTTATGAACATTTGAACATCTTGAAGAACAATCTGGCCTTAATAATGACCATGTACTCTTATAAAAATAAAAAATACATGTTTTTGCGGTTTTACTTTAGTGCCTTATTGCAAACAGGATGCATGTTCTAGAATATTTGTATTCTGTATAGGCTTCCTTCTTTTCACTTTGCCATTTAGGTTAGTATTGTGTAGTAACTACAATGTTGTTGATCCATCCTCAGTTTTCTCCTATCACAGCCATTAAACTCTGTAACTGTTTTAAAGTTACCATTGGCCTCATGGTGATATCCCTGAGCCGTTTCTTGCTCTACGGCAACTGAGTTTGGAAGGGCGCCTGTATCTTTGTGTGTATTGATGCACTAATGGGTATGTTGGTACACTTTGGATAGTGTAATGCTTAACTTCATCATGCTCAAAGGGATATTGAATGTCTGCATTTTTTTTGTTTTACCCATGGCCTTCTTTGCGAGGCATTAGAAAACCTCCCTGGTCTTTTTGGTTGACTGAGGAACCTTACAGATAATTGTGTGGTACAGAGATGAGGTAGTTATAAAAAAAAAAAAAAGTTAAACATTATTATTGTACACAGAGTGAATCCATGCATCTTTTTATGTGACTTGTTAAGCACATTTTTTTACATTTTGAATACGTTTGTAAACATTTCTAAAAACATAATTCCACTTTGACATTATGCGATATTGTGTGCATTTCCAGCAATACGGTGCATTAAAACTAAAAGCAGACATTTTTGTGAATGGTTTAATGATGATTACAAAGAAATAACGACACAACAGGTGTCACAGTTGTTGAACTGGACGGACCAAGGCGCAGAGTGTGTTGAGTTCCACATCTTTTATATAAGTGAAGCTTTCAAACAATAAACAAACAACGACCGTGAACTACGTGGTGCTGAATGCACTCTCTCAAAACAATATCCCACAAACACAGGTGGGAAACGTGACCACCTAAATATAATCCCCAATTAGAGGCAACGATTACCAGCTGTTTCTAATTGGGAACCATACAAAACACTAACATAGAAATATTTAACTAGAAAACCCCCTAGTCACGCCCTGACCTACTACACCATAGAGAACCAAGGGCTCTCTATGGTCAGGGCGTGACAACAGGCGTTTGCACATTTCAATATAGTGACATACATAGAAATAAATAAATAAGGAATATGAAGTCTTTCCATTGAGTGTGCAAAGTCTGATAAAGTGCAGCTCAGCAGTCCCATGAAGTAGGTCTGGCGGAGTACAGTGTACAGAGAGTTGTGGTTATGGCTTTTGGTGCTGAAATCTTAGACAAGTGGTGTTTCATCTGTGGGAAAGAGGGAAGTGCCTTGAGGAAGTCTAAGGTCACAGCTGTCTACATATGTTCAACCAATGACAAGAAGAAAGTGGACACACCCACAACCTTCCTACCACCTTTCTATGAAATGCATAATTCAATGTCCTGACCAAGTTTAATGCAAATCACCCACAGCAGGACAAAGGAGTTAAATTTGGACCTTACATAGGCATCATTCCCCCAACCTCTTTAAAGTATACATTTTTCAATAGATTCTATACAAACACTGCAGAGAAGCATGCTCTGAAACAGTAAAGAGAATCAAAGGACCTCAGCTCCATTAAACCTTTAATGCTGTATTAGGTAGGCACCCCGTGGTATACCGTTTTGGGGCTATTTCTGTTTTTTTTCCTCACTCCAAATGTGCTTAGAAAAGTTATTTATTTGGAAGTAAAATGTTCCCCTGAGGTCCTACTTCAGGTCATTCTCAAAACCTGTCTTGAATTTCAGGCTGTGAATTGCGAGTCTATGATATACTGGCTGAAGCAACTCCAGTTGAAGAGGTGGCATCATGGGAACATTTCTGAAAAGCTGGGAATGGTCACCAGTCACCATGCACTACGACGATACGCCACGCTGAGTGACGTCCTCCTCAGACACACTCCGACAGGAATTCAGTCAGTATACACAAATATGAACCCTATTCATACATCTGCAAACACACACACACACATTAAACAGAATTGGTCTTGGTTCACTCTAGAAATTTGACATAGCTTTTTAGACTGGGAGGAAATATCAGAATTTTGTATTTTATTAAGATCCCCATTAGCTGTTGCTAATGCAGCAGCTACTCTTCCTGGGATCCACACACAACATAAAACATGGCATAATACATGTTTTAAAAGACTAGAACAGCTCAAGGACAGAACTACATAAAAGTAATTATATCTACTCATTGATTCTTGAAGAATATAACTTAGAAATACCTCATGAGCAAAGTACAACTGTCTTACCCTATCATAACCCCAAAAAATGAGCTTGCTTAACTGTAATTTGAGTCTTTATAAAAAAATGTCAAGTTTAAATGTTTTACATAAAAAGAGTTAGTGTGTGATTATTTACTGTATGTTTATGTCCATCTGTGGTTGTAGTAAGGAATACTTACTCCGGAGCCGCTCCTCACAGGAGCTCAGCCACAGCCTCAGCTGGGAGGAACTCTGGGATCCATTCCTGCCACTCAAAGACATCCAGGCCCCTCCATATTTTGACCAGGACAAATCACGTAGGTCTCTCCTAGACCACCGGATCCCCCTTTTTGGATGTTCACAGATATGAAAGGGCTGGATAGTAGAAAGCAATATGACAGCGGCTTCATTGAGCGCAAGACTGAGGAATGGCCGTTTTGCTGCCATCAATCCAGTCTGTTTAGACCTGTGAATGCTGAGTGGATGGTGCCTGTGGGAAAGATTTTCACTATTATATAACCACCAATGCCACCTTTGTAATTAACAGTGATATTTTAAAGTAATTGAAAACCATTTGTCTCTTTGCATAGCTCCAAAAACAAATATTGAGCCCTCTGGGCCAAAAACACAGTGGGTCCAGGAGATAGAGGCACCAAAGGGACACCAGAGCTCCCTAAGCAGTGAGGGCTCCTCTTCTAAACCCGCAGACAAGACTGCTAGTCCCCAGCAGGAAGAGCCTCCAGACACTGCCCGTCTTCAACAGGAAGTGCTCAGTCTGGCAGGCCAGGTCAAGGCCCAGAAGGTGAGGTCTGGAATAACACAACGACTCAGTCCTGGAATATTTCTGTATCAGTAAAAAAAGCTAAACTACATAAATAACTAAATACATCGAAAGTGTCTATATAGCCCTATATTTCTCTGAGGTCCATGTCAAACATTTTACCCAAGATCATGTTAATTAGACAACTGTTGACAACTGTTGACACATTGTACTATAGCTGGGTGTCACATCTAAGCCTGTCACTGTAATCTCTGATGTCACTTCCTTTTTAGGATCTAGTATCCCTGTTGCAGAAAGCCCTGGAGTTGGCCCAGCAGGAGAAATTGACTCCTGCAGTAGAGTCCCCGAGGTCGGAGTGTGAATGGAAGAGTTCCAACTCACAACCATGGAATCAAGGCGAGTGCAACACAGATCATTCGTATGGCCTGCAGGTTGTGCCACTGCTGCGGCACGACTGTGTGGCCGAGTCTCAGGATCACCTCCGGCTACTGGCTGAGAGGAACCAGGCTGAGAGAGAGTTGGTCCTCCGTCTGTCCCAACAAGTGGCTGAGAGTTTGGCCGACCGCCAGCGAAGCCTCGTCCGCGGTTGGACTGTCCTTGAAACGCAGGAGCAGCTGAGACAGGAGATTAGGAATCTTAAGGTGGGGAAGGTTTCAATGGCTTAGGGGACTAGCTAGCTAGAACATGGGGCTGTAAGTCACTTTAGTTGAAAGCTTCCACTTAAATTACCAATATTGGGAGGATCAAGATGGACATCTCTTAGTAGAGTGAAGCCCGTATTCAATCAAACCTGCCGTTGCAATATTTATGCAGCATCAAAGAACTATTGCAAGCACACACACACCCACTCACTAACTCACATTCTGGAAGATGGAGGGGAGTCTCTGATGTTTTTTCAGTTGTGAAATAGTTACTACAACAATAACAGTATATCAAACAATAATTCAGGAGCAACCTCTGTAAACTTGAAATACACTATATAAATGTACTGAAGGCATTAAGTTTAAATGCTCTCTTCCCTCCCCAAGGACAACATTGAGGCCTACAAGACTCAGAATACTTACTTGAATGCAGAGATCTACAAGTTAACCAAAGAATGGAGGAAGAGTACAGAACAAGAGAAGTGCTTGATGATAAAGGTACCTGCTGCTGCATGACATTTACAAGACCTGACTTTGATGTTGCATTGTAGAATGTGTGGTATACTTTTGTGGCTTTTATTGAGGCACTTTGCTTTTATTGGTATTTCCAGCATGATTCACTAGGTTTGCTGCAGGTAGAACATTCTAAGAAATGTTCTTTATTTGATGCAAGCCATCTCCAATCAATCAATCAATGTCTGGTTGGGTGTGTCTTTGGTGGGGGGGGGATCACCTAAAAGCCAATTTATGCTTTATCTGGAATTGTGGTCCGAGGCTCCATATTGAGGGTGTGATGCAATTGCTGAGCGTCTGGAGGCATGCAGAGGCTAAATTGAGCTCTGTACCACATCGTCGTGTGCCTCCCAAATTTTGTAACAATGCGGAGGGCTTTGTATAGTTCTGCATTAACAAGATTGATTGACCGTAGGTCAAGCATAAACAGACACTCTTCCTTCACAACAGCTCTGCTCAGAAGCTCTGTGCTGCTGCGCGAAGCGCAAGAGGTATGATTGTCCTGACTTCTGCACAGACTGTATCACAGTAAATGTTGCACAGCCAATGCAGACATCAGCTTGACCCTGCAGCGTCTTTAAGCCAGGGGAGATGTAGGCAGAGACGTGCCTATTTCTACAATTTCTCTTCTTAAAATCTGATTTTATACCTAACCACACTGCTAACCTTATGCCTAACCCTAAATTATGACCAAATATATTTTTTTCATGAATATATACAATATTGGCAATTTTGACTTTGCGGCTGTGGTAACTAGTGGAAAACCCTATTGCATTGGTGTCTATGGGAGACAAACCCAGTTAAGTAGACCGGAACTTTGCCTGGGGACCAGACAGTGAATGTCTAAATACACTGTCTGGAACATGGTTCTAGAAATGGTCTTCTACAAGCCGGAATGTTGAAAACAATTCAGCTGCTCATCATTTGAGAAAAAATATCCACAGGAAAGTATTGTTTACCCAACTGTTTAGATCACCGTACTGAAGTTGACATTTCACCTGACACATGCGCACAACCACAACCACAACCAACCTGCAAGACTTTGGCACCTGCAAGACTTTGGCACCTGCAAGACTTTGGCATGGTTCGCATATATACTAACATGTACCTTTGGTTGGTTTAATAATAATTTCCTGGGGATATTTTGTCTCAAATTTCTACCAACACCACGGACAATCGGCAAAGTTGACATTTTATTTTATTCAACATTCGTGACAGACAAGAAACGTTTAGGATTTTTCTATATAAATGTGTGTGGCGTTGTCTACATAATTTGAAGCGGAACTGGCATTTTTTTCCAATGGTAAACAGCCTGAGTGAACATCATCTATCCACCATCTTTGGTTTTGGTTTGCTAATCATAATCGCACTTAGCGTATTTGGCATTGAATACTATTTGGAGATCAGTGATTCTACACCCCCCCACCAAACACACACGCACAACCAGACATTGATCGATTGAATCCTAGGATTTTCTACATGCAGCAAACCTAGTGGATCATGCTGGAAATAATGGTAAAAGCATGGTCTCTAAAAAATCCCCAAAAGCATGTCTTTTTTTGAGACAATAAGTACTGTATGTATTTGTAGTATGCTTAAATCCAGATGAGTAGCAGTGTACCTTGTAAAGTGTTACATTCCTTCTTCCTCTTGTGCTTTGTGTATGTGTCAGTGTGCCCATCTGGAGGCCAAGGTGTTCCGGATGGAGAGCAGGTCTCTGACAGTCCTCTTCAAGCTACAGGAGAGCAGAGGTTTGGAGAGACACAGGGAAGCCATAAAGACCCTGATCACCGACACTCTTCGGGAGGGCGGGAGGGACATTCTGGAACTGAACCCTGCCAGGTGTGTGTGTGTGTGTGTGTGTGTGTGTGTGCGTAGCATTAATTGAAACTTTTTCATGTAAGTTAACCTCAGTAAGAGTGTTCATTGTAATCACACTTATGATTCCTATCATTTCTTGTGAGTACTTGTTGGTAAAGTTAAGTGATGCTAATCATGAGAAAATACAAAGAACTTCCTAGCAGAGTTAATGAGCTGTCGTCATTTGTGTGTTGTGTAGGGAATATGATGAGTATGGGTTTAGAATCTCCACTGACATCCAAATGGATGATATGAAGCTGCTCACCAAACTGCAAGCATTAGGGATTCATTCCCACGATGCCCCACAACAACAGAAGGATGGGGAAGAGGAGGTGGACAGCGAGCGTCTTTGGGGCCGCTGGGCACAGCACTTTGATGGCAGACGATCAGACAAGGCGGTGGCCTCTCCGAAGCTGAAGGGGCTTCTGAGAAAGGGCGTGCCGCACCACTACAGGCGTCGTGTGTGGCGCTGGATAGTGTGGAGCCGCACCCGCTCCCTGAGAGAGCGCCAGCCCCACTGGTACCAACAGATATGCTTTAGGAGCCAGGCTGCTTCGACCCACCGGGTCTCGCAGCAGATCTGGTTGGACCTGGAGACCACTCTGAGGGGGAACCGCCACTTCTCCTTCCCCGCCAAGCGTGCCGTCCGGCAGCTACATCGTATCCTCCTGGCCTTTTCTTGTCATAACCGGTCTGTCGGCTACTGCCAGGGCCTCAACAGGTACATTCAAAGACTTTAAAATTTAAAAAAAAAATGTATTTGTTGATATCTTCTGTAATAGAGAAAATATATAGAAAACTTCCATTGTTTAACTAACTTTGTGGAGTAAAACAATTGTACACTTCAGTACTGTGTCAGTAACTATACTGAACAAAAATATAAATGCAACATGCAGCAATCTCAAAGATTTTACTGAGTTCCATATGAGGAAATCTGTCAATTTAAATAAATTCATTAGGCCTTAATCTATGGATTTCACATAACTGGGAAGACAGATATGTATCTGTTAGTCACAGATGCCTTAAGAAAATTTGCCTAAGAATGGGCCTCAGGATCTCGTCATGGTACATTTGTGCATTCAAATTGCCAATGATAAAATGCAACTGTGTTTGTTGTCCGTAGTTTAAGCCTGCCCATACCATAATCCCACCGCCACCATAGGGCACTCTGTTCACAACGTTGACATCAGCAAACTGCTTGCACACACAGCTCCATACACATGGTCTCCAGTTGAGGCCGGTTAGATGTATCAAATCAAATGTTATTGGTCACATACACATGGTTAGCAGATGTTAATGCGAGTGTAGCGAAATGCTTGTGCTTCTAGTTCTGACCATGCAGTAATATCTAACAAGTAATCTAACAATTTCACAACAACTACCTTTTACACACAAGTGTAAAGTAATGAATAAGAATATGTACATATAAATATATGGATGAGCGATGGCCGAATGGCATAGGCAAGATGCAGTAGACGGTATAGAGTACAGTATATACATGTGCGATGAGTAATGTAGGGTATGTAAACATTATATAAAGTGGCATTGTTTAAGGTGACTAGTGATACATTTATTACATCCAATTTTTAATTATTAAAGTGGCTAGAGATTTGAGTCAGTATGTTGGCAGCAACCACTCAATGTTAGTGATGGTTGTTCAACAGTCTGATGGCCTTGAGATAGAAGCTGTTTTTCAGTCTCTCGGTTCCAGCTTTGATGCACCTGTACTGACCTCGCCTTCTGGATGATAGCGGGGTGAACAGGCAGTGGCTCGTGTGGTTGTTGTCCTTGATGATCTTTTTGGCCTGGTGTAGGTGGGTGGTGTAGGTGTCCTGGAGGGCAGGTAGTTTGCCCCCGGTGATGTGTTGTGCAGACCTCACCACCCTCTGGAGAGCCTTACGGTTGTGGGCGGAACAGTTGCCGTACCAGGCGGTGATACAGCCTGACAGGATCCTCTCGATTGTGCATCTGTCAAAGTTTGTGAGTTTTTTTGGTGACAAGACAAATTTCTTCAGCGTCCTGAGGTTAAAGAGGCGCTGTTGCACCTTCCTCACCATGCAGTCTGTGTGGGTGGACCATTTCAGTTTGTCCGTGATGTGAACGCCGAGGAACTTAACACTTTCCACCTTCTCCACTACTGTCCTGTCGATGTGGATAGGGGGTGCCAAATTCTCTAAAATTCGTTGGAGATGGCTTATGGTAGAGAAATTAACATTCAATTCTCTGTCAATAGCCCTGGTGGACACTCTTGCAGTCAACATGCCAATTGCACTCTCCCTCAAAACTTGAGACATCTGTGAGATTGTGTTGTGTGACAAAACTGCACATTTTAATGGCCTTTTATTGTCCCCAGCACAAGGTGCAACTGTGTAATGATCATGCTGTCATCTTCTTGATATGCCACACCTGTCAGGTGGATGGATTACCTTGGCGAAGGAGAAATGCTCAATAACAGTAAACTAACAATAAACAAATGTCTGCACAACATTTTAGAGAAATACATTTTTGTGCGTATGGAACATTTCTGGGATCTTTTATTTTAGCTCATGAAACATGGGACCAACACTTCACATGTTGCGTTTATATTTTTCTTCCATGTAGGGTTCCATGCAATTGGCAACAGATATTATAGATATACAGTGCCTTTAGAAAGTATTCAGACCACTTGACTTAATACAGTTAAAGCCTTTTTCTAAAATGTATTCAAACTTTTTTTCCCAGCAATCTACACACAATACCCTATAATGACAAAGCGAAAACAGGTTTTTAGAAATGTTAAAAAACAGATACCTTATTTACATAAGTATTCAGACCCTTTGCTATGAGACTCGAAATTGAGCTCAGGTACAGGTATCCTGTTTCCATTGATCATCCTTGAGATGTTTCTACAACTTGATTCGAGTCCACCTGTGGTAAATTTAATTGATTGGACATGATTTGGAAAGGCACACACCTGTCTATATAAGGTCCCACAGTTGACAGTGCATGTCAGAGCAAAAACCAAACCATGAGGTCGAAGGAATTGTCCGTAGAGCTCTGAGACAGGATTGTGTCAAGGCACAGATCTGGGGAAGTGTACCAAAACATTTCTGCAGCATTGAAGGTCCCCAAGAACACAGTGGCCTTCATCGTTCTTAAATGGAAGAAGTTTGGAACGACCGTCCACCCGGTCGTCCACCCGGTCAAACTGAGCAATCAGGGGAGAAGGGCCTTGGTCAGGGAGAGACCAAGAACCCAATGATCACTCTAAAAGAGCTCCAGCGTTCCTCTGTGGAGAAGGGAGAACCTTCCAGAAGGACAACCATCTCTGCAGCACTCCACCAATCAAGCCTTTATAGTAGAGTGGCCACACGGAAACCACACCTCAGTAAAAGGCAGATGAAAGCCCACTTGGAGTTTGCCAAAAGGCACATAAAGATATCAGACCATGAAAAACAAGATTCTCTGGTCTGCTGAATCCAAGATTGAACTCTTTGGTATGAATGACAAGCGTCAGGTCTGGAGGAAACCTGGCACCATCCCTACAGTGAAGCATGGTGGTGGCTTTGGGGATGTTTTTCAGTGGCAGGGACTGGGAGACTAGTCAGGATCCAGGGAAATATGAACAGAGCAAAGTACAGAGAGATCCTTGATGAAAACCAGCTCCAGAGTGCTCAGGACCTCAGACTGGGGTGAAGGTTAATCTTCCAACAGCACACAGCCAACCCTAAGCACACAGCCAAGACAAAGTAGGAGTGGCTTCGGGACAAGTTTCTGAATGTCCTTGAGTGGCCCACCCAGAGCCCGGGTTTGAACCCGAATGAACATCTCTGGAGAGACCCAAAAATAGCTGTTTAGTGACACTCCCCAATCAACCTGACAGAACTTGAGATGATCTGCAGAGAAGAATGGGAGAAACTCCCCAAATCAGGTGTGCAAAGCTTGTAGCGTCATACCCAAGATGAGATTATTATGGATAATAGCGAGAATATTTTTGTCAAACTGCAGTCAAGCATTGATCATCATGTCAGGAGAATAGGACCCTCAATATTTATCAGAATCATCACCATGCACTTTCACCACCCTGTGAAGTTCATCATAACTTACTTCACCATACCCTCACTTGACTCCAAGTTAACTTTGATATGATGGTTATTATATCAATATTTACACATAAAGGCGCTTCCAGTTCCAAAAAGATCCTACCATGTCGAACAAACAAACTGTATTCATAAAATTGTACCGTGATTTATTAAAAATATATGGCATGACTTTACTCCCATAAAAACTGTGGATGGAAACGTAATGTATGGGATACTATTTTGGGTTTGTACTCACTATGAGGAGGCATTGACCGTGTCCGAATACCCATACTTCCATCCTAAATAGTAGCCTTTTGAAGTATAGTTTAAATGCCCAGATGTCATACTAAATTCGGTTAATTTCACACCGAAATCAACCAATACATGGAAACAATGAAAATTGTGCATGATAAATTCTCAGTAAGCAAAAATATGTTTTACAGTATGTGAATTTTTGAACATCGAGTATGGCTCTTTATTTAGTAGAATTCGATGCACACTTTTCCACAATGCATTGGAATAGATGGGTGGCAAGTGATAGGCCCTAGTTCCTAGGTACCCTAGGCCCTAGGTTACTTCACTGGGAAGCGAAGCTTCTGCAGTGGTGTTCAAATGTTAAAACCTGATGACGGGTTAGGGATCCCTTTTGGGAACATCCCCTCCCACGTTCAGCTGGAACGTGGCGCATGGAACGCAAAAATATTCTTAGAAATATTTAACCTCCACACATTAACAAGTCCAATACCTCAAATGAAAGATAAACACCTTGTTCATCTACCCAGCATGTCAGATTTTTTAAATGTTTTACGGCGAAAACACACCACATATTTATATTAGACCACCACCGAAACGAAGACAAGAGGCAGCCATTTTGTCCCAGAAAATATAAAATGATAAAAGCAGGATTAAAAAATAAATCATTCACTAACCTTTTGAAAATCTTCATCAGATGACAGTAATAGGACATGTTACACAGTACATTTTTTCAATAATATGCCATTTATATCCATAAATGTCCATTTACATTGAATTCATGTTCAGAAAATACTCAAAAATGTCAGCAGAAAATATAGGTAGCGCCGCAAGATAACGTAAATAGACATCATAAACTTTGACTAAATATACATGTTCTACATATAGTTAGAAAGATACACTGCTTCTTAATGCAATCGCTTTGTTACATTTCTTTTTAAAGTTACAGAAATCGCTCACTATTCAATATTCTGAGACGGCGCTCAGATATAAGCTATATTTCTCCGCTATGTTGGAGTCAACAGAAACACACAATTTCAGCATAAATATTCCCTTACCTTTGATGGTCTTCGTTCAGAATGTACTGGAAGGGTTCATACTTACCCAAAACATTGTTTGGTTTCAAGTCTTGTGTCTTTCTATTAGCTACTGCTAACAATATCAGCTGAAATGCACCCAAAATGTCCTCTGGTCCGGAAAAGTTGCGCATCAAAACTTCAAAATTACATATTATATGTCGACTAAACAGGTCAAACTAAGTGCAGAATCAAGCTTTAGGATGTTGTAAACATACAAAACAATTTTCAATTCAACCGGTCATTGTTAGTTCTCCTCCGGAGTGCTGGAACAAAGGAACGGCTGGGACCAATTCGCGCCCCAACGCACAGGTATTTTCTCGCGGCACTCACTCAATTCACTCCCATAGGGCCAATTCTCGCGGGATTTGAACGATTAAACGCTCTACTGAATGAGGACATCTAGTGGAAGACATAGAAAGTGTCCCCAGATCCATAGCTGGTTGGGAAGGGTGGGGGCGATCACGTCAAAGTTGCCCCAACTTTCATGACCACAAAACTAGTTTGGAAGAATGCCTGCCCTGTGAGTTCTGCTATACTTACAGACATAATTCCAATGGTTTTAGAAGCTTTAGAGTGTTTTCTATCCAATAATAATATTATGTGCATACATTAGCAATTTCTGACAGATTTTTTTTCAGTTTACTATGGGCATGCAATTCCTCCAAAGGGGGCAGTATTCTGCCTAGCCTTAATTAATTAACTAAGTAGTTTTTGTCCTCCTTAAAATGATCACAATTATTTTATCATAAGCTACATCTTTGAAATAAGAAGTATTTTTACCCAAAGTGGATTTCTGTTTTCTCATTGAAAAGTGTTTCTTGTTGTCTTGGCCTTCGTCGGAGCCTTTAAACAAAATACTGAACATCTTTCGATTTGTGAGTGTGTCGGCACCGGGACTCGGGATGTGGATGCATTATTGATGTCATGTTAGCAATGCCATTTGATTTGAACATATGGATTGTTATAGTTTTGTAAGCTACCTATTGAATTATTTAATTTATGGATCAAGCCTTAGCAGTCATTCTGATCTTGTTCCCAATGATCAGTGTTTATTATGTTGCTGTACAGTGGTTCTGAATTTGCGATGCTGTCCACGTTTTGCTGCGCAATACCCTTTTGATTTAAACATTTTGATAAGCTTTGATGTGTGTACTAGGCTATTTAATTTAATGTATTTATGTTACAGCACTTTTGTTTCACAAAAAAATACTGTATGTTACAATGGAACCAAATTATCTGTTTCTATCTTCAGTGCTTTTTAAATAGGAAGATGGTTTATATGGGCTACGGTAGGCTATAGCTCGAATTTGGTAGTCTGCTTATAACCAACCTGAGTAGGCCTATAACTCCATTCCTATTCTATTCCGAGAATAGAGAAATCAATAGAATTGGAAATGAGCTATTATCAGGCTGGTTAGTGTCTGTTGAATTTGGAAAATCCACCCGCACTCGGCCCCACCCCACCTACTCAGCCAGTCAGGAGCCGTGGCATACTGCATACTTTTTACTAAACAGTACGTACTAAATATTATGCGACGATGAGTACATAACATGCAGTTTAAGTATGTTGTATGCTAGTATGTGTATTCAGACACAGTAACTGTATTAGTCTTGTCATTGCTTTATCTGCCTTCTTTTTTTCTGTCAGATTGGCTGCAATGGCCTTGCTAGTGTTGCAGAGCGAGGAAGAAACTTTCTGGTGTCTGGTGGCCATTGTCGAGACCATCATGCCTCAGGACTTCTATGGCAAGACTCTAACAGCATCTCAGGTATGTGAAACGATTCCTTTGATAGTTTTTAATATATGTTTTGCTGAAGTTGCAATGTGGGTGGATATCCATTAATGTACTTGTAATGTACTTTAATGTAAAAAAAATAAAATAAAAAAAAACACTCGAATGGAGCAGCTAGTGAAGCATAAAAATTCAAGCATTGGTTCAGGGTTCGATACTGTTACCAAATCTGTCATTTTGGGACGTTTGACTTTACATTTTTTTATCAGTCACAAGGGTGCCAGTGAAAACAATTTACCTGGTCACGTTAGTTCCGTGATTTTATTTATTATCAATTTTTATGAGAGATGCAGGCGCTATTGTTTGTTTCCCGCCGTTTCAGTTCATTATTATGAGCTAGATGACATTGAATGTTGGCTTCAACTTGGTTTTCCATACAAAGCATTCCACTACAAATAAACCTTTGACACTTTCTCATTTTAAAAACATGAAACAGTACACTACAGATTTTGGCCCCGATTTTTCTGTTCCAAACAGGTTTTTGAGATCGGAAACAAAATCCCCATGTCGTTGCCTACTCGGAACACGCGGCCGTCACCATCGCTTGCCTAGTGTGAGTGTATCAGAGACGCAATCGAAGGCCTACGGATCTCGTCTTAGAGCAGTCCCTGACCTCCCGATACTTGGATCAAAATCTGCAAAGCTCTTTTAGTGTGAGATGTACAACAACAAGTTTTAAGAATGGTGTTGATATAATTTCATTATTCCAATATGTTTTCATTAATTGAATTCACTTAGTCTATTTTATGAGAATTTGTAAGATTCTTATTTGCATAGAATAGACGGAGACCAGTCTTATCAAAAATTGATAATAGTATTTATTCTCGGAGCGCGCTGCCATGTAACCACGAACAACAGTTTATATACAAAATATGACGTCATTGGTTCTAGAATGAATCTTCTCCTCTCGACCAAGACAAAGCAAGTTTAAAAGTTCATTCCGACCTACTAGCACACACACGACACATAATATAACTGAATCAACTCTTGACCCCTCACCACTTAGCTGACAGTTCCAGTTAACGGAAAACCTAAGAAAACAGTCTTTATCTGAACATTCCAGTGCTAAGTTGAGTCGGTTCAACCATAGGTTGATTACCCTTTCTGCTTACTTAAAAAAAAAAACACTTCCAATCTTCTCCAAACTGGCTGGAATAGTATTTATTTAATTTGAATTGCCCCCTGTTTCAGGCTCCACAATCCCTCACTTATGAATTCATATTGTTAATCAGATATAACAAAACAGAGTATAAGTTTACTTAGTTACAGTTCTATTTATAATGGGGATATTGTTTAGTAATTTATTCATAAAATTCCTAACAAATGGTGATTAGCAATAGCTTTTGAGAGCTCGCCAGAGAAGAAGCGAGTGAGATGACATTGTTTTTCATCACCCAGGAGACTCTCAAGCAGGAGCGATGACTACTACTAGTATGCATTTGTACTTGCCTTTAACCCAAGCCAAAGTGTCAAATAGTTGCAGCTCTGATTTGAACAAGCAATGTTATTAAATTCTAAATGTTGGGTAGACATTTCAACTCTATGGCAAGCGTGAATGTCTGACTGAAAACGTTTATAAGCTTGCAGCTTGTTGTAGCTACAGTATGTTCAATCTAATCACATTGTTTTTGCTAGACAGTGTGGTATTGACAATCCTCACGAAGTGAAGAATCTTGTAGTGTGTGACCCCCGTCTGTGCCACATCGTTAAGTGTGCGCACCACTACGTTGGAAAGACAAAAAAAACTACAGAAAAGGTGGTGGTTTAATGTGAGAGGCTCAGCCATTTTGAAAGTTGTTTTAAATTTTTAATTTCACCTTTATTTAACCAGGTAGGCCAGTTGAGAACAAGTTCTCATTTACAACTGCAACCTGCCCAAGATAAAGCAAAGCAGTGCGACTAAAACAACAACACAGAGTTACACATAAACAAACGTACAGTCAATAACACAATAGAAAAATCTATGTACAGTGTGTGCAAATGTAGAAGAGTAGGGAGGAAATGCAATAAATAGTCCATGGACGCGAAATAATTACAATTTAGCATTAACACTGGAGTGATAGATGTGCAGATGATGAAGTGCACGTAGAGATACTGGGGTGCAAAAGAGCAAGAGGATAAGTAACAATATGGGGGTGAGGTAGTTGGGTGTGCTATTTACAGATTGGTATTGTACAGGTACAGTGATCGATAAGGTGCTCTGACAGCTGATGCTTAAAAGTTAGAGAGGGAGATATAAGACTCCAGACTCAGTGATTTTTGCAATTCATTCCAGTCATTGGCAGCAGAGAACTGGAAGGAAAGGCGGCCAAAATAAGTTTTGGCTTTGGGGATGACCAGTGAAATATACCTGCTGGAGCGGGTGCTACAGGTGGTTGACGCTATGTGACCAGTGAGCTGAGATAAGGCGGGGCTTTACCTAGCATAGACTTATAGATGACCTGGAGCCAGTGGGTTTGGCGAAGAATATGTAGTGAGGTCCAGCAAACGAGAGCATACAGGTCCCATTGGTGGGTAGTATATGGGGCTTTGGTGACAAAACGGATGGCATTGTGATAGACTACATCCAGTTTGCTGAGTAGAACGTTGGAGGCTATTTTGTAAATGACATCACCGAAGTCGAGGATTGGTAGGATAGTCAGTTTTACGAGGGTTTGACTGGCAGCATGAGTGAAGGAGGTTTTGTTTGCGAAATAGGAAGCCGATTCTACATGTAATTTTGGATTGGAGATGCTTAATGTGAGTCTGGAAGGAGAGTTTACCGTCTAACCAGACACCTAGGTATTTGTAGTTGTCCACGTATTCTAAGTCAGAACCGTCCAGAGTAGTGATGCTAGTCGGGCAGGAGGGTGCGGGCAGCGATCGGTTGAAGAGCATGCACTTAGTTTTACTTGCATTTAAAAGCAGTTGGAGGCCACGGAAGGACTGTTATATGGCATTGAAGCTCGTTTGGAGGTTTGTTAGCACAGTGTCCAAAGAAGGGCCAGATGTATACAGAATGGTGTCGTCTGTGAAGAGGTGGATCAGAGAATCACAAGCAGCAAGAGCGACATCATTGAAATATACAGAGAAAAGACTCGGCCTGAGAATTAAACCCTGTGGCACCCCCATAGAAACTGCCAGAGGTCCGGACAACAGCCCCTCCGATTTGACACACTGAACTCTGGCTGAGAAGTAGTTGGTGAACCAGGCGAAGCAGTCATTCGAGAAGCCAAGGCTATTGAGTCTGCCGATAAGAATGCAGTGATTGACAGAGTCGAAAGCCTTGGCCAGGTCAATGAAGACGGCTGCCCAGTACTGTCTTTTATCGATGGAGGTTATGATATCATTTAGAACCTTGCTGCGAAGGGTGCTGAGATGTTGGCCAGGGTAGGGGTAGCCAGGTGGAAAGCATGGCCAGCCATAGAAAAATGCTAATTGAAATGATCGATTTTCGTAGATTTATCGGTGGTGACAATGTTTCCTCTCCTCAGGGCAGTGGGCAGCTGGGAGGAGGTGCTCTTATTTTCCATGGACTTTACAGTGTCCCAAAACTTTTTGGAATTAGTGCTACAGGATGAAAATTTATGTTTTGAAAAAGCTTAGCTTTCCTAACAGAGTGAGTATATTGGTTCCTGACTTCCCTGAAAATGTGCATATCGCGAGGGCTTTTCGATGTTAATGCAGAACGCCACAGGATGTTTTTGTGCTGGTCAAGGGCAGTCAAGTCTGGGGTGAACGAAGGGCTATATCTGTTCTTAGTTCTACATTTTTGTAATGGCGCACGCTTATTTAAGATGGTGGGGAATGCACTTTGAAAGAGCAACCAGGAATCCTGACGTGATGAGGTCTATATCCTTCCAGGATACCCGGGCCAGGTCGACTAGAAAGGCCTGCTCGCTGAAGTGTTTTAGGGAGTGTTTGACAGTGATGAGGGGTGGTTGTTTGATCGCGCCCCTATTTCGCACACAGAAAATGAGGCAATGATCGCTGAGATCCTGGTTGTAGACAGCGGAGGTGTATTTAGAGGGCAAGTTGGTCAGGGTGATATCTAAGACGATGCCCATGGCTATGGATTTAGGGTTGTACCTAGTAGGTTCCTTGATCATTTATATGAGATTGAGGGCATCTAGCTTAGATTGTAGGACGGCTGGGGTGTTAAGCATGTTCCAGTTTAGGTCACCTAACAGTACGAACTCTGAAGATAGATGGGGACAATCAATTCACATATGGTGTCCAGGGCACAGCTAGGGGCTGAAGGGGGTCTATAACAAGCGGCAATAGTGACAGACTTGTTTCTGGAAAGGTGGGTTTTAAAACGTAGAAGCTTGAATTGTTTGGGCACAGACCTGGATAGTATGACAGAACTCTGCAGGCTATCTCTGCAGTAAATTGCAACTCCGCCCCCTTTGGCAGTTCTATCTTGTCGGAAAATGTTATAGTTAGGGATGGAAATTTCAGGATTTTTCGTGGCCTTCCTAATCTAGGATTCAGACATGGCTAGGACATCCAGGTTGGCGGAGTGTGCTAAAGCAGTGAATGAAACAAACTTAGGGAGTAGGCTCTAATGTTAACATTCATGAAACCAAGGCTTTTACAGTTACAGAAGTCAACAAATTAGAGTGCCTGGGGAATGGGAGTGGAGTTACAGTGGGGAGAACAAGTATTTGATACACTGCCAATTTTGCAGGTTTTCCTACTTACAAAGCATGTAGAGGTCTGTAATGTTTTATTATAGGTACACTTCAACTGTGAGAGACGGAATCTAAAACAAAAATCCAGAAAATCACATGGTATGATTTTTAAGTAATTAATTAGCATTTTACTGCATGACATAAGTATTTGATACATCAGAAAAGCAGAATTTAATATTTGGTACAGAAACCTTTGTTTGCAATTACAGAGATCACACGTTTCCTGTAGTTCGTAAACAGGTTTGCACACACTGCAGCAGGGATTTTGGCCCACTCCTCCATACAGACCTTCTCCAGATCCTTCGGGTTTCGGGGCTGTCGCTGGGCAATACGGACTTTCAGCTCCCTCCAAAGATTTTCTATTGGGTTCAGGCCTGGAGACTGGCTAGGCCACTCTAGGACCTTGAGATGCTTCTTTACAGAGCCACTCCTTAGTTGCCCTGGCTGTGTGTTTTGGGTCATTGTCATGCTGAAAGACCCAGCCATGACCCATCTTCAATGCTCTTACTGAGAGAAGGAGGTTGTTGGCCAAGATCTCGCGATACATGGCCCCATCCATCCTCCCCTCAATACGGTGCAGTCGTCCTGTCCCCTTTGCAGAAAAGCATCCCAAAGAAGGATGTTTCCACCTCCATGCTTCACGGTTGGGATGGTGTTCTTAGGGTTGTACTCTTCCTTCTTCCTCCAAACAAGGTGAGTGGAGTTTAGACCAAAAAGCTATATTTTTGTCTCATCAGACCACATGACCTTCTCCCATTCCTCCTCTGGATCATCCAGATGGTCATTGGCAAACTTCAGACGGGCCTGGACATGCACTGGCTTGAGCAGGGGGACCTTGCGTGCGCTGCAGGATTTTAATCCATGACAGCGTAGTGTGTTACTAATGGTTTTCTTTGAGACTGTGGTCCCAGCTGTCTTCAGGTCATTGACCAGGTCCTGCAGTGTAGTTCTGGGCTGAACCCTCACCTTCCTCATGATCATTGATGCCCCACAAGGTGAGATCTTGCATGGAGCCCCAGACTGAGGGTGATTGACCGTCATCTTGAACTTCTTCCATTTTCTAATAATTGCGCCAACAGTTGTTGCCTTCTCACCAAGCTGCTTGCCTATTGTCCTGTAGCCCATCCCAGCCTTGTGCAGGTCTACAATTTATCCCCGATGTCCTTAAACAGCTCTTTGGTCTTGGCCATTGTGGAGAGGTTGGAGTCTGTTTGATTAAGTGTGTGGACAGGTGCAGTTAATACAGGTAATGAGTGGAGAACAGGAGGGCTTCTCAAAGAAAAACTAACAGGTCTGTGAGAGCCGGAATTCTTACTGGTTGGTAGGTGATCAAATACTTATGTCATGCAATAAAATATAAATGAATTACTTAAAAATCATACAATGTGATTTTCCGGATTTTTGTTTTAGATTCCGTCTCTCACAGTTGAAGTGTATCTATGATAAACATTACAGACCTCTACATGCTTTGTAAGTAGGAAAACCTGCAAAATCGGCAGTGTATCAAATACTTGTTCTCCCCACTGTAGGCACTACAGGGCCTGGGTTAACCTCTACATCACCAGAGGAACAGAGGAGGAGTAGGATAAGGGCTAAACACTATAAGAACTGGTCGTCTAGTGTGTTCCCGAGCAGAGAGTAAAAGAAGCAGATTTCTGGGTGCGGAAGAATAGATTTAAGGCATAATGTACAGACAAGGGTATGGTAGGATGTGAATACAGTGGAGGTAAACCTTAGGCATTGAGTGATGATGAGAGAGGTTTTGTCTCTAGAGGCACCATTTAAGCCAGGTGAGGTCACCACATGTGTGGGGGGGTGGAACAAAAGGGCTAGCTAAGGCATATTCAGCAGGGCTGGAGGCTCTACAGTGAAATAAGACAATAATCACTTACCAAAACAGCAATAGACGAGGCATATTGACATTAGGGAGAGGCATGTGTAGCTGAGTGATCATAGTGTCCAGTGAGTAGCTAGGCGAGCTGGAGACACGGCGATTCAGACAGCTAGCAGGCTAGCAGATGGGCCTTTGGGGGACGTTGCAACGGGACAGCCTGTTGAAACCCCTTCAGATGGTTACATCGGCACACCTGTCGTGATGGATCGGCGGGGCTCCGTGTTGGCAGTAAAAGGGTCCAGGCCAATTGGCAAACAGGTATTGTAGCCCAAGAATTGGCTGGTGGACCTCTTCAGCTAGCCGGGAGATAGCCTGGAGTTAGCCTCAAGCTAGGCCTAACTGGTGCTTTCTTTGGGACAGAGACATTAGCCAGGAGTAGCCACTCGGATAGCAGCTAGCTAGCTGTGATGATCCGGTGTAAAGGTTCAGAGCTTGCTGTAGGAATCTGGAGATGTGGTAGAGAAAAAGCAGTGTGATGTGCTCTGGGTTGATATCGCCTGTGCAGACTGGCAGGAATTGCCCGGGCTAAGGCTGGCTGATGTCCGAGTTAATGATGACCGCTAAAAGTGGTTAACTGGCTAGTAGCTAGTAGCTAGTTAGCTGGCTAGCTTCTGATGGGGGTTCCGGTTCTAGTGTAAACAATAGGTTCTAGTGTAAACAACAAGTGTAAACAATAGCAGATCGGTACCACATTGGATGAGGCGAGAAGGAGGAGAGCAGGTTCAGTCCGTAGACGGAAATATAAAAAATATATGCAAAGAAAAGTATATATACATGGGACGGATGGGGGGGGACAAGACAAACAGACGTCCTACTGCTATGCCATCTTGGAATCAGTAGTCGTGTAATGTACACCCGGCTTAACTCTTCAACATCTCAAATGTCAAGACTGACTAGCTACACATGGACAGACTTCATTAGTGTGTTTGTGTCGGGAGCATGCTGTCTATTTAGCCAGTTAATGCCCACATTATTCTGTCATATTTTAGAATGTAAAAAATGATGTGAATGTCAATGCATAATGCCATTGGGTAGGCCTATTAAAAAATGCATTATTCTTTTACCACTACCACTGTTTTTGGGTAGATGGAAAGTCAATTAAAAGGTAACTACAAAGTAACAGAATCATGATTATTTGCATCAATCCAGTGCCCATTTTGTTTTTAAAACTCCATCACAAGTGGGCTACAGAAACACAGAAAACCAAACTGTCTGGCTGGTTCTCACCTGAATTAAAGGGTAACTACATGCAAAAAAAAAGTGATTTTTTTCCAGACCTAAAAAATGGTCCCCAGATGTAGTTTAAACATTGTGGTGGACTTGGAACATCCAATTTTGTTGTTTCCTATTTTAAAAAGTGTGATTTTGAGAGAGAAAAAATGAAAATCAGTCCTCCGCTATATTATACAGTATATATATTTTTTGTCATGGTATCGTTTTGGTATCAATAATCTTTATTTTATTTTTTATTCTGCCCTCTAAAGGATTTTGCAGAAAAGAACATGGCAAAAAAATACATTTTGCACTTTATTTTAACTATTTTCTTTGCTGTTACAGTAAATCTATCCAAATCAATGTAAGAACACAAGGGCATGCTCATTTAAATTATTAGCCTGGTTCTGTATGGAATGCAGGACTACAAAAATATATAGCAAAATTGGTGTGACCAAATAATGTTCTGGTGCCACCAGTGGAAAAAGTTAGTGTAGAACCCTGTGTTGGTTGTTCACCCACTAATAGGGAGCGTGAACTGGGTTTAGACTGTGGTGGGACAGAAAGGTTTGTTTAACCCATCTTGTGTCTTAATCTCAGGTGGAGCAGCGCGTGCTCAAGGACTTCATGGCAGAGAAGATGCCGAGACTAACAGCCCATTTCCACTGTCACGGAGTGGACGTGTCCCTGGTCACCTCCGACTGGTTCCTAGCTGCGTTTGTGGAGAGGCTGACCAGTGACGTCCTGCTCAGAATTTGGGACGCCTTCCTGTACGAGGGCACCAAGGTCAATGGGGCTTGAGGAAGGGGTTAGGGTTTTTAGGCTACAGGTTACAGATGACAGGTTTTGGACGTATATTTCAGTGATATTGATGTTTTGATATGTGGATTGTACCATATTAAAGTTACTTTTCATAAAGGTAATTGAGTCAAATTCTTCAGAGAGGAATACCATTGCAATAATAGTCGGATGAGAGTGGTTGTTTGGTGTTTTAGACATATTTCCAGAATGGGTCTCTATGGTAGTACTGAGAAATGACAATAAGTCATTTAAATATACAGGCAACTGCCAAACTAAAGGAAACACGAACATAAAGTGTCTTAATATGGCATTGGGTCAACACAAGCCATCAGAACCGTTTCAATGTGTCTTGGCAGAGATTCTACAACTGGAACTCTATTTGAGGGATGCGACTCCATTCTTCCATGATAAATTCCATAATTTGGTGTTTTGTTGATAATGGTGAAAAACGCTGTCTCAGGTGCCACTCCAAAATCTCCCATGTGTTTAATTGGGTTGAGATCTGGTGACTGACACACACACACACACACACACACACACACACACACACACACACACACACACACACACACACACACACACACACACACACACACACACACACACACACACACACACACACACTTTAAACCCCCTATGCTCCTTTGAGACCCCTCTTTCAAAGTCACTAAGATCTCTTCTAGCTATGGTAGGCAAAATAATGGGCAACTGGGCATTTTTATACATGATGGGATGTTTTAATTGCTTAATTCACTTTGGAACCACACCTGCTTTCAATATACTTTGTATCCCTCATTTACTCAAGTGTTTAGTTTATTTATCAGTAATAAAGGAAGCACTTATATCCAAAAAACAAAAAGGATTATGTAATTCACTGGGGTCAAGCTTCCTGACATCCAGGACCTATATACTAGGCGGTGTCAGGGGAAGGCCCCAAAAATTTGTCAATGACTCCAGTCACCCAAATCATAGACTGTTCTCTCTGCTAACGCACAGCAAGCGGTACCGGAGCGACCAAGTCTAGGTCTAAAAGGCTCCTTAACAGCTTCTACCCCCAAGCCATAAGACTGCTGAACAATTAATAAAATGGCCACCCGGACTATTTACATTGAAACCCCCCTCCTTTGTTTTTACACTGCTGCTACTCACTGTTTATTATCTACGCATAGTCACTTTACAAATGACCTTGACTATCCTGTACACATTCACTATTGTCATAGTAGCAAGAAACATTACTACTTAATGGACATAATATTTTATCACATATTTTTACAGGTGATATTTCGCTATGCATTGGCGCTCTTCAAATACACAGAAGAGGACATTCTGAAGATTCATCATAGTGTGGATATCTACCAGTACCTCCGTTTCATCACCAGAACCATCACAGACAGCAGGTAAGATATGTTATCCCCTAAGCTCTTCTATAGATCTAATGAAGGACAATCTGATTGATGGCAATTAAACCAACTGCAGTAGTGCAACAATATACAATGTTAATTGCCTTGTGATGACAAATTTATTTGGCAGTCATTTTTCTTTTATTTGTAATCTCAGTAGCTAGGTTACCATCCATTTGGCGGCAGATTTCCGTGCGACTATTCTAAAAATAATGTGCACATTTTCCCACCAGAGGTGTGTTTCCATCAAACTGAATTGGTACAGATAAATCTTCTTTGGGATTTTTTTCACTTTTGGATGAATATCGTTCCCAGAGTGAACTGCCTCCTACTCAGTCCCAAATGCTAACATATGCATATTATTATTAGTATTGGATAGAAAACACTCTGATGTTTCTAAAATTGTTTGAATTATGTCTGTGAGTATAACAGAACTCATATGGCAGGCAAAAATCTAAGAAAAAATCCAAACAGGAAGTGGGAAATCTGAGGTTTGTAGTTTTTGAACTCAGCCCCTATCAAATTCACAGTGGGATATGTGTTATTTTGCACTTCCTAAGGCTTCCACTAGATGTCAACTGTCTTTAGAACGTTGTTTCAGGCTTCTCGTGTGAAGGGGGCCGGATGGAAGCTGTTTGACTAAGAGGTCTGCCAGCAGCCTCGTTCTCAGTAATGCGCATTTCACATGAGAGGTATCTCTTGTTCCATTGCTTTTCTACAGACAATGGAATTCTCCGGTTGGAAAATTATTGAACAGTTATGATAATAACATCCTAAAGATTGATTCTATACTTAGTTTGACAAGTTTCTTCGACCTGTAATATAACTTTTTGAACTTTTTGTCCGACTGGACCTGAACGCGATTTTGGATTTGTTTACCAAACACCCTAACAAAATAAGCTATTGGACATAAATGAACATAAATGATGGACATTATCGAACAAAACAAGCATTTATTGTGGAACTACGATTCCTGGGAGTGCATTCTGATGAAGATCATCAAAGGTAAGTGAATATTTATAATGCTATTTATGACTAATGTTGACGACCCAACATGGCGGATATTTCTCTGGCTGGTTTGGGCTCTGAGCGCCTCTCCTTAATGCAACCGCTGTGTCAGATTTTTTTTTAACTTTACGGAAAAAGACATGCATGCAATAATCTGAGACGGCGCTCAAAAGTAAAACCACCACAGCCGCAAAGATGGTTCCTTTACCTTTGATGATCTACATCAGAAAGCACTACAGGAATCCCAGATCCACAAGTTTGTTTTGTTCGAAAATGTCCGTTATTTATGTCCAAATACCTTCTTTTGTTAGCGCGTTTGGTATACATATCCAAGCGCTAATTCTGGTCAACGTTATATTTGACAAAACGTCAAAAATATATATTATCGGTCGAAGAAACATTTCAAACTAAGTACAGAATCAATCATTAGGATGTTTTTAACATATAGCTTCAATAAAGTTCCAACCGGAGGATTCCTTCTTGTCTTCGTGAGCAATGGAACGCAAGTGACTACCATGAGGAAAAAGCACGATCACAAAATGGCTGCTTGATGGACATCTGATATATTCTGCTCTCATTCACTCCCACAACAATATAGAAGCCTCATTATAATTTCTATTGATGGTTGACATCTAGTGGAACCCCTAGGCAGTGCAACAACATTCATATCTCAAGGGGATTTCATTGGGGACTCTGGTGAATACATACAAACTCAGATTTCTGACTTCCTGTTTTGATTTCAACTCAGGATTTTGCCTGCCAATATGAGTTCTGTTATACTCACAAACATCATTCAAACAGTTTTAGAAACGTCAGAGTGTTTTCTATCCAATTCTAATAATAATATGCAAATATTAGCAACTATGACTGAGGAGCAGGCCATTTGATATGGGCACCTTTCATCCAAGCTACTCAGTACTGCCCCTGCAGCCATAAAAAGTTAATGGTTCGTCGGAGGGCATAACGGGATTATAAACTTCAGGGCTACTTGAAAGCGGCAGCTCTACCCTTTTGCTCAGTGCGGATGTTGCCTGTAATCCATGGCTTCTGGTTGGGGTATGTACATACTCTCTTGCTACAGCTTATCATGAGATACTCTACCTCAGTTGAGCAAAACCTTGAGACTTCCTTAGATTTTGTGCACCAGCTGTTGTTTACAAATATACATAAACCGCCACCCCTTGTCTTACCAGAGGCCGCTGTTCTATCCTGCTGAAAAAGCTTAAAACCTGCCAGTTGTATGTTATTCATGTCGTCGTTAAGCCACGACTCGGTGAAACATAAAATATTACAGTTTTTAACGTCCCTTTGGTAGGATATACGTGAATGTAGTTTGTCTATTTTATTATCGTTGGCTAATAGAACTGATGGTAAAGGTAGATTACCCTCTCGGCGACAGATCCTTACAAGATCCTTACAAGACCTGGACCTTACCTGGAACTTCGTCCTCGATACCGCCGTCTCTTTCTCCTGCGAATGACGGGGATGAGGGCCTTGTCGGGCATCTGAAGTAAATCCTTCCCATTCGACTCGTTGAAGAAAAAGTATTCCTCCGGTATGGGTGGGTATTGCTGTCCTGATATCTAGAAGCTCTTTTCGGTCATAAGACACGGTGGCAGAAACATTATGTACAAATAAGTTACGAATAACGCTAAAAAACATACACAGTAGCATAATTGGATACTGGATCATCAAACAGCAGCCATCTCCTTCGGCGCCATTCTCTCAAGTATGCCTCAGGTAATTAATCCGCATTAAATGGTTGGATGGAAACCTGGTTATAGAGACTGTTCTTCTCCCCAAAACGATTTTAATACAATTCCCATGAATTTGTCAACACTTGTCAACAGGACTGAAAATACTTCTATATACTTATAGTGTGTGACAACATAAGCATCAAAATATACAACTGATACACACAAATCACACACTGCTTTTTCCTTCCCTCCACAGGAGACTGACAACCATTGCATTCAGCGACATGAACCCGTTTCCTTTCAGGCTGCTCCGTCAGAGACGGGCCCTGCACCTTCAGTGTGTGCATGTACAGTTGAGTGAGTTAGAGCGTATCCAGAGGGAGCTGGGTAGAGAGCGACGCCAGCACAAGGACAGGGAGCTTGGGCTCGTTTCCAGCGAGGATGAGGGGGACACATGAGCTCTGGATAAAATGCTCTGGCCAGCGTCCTGTTACTCACTTATCTCGGTAGATATTGTCGGTTTGTCATTTCTTGTTTGATGTTTTCAATGTTCATGTTTTATTGTCACGTGCATAAATACAGTGAAATGCCTTTCTTGCAAGCTCTTTCGCAACAATGCAGTAATCAATATCAATAGTACTATAAAATGTATAAAGTAGAATAAAAAATGACGAGAAATAGAAATTAGAACACGAGGAAGCAAGTAAGCTATATACAGGGTCAGTACCAGTACCATATCTACAATGCCATATTTACAATGTGTTGGGAGTGGTAGGAGTAGATACATCGAGCTCCAAAAGTATTGGGACAGTGACACATTTGATGTTGTTTTGGTTCTGTACTCCAGCACTTTGGATTTGAAATGATACAGTGACTGACTGTGAGGTTAAAGTGCAGACTGTCAGTTTAAATCTGAGGGTATTGTCACCCATATCAGGTGAACTGTTTAGAAATTTCAGCCCTTTTTGTACATAGTCTCCCCCCCCCCCATTTTAGAAGACCAAAAGTATTGGGACAAATTCACTTGCGTGTATTACAGTAGTAAAACGTTAAGCATTTGGTCCCATTTTCATAGCACGCAATGACTACATCAAGCTTGCGACTCTGTTGGATGCATTTGCTGTTTGTTTTGGTTGTGTTTCAGATTATTTTGTGTCCCAAAAAAATGCATGGTCAGAATGTTTCAAAACACTTCTGCATTACTGTGGGTGCTACCCTATTTATGGATAATCCTGAATGAATTGTGAATAATGAGTGAGAAAGTTAGAGGCATAAATATTTTTCTCACTCATCATTATTCATGATTCATTCAGGACTTTGTAACTGTCCCAATACTTTTGAAACTCACTCTTTGTATAGGGCTAAATTGACTAGGCATCAGGATATATGATATGTGGCAGACCAGGGGGTTTGGTCAAGATGTTTACACAGATCAGACACTGACAGAGTAGGATTAGCTCAGTTTCAAGGGTGTTTATTTAAATAATAAATCAAAAAGAAAAGGATAGGATAGGTCTCCCCCATGAGACCCTCTACGGGATACCGTCTTCTGGGCTCCAGGTCTTGCTGTATCCTGCCAGGATCAAAACTGCACTCACTCCTGTTACCTCTGTAACCATCCCCAACTATACAGGAGTCCTTTCTTCCCCCCCACTCTCCTCCTGTGTGCTGCCCTTCTGGCAGCTTTATGGGCCTTGCACAGCTGGTGTGCAATCAGCCCTTGATTACACACCAACTCCCAATCAGCTCCCATTAGTCCTGGCTGGAGAACCCGTCGAGACCTGGCATGTCCAGAAGATGGAGCCATCGCCTCGTGATGTACACACCGTCTGTCACCAGGCCTCGATGAGTCTCCCCCTGGTGGCTGACTTGCTGTATGCCACAAATTATTGTGTGTGTGTGTGTGTGTGTGTGTGTGTGTGTGTGTGTGTGTGTGTGTGTGTGTGTGTGTGTGTGTGTGTGTGTGTGTGTGTGTGTGTGTGTGTGTGTGTGTGTGTGTGTGAGCAAATGAAGCGTGAGTGTGCATAATCAGTTAATAAATAATGCAAAAATACTGTGCTGTTGTACCATTGCAAAGCGGGCTTGAGTGCTAGAAACATGCTTTGTAAATCTGTATTATGATTTATTTAATGGTGAGATAAGTATAGCTAGTTATGGCTTAGCAGATAATAAGAAAATAAGAAAAGACAATCAGTATTTACCTGGCTAAAGAGAAGGAATATAATATCTATTGTTTACAGGAAATGTATTTAACAATTTTAGATGTAGTTGTGTGGAAAAAGGACTGGGGGCGAAATAAACTTCTCCGATGGGCAAAGAAACTCAAAAGGGGTGTTGATATTAATTAACAATATTTTTTTCAGAATGTGCAAACTGTTCAAACAGATCCGCAACGTAGATGGATTATTTTAAATATGTTATTGGACCATAAACATATTCATCTAATTAATCTATACGGTCCAAATAATGATGATCCGCGCCACTTTGAAACTACAGTATATATAATAATGTTTCAAGACTACAAGCAATACACTATTTTTATGGTGGGAGATAATGCGGTTTTACATACCTTAATTTGGGGCAGCAGGTAGCCTAGTGGTCAGAGCGTTGGGCCAGTAACCAAAAACTTGCTGGATCGAATCCCTGAGCTGATAAGGTAAAAATCTGTCATTCTTCCCCTGAACAAGCCAGTTAACTCACTGTTCCCCGGTAGGCTGTCATTGTAAATAAGAATTTGTTCTTAACTGACTTGCCTGGTTAAATAATAATTTTTTATTAAATGGACCGTAAAGGAAATCACACTACGAACTATCACCCTTATGCACTTAATAAGGTAATCACAAATATCATGGATATATTGGAACTAGTGGATATATGGAGACTTAAATATCCTGACCTAGTAAGATATACATGGCAGATGCTCAGTCAAATTAGTCGTCTTGACTACTTTGTCATTCTCGCTGGCACCAAAAGTAAAAAAAAAAAACTGTGGATAGGGGACAGAATGCGGTCGGACCATCAAATAATTGGCATATACATTACTCTTACAGAATTTCCACATGGGCGAGGATATTGAAATTTTTGTTTTTAACCAGGATAGAATAATTTATAACGGACTTTTTCCGACATAACATCCCCTTATGGTATGGGACACTTTCAAATGTGCCTTTAGAGGCCATGCATTTCAGTACACATTTTTAGATCAAAATAGTTCATATTAACAAAGTAAATAGAGGGACTAATGGTACAGATAGAAAGTAATGAAAAATATGCCATAGAGGCACAGAATACATTAGAGGAAAAACAAAAGGAAATGGAACTTATTCAAAGATTAAGTGTAATATATTAAATAAAGAGAACTGGATGGAATTTGGGAAAAAAATGCTCCAAATTATTTTTTCATCTTCAACATAGACTATCATTTTTTTACTGAAACTTGTTACCTATGATTCACCAAACAATATTTTGAAAAGAGGAAGCAAAGTACTTTAAGAATTTGTTTTCGTTTCAGTCTCCTCAATCTCCATAAACCGAAGTTAGCTCTAAGAATTTTTTTCTACTAATAATGTAAAATTAACAGCTGTACAGAAAGATGCATGTGAAGGCCAAATTACAGAGGAGGAACTTCTTGATGTAATTAAAGCCTTTAAGTCAGGGAAAACTCCAGGGCTGGATGGTGTTAGGTTCTAAATATCAGAGTAAGAACTTGACAGACACTATGAAAGCTTAAACCAAGTTTATTCATCCCAAAGGATCGAACAGCTGAACAGACAAAGACATGGTTCTACCAGTGGTGGTATATATACCTCCATTTGGGGTGGAGTCTCCTCGCTAAACATTGCGTCTGCATTGCTAGGCAGGAAATTAAGTGATATGTGCCATAAACTGTTCCTTCTCCTTAATGTGACCTGATCTCGACCCCCTTCATCACCAATCCACGGCTCTCTCCCCTTATCAGTGCTGCTACATGTGATTGTTTTTATTTTCTTCTAATGATCAATTAGCCTTTTAAAATGATCAACTTGGATTAGCTAACACAATGTGCCATTGGAACACAGGAGTGATGGTTTCTGATAACGAGCCTCTGTATGCCTGTGTAGATATTCCATAAAAAATGTGCCGTTTCCAGCTACAATAGTCAGTTACAACATTAACAATGTCTACACTGTAGATCAATTTTATGTTATTTTAATGGACAAAAAATAGCTTTTCTTTCAAAAACAAGGAGTTTTCTAAGTGACCCCAAACTTTTGAACGGTAGTGCACATTTATAAACGGGAAATTTTATTGCCGGTAATAACTCTTCTCATTATAACCACCATTTGTCCCTGCTTTCCTGTCTCGAGTGGCATGGTAATGAAAGATCGGCATCTCAACTCTTGATAACTCCATGAGGAAATAATAGTATCCCATAAGATAATGGTAAAATAGACTAGTGACTGGTGTTTCTCATTCATTTTATAATTAAATCCCACCTGTTTCGATCATTTCTCCTAAACAATATCATAACCTCCATCGATAAGAGTGCAGCTGTATTCATCGACCTGGCCAAGGATTTCGACTCTGTCAATCACCACATTCTTATTGGCAGACTCAACAGCTTTGGTTTCTCAAATGACTGCCTCGCCTTGTTCACCAACTACTTCTCTGATAGAGTTCAGTGTGTCAAATCGGAGGGCCAGTTGTCCAGACCTCTGGCAGTCTCTATAGGGGTGCCACAGGGTTCAGTCCTCTGGTCGACTCTTTTCTCTGTATACATCAATGATGTCGCTCTTGCTGCTGGTGATTCTCTGAACCACCTCTACGCAGATGTGACCATTCTGTATACTTCTGGCCCTTCTTTGGACACTGTGTTAACTAACCCCCAGACAAGCTTTAAATGCCATACAACTCTCCTTCCGTGGCCTCCAATTGCTCTTAAATGCAAGTAAATCTTCAATGCTCTTCAACCGATCGCTGCCCACACCTGCCCGCCTGTCCAGAATCACGACTCTGGACGGTTCTGACTTAGAATATGTGGACAACTACAAATACCTAGGTGTCTGGTTAGACGGTAAACTCTCCTTCCAGACTCACATTAAGCATCTCCAATCCAAAATTAAATCTAGAATGGGGTTCCTATTTTGCAACAAAGCATCCTTCACGTGTTACTCTGAGTTGTTGTTTATGTCGCACTGCTTTGCTTTATCTTGGCCAGGTCGCAGTTGTAAATGAGAACTTGTTCTCAACTGGCCTACCTGGTTAAATAAAGGTGAAATAAAACTGAAATTAAACTATGCGAAATCTTAATCAGCAATCCAGAAGTATTAATTATAAACCAAACATGATAATGGTAAATCCACTGCCCATACTCCAATCATTAAACGTTTGTTTTAATTCACCCCATCGTTTATTTAGCATGTTAGCAGCATCCTTAGACACGCCGACATTATCTCGCCACCGAGTCTAACGATACACTGGTCTCTTTTCCCCATAAAATGTCAAGTTAATTTTAGGTTTGGTAAACCCAATGCTAATTCTTCGTGACCCCTCCACCTTTTCGTCCATTCTATAAATCTATTTCAGAATAAGACGACATAAAATGTAAATCTATTTCATAATAAAACAACATTTAATGTCTCATGAGATTAGGTTTTCTGAGTTTGCAAGGAATGTTTGGCCAGATCATTTTAATTTGTTACCTTTAGAATTCATCCCCCTGGCATTTCGCCTAGATCCAAAATACTTTTCCCCGTAGCAAATTCAGCCCGTTTCTCATGATAAGGAACCCGCAATATTTGATCCCTGGCATCTTTTCTAAAATGTTGTTTGAGACTTGGGCTCCCTTCACATAGAAACTGTAATATCTATGAGCCACTATTGATGAACCGAGGCCATACACTGCTATGTAACATTTTCCTGTCCCGCTGCTTTCAAAAGGATTTGTTGCTGTTGTTTTGACAAAGATGCAATGCTTGTATCCCTGAATGCAGCGGGCTCAATTCCTACCTTACACTCTCTTTTCCAGTGACCAATAGCCCCACACCTTTCCTCCCTGTTTCCTTGTCTTACTTGGGCCATTGAAACCACTGTTAGTGACTTTCACTGTGGCTGCATTAACAGCTCATACATCTGCGGAGTAAACGGAATTAGCTTCTCTCTCCACACCGCTTGTACTATTTCATTCCAGTGAGAATGCTGGTCAAATATCCTACCATCAAAGCCAACGTACATATTCCATCAATGTACTCACGTACCCAGTTTTTCTGAGGCTGAGTACATCTACTAATTCCGGGTTTATCGGTTTGTAATTTTTATTGATAGAACGCTGACATCAAAACGCTGGTATATTGCGCTTTTGATTCTGGTTTTATGTCATTGTGCCAAGTCACAATTGCCTACCGGAATTCTCTATTAGATTGGAATTTTCTGTTAGCCGGGAATTGCTGACCAATTTTATCCAGTTTGCAAAATTTTCCCATATTTGAGCCGAATTGCTCAAGTGCATTCTGCACGTGTGACTTTTTCAGCACCTCTATGGCTCTATTAAACTTCTCTTCTTCTAGCCCTGCTTTACTGGGAGCATCGGGTCCGCCGGTCGCCATTTCAATAGTTATTATTCTGACGCTTCCCCGGACGGTGTCCAGGATGTTTAGACTTCTTCACTCCAATCTCTAAATCCCACCTTCTATTAACTGTTTTCCAAGGTAGCGCTACCAACTTCCCGGTAGAATAGTTAGGGTATTTGTGCCTATTAATTGGTCACAGCACTTCATACCTTGTATTAGAACCAATAATATAGCGTCTGCAAATGTATTGCTGGAGAATACGCATGACCTAATTAATGTCTTATTCCAGTGTTGTGCCTCAAATATCACTGTTGTTGATAATACACCTTACCAAAATTATTCACACTTGTTTTCTTTTTTCCACATAATCCGCAATAGGGCATAAGCCAACCTCTCTCCATATTGCTACCTTCTTTTAATCATGACTGTGGCTTTCTTTCAGAATTTATAGGCAACTCTTTATCACTATCCACATACACTCTGCTGCCTCACTTCCACTATGGCTGGGACTTTCGTCCCTCTTACAGATCTCGCAGGGGAATACCCACACTAGGGATCTATCCTATACGGAACCAACCCTACACTGGATCTTGCAGAAGAAAACCTCCACTCGGGACCTATCCTTAAAGGAACCTACCCTACACCATATTTTACCTGGATCTCGTAGAGGAAAACCTCCACTCTGGACCTGTCCTTAAAGGAACCTACCCTACACCATGTATTTACAACCGATCGTTACACAATGGGCCTACTGAATAAACTCAGGCTTTCTAGGTCCGTATCCTATAATTGTTCAGTCTACGATTCTCATCTCCCCAAGATTGTCAAAATTAGTGGAAACAGGTGTAGGAACTGTGCCTACCTTGTTTGTTGCCAGCTCCTGCTCTATTGATCTGGACACTCTGGTTTGACTATGAATCCTGCTGAACCCTGCTCGCAGTGCCAACTGTTCTGAATTTCAGAGTAAGAACTCGACGGACGCTATGAAATCTTAAACCAAGATTATTCATCCCTAAGGATCGAACAGCTGAACAGTCAAAGACATGGTTCCACCAGTGGTGGTATATATGGGTGATTCTGCAACTTTGGCACTTTGGCCCAGCAGGCATTCAGAAATTAAAATGTATTGAAACACCATTTTACCAGTATTATAATTGTCTTTGATTCGTCTATAAATAATATCTGATAATGGCTGCAATCGTACTATGCAGGAATTGATTTATCATTTTTCTCAGACAGCCATAGACAAATTTCCATCACATCATTAAACATCCATTTTAGTTGAAAATGAAATATCATACAATTCTTTTATAACACATTTCTTATACATTTGTACATTAACTTGCATTGAATATTATTTGAAAAGGTTTTCCTCAAATTAATAATTCAACACAATGCTTGAATATATAAACTTGTCTTTGAGACAGTTGAAAATATTTAGCATTAAAAAAAGAAGATATTTCCACCTAACCTTTTTGTGAGATTATGATAACAACCATATAATTTCCCTATCTAAAACAAATCAATCAATGTAAATTATACACAATATACTAATTTACGTAAAATTGTGGGTGTGGTGGAAATGACAAAGTGTGGTGGAAATGAAATCTATGAAAAAACAAAAAAACTTGAAAGCAATATTTTACTGCAAACATTTTGAACAACCACTGTAGAACATTTAATTAATTTAAGAAAAAGTAAGATTCCAAACGTGGGCAGAGGTCAAGGAAGTAGGCCAGTGTTTTTGAGAGATGAGCCCAGATTGCAGAGGGGTCATCCGCATAGAAGAGCTCAGTGAGCAAAGTGAAACTGTATCATTTGTGGTATGTCCAACACAGGTGTGGAGGGTCACCTGCATGTGAGAATCACCAAAGTGAACGGCCTGGATTTCACTGGTGTATTTACACAGGTAGTTCTCTCTTTGGCACAACTTTGGTTTTAGAAGTGGGGTTGAAGTAATTATTAGAATTTGTTTTATCCAGTTGAATAAACACTCCAAACAGCCTACCGGACCACTCGGAGGTGTCTGTATGGTCCTAAAGCACACCGTTGCCTCATTTTGCATCTCATTCAAAGGATAAAACTGGAGGGGACAAAAATACAATTTCAGAATGTGAGGGGGACATGCCCCCCCCCATTCCCAGTGAAAGTTGCAACCCTGAGTTCTCTGCAAAGTCAATATGCACAATGATCTCTTTCCACAGATACTCTTTTAATTCTATCAGTTTGGAGTATTGGTGTCGAATGTTGTACATGTGTTTCCCTAACTTCTCTTTCAATCCTTTGGAGAAGTCCTCCAGTAGAATATGGAGTGTGCCACACACCTTTTCTTATAGTGTCAAATGGACAGTAAACTTCTCCATGTTTCCCTCTTTGTTTTTCCTTCTCTCTCTCTTCAGCTTTATTTTTCCACTCAAACCACCATGTCTGCTCAACAGCATCAAAGGAAAATGTTTAAGCTCTTTGGCTTGGCAAAGGGAGAACTCTGTGTACATGCACTCTTTCTTCAGGTTCTCACAGCACAAAGACTCAATAAGGTTTGATTGTTGCTGCAGCTGATCACTTGTGATGTTGTAGTTTGCCCACCATGAATTGGAGGTTGGCGTAGGTTTTGCAGAGGCATGTGTCCCTATCCTGGATTGTTGTCTTGACAACCCCAAAATACGTATTTTAAAGGATTCATAGTAGTACATTTTAATCTCTGAATATTCCCTCTTAAAATCCTGATAATGGTTCTGAATTGTGCCATTCAAGAAGAGCTTCTGATTTTTTTTCTTGTTCCTCGTTAGTGTGTCCTTTCTCCCAATTGTTGCTCTACTGTTGACATCATGTTCATAGAATCTAGTGATTTTCTCTTCTGTGGCTGTGCTAATTATGTTACACTGCTTTTTCCTAGAATATTGAAGACTTGTTGGCCTGTTTTCATTTGCTCTCATTGCTTTTACTGAAAATCCAAATTCTCTGTTTGCAGCTTTGACCAGGCCATACTTTCTCAGGATGTTGCCTCTAAGCATTTTTGAAGCCACTTGTTTGTCGTTGGCACTGCACATTTTTTGATACTTTTGCTTAAACTCTGCAATGATGTCATTTTAAAACCATAAAATCCTTCTCAAGATCTTCGGAGTTCCCTTTTTTTTCTGTTTTGTCTTTAGGGAATCTTGTCTATCCATTTTCTTCATCAGTTGATCATACCTTTTTTTGTATTTCTCAGTTTTCCGTTAAGCTTTATCAAGTTTGACATATGTCATGCAAAGATCTCTATGTTTTTGAGCAAACTCTTCCAACCTTTTTCCTTCCAGCAAGTATTAGACTTCTCATTCCTGTTGTAGATGATGAGGAAGGGGTATCAGCTAGCAGCTCACTAGCTTTAAGAACCAGCTGTCAGAGCAGCTCACAGATCACTGCACCTGTTCATAGCCCATCTGTATACAGCCCATCTATCTACCTCATTCTCATACTGTATTTATTTATTTAGCTCCTTTTGCACCACAGTATCTCTACTTGCGCATCCATCTTTTGCACATCTACCATTCCAGTGTTTAATTGCCATATTGGAATTACTTCGCCACCATGGCCTATTTCTTGCCTTAACTCCCTTATTTCCACTCACTGTATATAGACTTTGTTTTCTTTTTTTCTACTGTATTATTGACTGTATGTCTTGTTCATTCCATGTGTAACTATGTTGTTATATGTGTCAAACTGCTATGCTTTATCTTGGCCAGGTCGCAGTTGCAAATGAGAACTTGTTCTCAACTAGCTTACCTGGTTAAATAAAGGTGAAAAAAATAAATAAATCAGGGCGTGCATCAGGGCAGGTAAGATGGCCTCATGTTCTGGCTGCAAGTCATCTGGTGACTAAGGTGTTGCGTTGCCTGATAGGTAGATCTCCAATGCAACTGTTCTCTTTAAAGTCTGTCTTCTATTCCGTTGGTTGCATTTCCATTGCCATCTCTTGCTTCTTTGTTCTCGCTTTGTAAGTTCATAGATAGATATCACTTATCCCTTCTCTTTTTTCTTCCAGTATCTCTCCCCGTCTTTTTGCAGATGTTTCTGGATCATTTTTTATTTCGTTTTTATGTCTGTGACCTCTATGCTGTTTTTTGTGGCATCTTCTAAAAACAAAGAAAAATACTACTTAAGGTTTGCAATTGTGCACACCTTGGTGCATTTTCTAGATTAAAGTCATTTAAAACATGATTAAATAAGCCTAAATAAAAAAAATTTTAAAAAAAAATGGATTTTTGTCATTACCACCACGTTCTGTCATTTCCATCACAGTTAAGTTTGTGATGGAAATGAAACTTCTGCTGTTTTTGGAGAAAAATGACAGACTGCTTAGCATGCTTTGGCCAGTATTACAGCTAGCATATGGTTTAGACTAAATACATCATATATATTTTAAAAATCTCAATTCTACCACAAATTACAGCCCGGTTGGAAATGACTGATAATAAAAATATTCTCTACACAAGCAACATTTACCTAGATTTTTCTTCAACTTCTGGACATCACATCTGGAACAACTGTCCTCTGCAGCCATGTGCGTCAGTGTCGCAATGTTTCCATGGTAACTCAATTAACATTCTCTTGACAAAACTTTATTAAAGAGGAATTTGCTCTCAGTGGTGGAAATGACACCACTACCAAAGGACGGGTATATTTTGTGTAAATAACAATATAAAGGGCATACGCACAATAAATATTGATATAGATTTTATTTAATTGACTCTTTCTCTAGAAGATAACATTACATTAATGTGTAATTATTCATGTTTTTTCATAGAAAAACACAGTAGAAGCTCGAAAGTCTGTCAGGGACAAGGGCAAAAAAGTGAAATTGAGGTATAAAATGCATCTGAAAAGTAGCTAAAATACTTGATAGAGAGGTGTTGAAAAAAACATGGCGTGATTGTAGTGTGAACTTAACGAATAAAGAATTTTATAACATCCACAAAATTGACCCTGTGGACATAAAAGTTCCCGTAGTTGCAGAATTACCCATATATCCCAATTTATTGCTAGGCAGGAAATTAAGTGATACGGGCAATACACTCTTCCTTCTCCCTTAATGTGACCTGAACTGACCTCGATCCCCTTCATCACTAATCCACGGCTCTCTCCCCTTATCAGTGCTGCCACATGTGATCATTTTCCCTACACTCAGTACATTCCAAACTTAATTGCACTGATCACATACATTCCTCCTACAGATACCCATTCACTTCTGGTGTAGACCCTAGACTATAGCACCCCTCATGTCTCTAACTTAACTAATGATTAATAATATTTAAAGTTTAGAAATCCGAACCCATCAATGGCATATCATGTTCAATTTAAAACTACTAAAAAGTGTGTGCCCTCAGGCCTGGAGGGAAGCAAATGTAATTCTGCTATCTAAGAATAGTAAAGCCCAATTTACTGGCTCAAATAGCTGACCAATCAGCCTGTTACCAACCCTTAGAAAACTTCTGGGAAAAAAAATGCATTTGACCAGATACAATGCTATTTTTCAGGAAACAAATTCACAACAGACTTTCAGCACACTTATAGGGAAGGACATTCAACAAGCACAGCACTTACACAAATGAAGAGAGATATTGATGATAACATATTTTGGGGGGGTTGTTTTGTTAGACTTTTGTTATTGACCAAATACTTATTTTCCACCATAATCTGCAAATAAATTCATTAAAAAATCCTACAATGTGATTTGCACAATTGGTGGCTGACCAAATACTTTTTTGCCCCACTGTATATTGTAATACATCAAAAGTTGGTTTCAATTTCAGTTTAATCCACCACAAAAGACAGAACAAATATTACAACAACTATTATTGTAAGGACATATATAGAGGGGCAATCAGCAAAACGAAGGAGTCCAGGTGAGTCCAATGGAGCGCTGATACGCGCCCTCGAGCGCCAGAGGGGGAGTGGGAACAGACATCCGGCATCCCACCTGGGCGAGCCTGACTGGCCGACCGAGGCATGGAACCCTGACAAGCCGGCTGAAGCGTGGGAGCCTGACCAACTGGCTGAGGCATGACGTGGGGTACGAACCTGCCGAGCCAACCGATGCAAGGAAACCTCTCGAGCCAGCATGAAGCACCCCCAGTCCCCACTACGTCACCAACCAAAACAAAAAACTGATGCTGAAGGTTGATGCGTGTAACGAAGGTGACAGGTGTGCGCAATGAAGGGCCACCTGGCACCTTCGAGCGCCAGAGAGGGGGAGCGGGAGCAGGCGTGACAATTATGGTTAAACTCAAATGTACTAATTGAATTTTAAATAACAGAATAATCTTTGTAAATTATATCATAAATAGGACTGGTGGAGTTATTTCATACATGCAGCTCCACCCAAAATTACAACCAACTAATTGCAGCATTACTGCAAAAATGGAAAAGGCAACTTGTCTGTCGGCCCTGCATTAAAGACCAAAATTGGTTAAAGATAATTGTGATGAATAAAAAAGTATACCAGTTTCATTTAAGGATAAAACAATTGACAGCTGGGCCATATAGATAGCTAAATAGTTGGGAAGAGATTTTTGATGTACCGATTTCATGGCACATGGTTAATGTACTGATACACAAAACTTTGAGTTTTTCAATTTAAATGATTATACAAAATCTTGCAACCAATAGAATGTTATATACATACAGTGCCTTGCGAAAGTATTCGGCCCCCTTGAACTTTGCGACCTTTTGCCACATTTCAGGAAGAATCAACTACAAGTGGGACACAATCATGAAGTGGAACGACATTTATTGGATATTTCAAACTTTTTTAACAAATCAAAAACTGAAAAATTGGGCGTGCAAAATTATTCAGCCCCCTTAAGTTAATACTTTGTAGCGCCACCTTTTGCTGCGATTACAGCTGTAAGTCATTTAAGAACAAATTCTTATTTACAATGACGGCCTACCAGGGAACAGTGGGTTCAGGGTCAGAACAACAGATTATTACCTAGTCAGCTCTGGGATTAGATCCAGCAACCTTTCGGTTACTGACCCAACGCTCTAACCGCTAGGCTACCTGTAGCCCCACTGTTCCCCGGAAGGCCGTTATTGTAAATAAGAATTTATTCTTAACGGACTTGCCAGGATTGAGGGAAAGATGAACTGAGCAAAGTACAGAGAGATCCTTGATGAAAACCTGCTCTAGAGCACTCAGGACCTCAGACGAGGGTGAAGGTTCACCTTCCAACAGGACAATGACCCTAAGCACACAGCCAACACAATGCAGGAGTGGGTTCGGAACAAGTCTCTGAATGACCTTGAGTGGCCCCACCAGAGCCCAGAATTGAGTCCAATCGAACATCTCTGGAGAGACCTGAAAATAGCTGTGTAACAAAGCTCCCCATGCAACCTGACAGAACTTGAGAGGATCAGCAGAGAAGAATGGGAGAAACTCCCCAAATACAGGTGTGTCAAGCTTGTAGCATCATACCCAAGAAGACTCAAGGCTGTAATCGCTTCAACAAAATACTGAGAAGAGGGTCTAAATACCTAAATAGTTGAAGTCGGAAGTTTACATACACCTTAGCCAATTACATTTAAACTCAGTTTTTCACAATTCCTGACATTTAATCCTTGTAAAAATTCCCTGTCAGTTAGGATCACCACTTTATTTAAAGAATGTGAAATGTCAGAATAATAGTAGAGAGAATTATTTATTTCAGCTTTTATTTCTTTCCTCACATTCCCATTGAGTCAGAAATGTACATACACTCAATTAGTATTTAGTAGCAATGCCTTCACATGTTTTTACTTGGGTCAAACGTTTTGGGTAGCCTTCCACAATAAGTTGGGGGAATTTTGGCCCATTCCTCCTGACAGAGCTGGTGTAACTGAGTCAGGTTCATAGGCCTCCTTGCTCGCACACGCTTCTTCAGTTCTGCCCACAAATGTTCTATAGGATTGAGGTCAGGGCTTTGTGATGGCCACTCCAATACCTTGACTTTGTCGTCCTTAAGCCATTTTGCCACAACTTTGGAAGCATGCTTGGGGTCATTGTCCATTTGGAAGACCCATTTGCGACCAAGCTTTAACTTCCTGACTGATGTCTTGAGATGTTGCTTCAATATATCCACATAATTTTCCTTCTCATAATGCCATCTATTTTGTGAAGTGAAGTCCCTCCTGCAGCAAAGCACCCCAACAACATGATGCTGCCACCCCTGTGCTCCAAGGTTGGGATGGTGTTCTTCGGCTTGCAAGCCTCCCCCTTTTTCCTCCAAACATAACGATGGTCATTATGGCCAAACGGTCCTATTTTGGTTTCAGACCAGAGGACATTTCTCCAAAAAGTACCATCTTTGTCCCCATTTGCAGTTGCAAACCATAGTCTGACTTTTTTATAGAGGTTTTGTAGCAGTGGCTTCTTCCTTGCTGAGCGGCCTTTCAGGTTATGTCAATATAGGACTCGTTTTGGTGTGGATATTGTCACGATCGTCGTAAAAAGGAGACCAAGGCGCAGCGTGATATGAATACATGTTCTATATTTAATGAAGAAAGAACACTAAAACAAACTTACAAAACAACAAACGAACGTGACGCTCTATATAAACAGTGCAGACACAGGCAACTAGACATAGGCAATAACCCACAAAATACCCAAAGAAGATGGCTGCCTAAATATGGTTCCCAATCAGAGGCGATACACACCTGCCTCTAATTGAGAACCAATGTAGGCAACCATAGACATACAGTATAAAAACACCTAGATAGTAAACAACCCCAAAACCCTGCAAAACCCCTAGACAGTACAAAAAACACATACATCACCCATGTCACACCCTGACCTAACCAAAACAATAAAGAAAACAAAGAATACTCAGGTCAGGGTGTGACAGATATAGATACTTTTGTGCATGTTTCCTTCAGCATCTTCACAAGGTCCTTTGCTGTTGTTCTGGGATTGATTTGCACTTTTCGCACCAAAATACATTAATCCACAGGAGACCGAACAGGTCTCCTTCCTGAGCGGTATGACGGCTGCGTGGTCCCATGGTGTTTACACTTGTGTACTATTGTTTGCACAGATGGTACTTTCAGGCGTTTGGAAATTGCTCCCAAGGATGAACCAGACTTGTGGAGGTCTACAATTTTTGGCTGATTTATTTTGATTTCCCCATGATGTCAAGCAGAGGCACTGAGTTTGATGGTAGGTCTTGAAATACATCCACAGGTACACCTCCAATTGACTCAAATTATGTCAATTAGCCTATCAGAAGCTTCTAAAGCCATGACATCATCACAGCTGTTTATAGGCACAGTCAACTTAGTGTATATAAACTTCTGACCCACTGGAATTGTGATACAGTGAAACAATAAGTGAAACAATCTTTCTGTAAACAATTGTTGTAAAAATGACTTTTGTCATGCACAAAGTAGATGTCCTAACCGACTTGCCAGAACTATAGTTTGTCAACAAGAAATGTGTGGAGTGGTTGAAAAACTAGTTTTAATGACTCCAACCTAAGTGTATGTAACTTCCTACTTCAACTGTATGTAAATGTGATATCAGTTTTTTTATTTTTTATTCATTTGCAAAATTTTCTGAAAACCAGTTTTTGCTCCTGAGTGGCTCATCGATCTAAGGTACGTAATTAATCTCAGTGCAAGAGGCGTCACTATAGTACCTGGTTCAAATCCAGTTTGTATCACATCCGGCCGTGATTGGGAGTCCCATAGGGAGGCACACAATCATTGTAATTAAGAATTTGTTCTTAACTGACTTGCCAAGTTAACCTCTCTGGGATATGGCCAAAAGCCAGGGAAAATGCAGAGCGCCAAATTCAAATAAATTACTATAAAAATCTAACTTTCATTAAATCACACATGCAAGATAGCAAATTAAAGCTACACTTGTTGTGAATCCAGCCAACAAGTCAGATTTCAAAAAGGCTTTTCGGCAAAAGCAAACGATGCTATTATCTGAGGATAGCACCATAGTAAACAAAGAGAGAAAAGTATTTTTCAACCCTGCAGACACGACACAAAACGCAGAAATAAATGATAATTCATGCCTTACCTTTAACGAGCTTCTTTTGTTGGCACTCCAATATGTCACAAACATCACAAATGGTCCTTTTGTTCAATTAATTCTGTCGATATATATCCAAAATGTCCATTAATTTGGCACGTTTGATCCAGAAAAACACTGGTTCCAACATGCTCAACGTGACTACAAAATATCTCAAAGGTTACCTTTAAACTTTGCCAAAACATTTCAAACTACTTTTGTAATACAACTTTAGGTATTTTTTTTACGTAAATAATCAATCAAATTGAAGACGGGATGATCTGTGTTCAATACAGGAAGAAAACAAACTGAAGCATGCTTTCTGATCTAACAGTACACTTCAAGTGACCCTCGTTCAAGATGGCCGTACTTCTTCATTACACAAAGGAATAACCTCAACCAATTTCTAAAAACTGTTGATATCCAGTGGAAGTGATAGGAACTGCAAGAAGGTCTAAATGATGGATTCCAAATGAAAACCCATTGAAAAGAGAGTGACCTCAAAAAAAAAAATCTGAATGGTTTGTCCTCGCAAAATAAGTTCTGTTATACTCACAGACATGATTCAAACAGCTTTAGAAACTTCAGAGTGTTTTCGATCCAAATCTATTAATAATATGCATATCTTAACTTCTGGGGATGAGTAGCAGGCAGTTGAATTTGGGCATATATTTTATCCGGACGTGAAAATACTGCCCCCTGTCACCAAGAAGTTAAATAAAGGTTAAATCAATTTTAGAATAAGTCTGTAACCTAACAAAATGTGGAAAAAGTCAAGGGGTCTGAAAACTTCCCAAGACACTGTATCACGGTCTGATACCCCTAGAGTCAATGTCCACTCCCCTGTGGAAATCTAATTAGCATTAAAAAAATCCCCATAAAAAAGCATCTGTTTAAGATAGAGATATTTGAATGGTCTGTGTCTCAATTACAGGAGGTTGGTGGCACCTTAATTGGGGAGAACGGATAGAGCTCTTTTGAGGTGGACAAGTTCACCCAGACTACATTTTACAGATCCTTTATTATTGAGTCCACCTTTCATTTATTTTTTATGTATTTCATGAAATTGGACAGTACCGGTCAAAAGTTTTAGAACACCTACTCATTCAAGGTTTTTATTTTATTTTTTACTATTTTCTACAATGTAGAATAATAGTGAAGACATCAAAACTATGAAATGACACATATGGATACATGTAGAAACCAAATAAGTGTTAAACAAAAATAAGGTCATCTGATGCAGCACCACTCTCCTTCTTTGTAAAATAGCCCTTACACAGCCTGGGGGTGTATTTTGGGTCATTGTCCTGTTGAAAAACAAATGATAGTCCCACTAAGCCCAAACCAGATGGAATGGGGTATTGCTGCATAATGCTGTGGAAGCCATGCTGGTTAAGTGTGCCTTGAATTCTAAATAAATCACAGACAGTGTCACCAGCAAAACAACCCCACACCATAACACCACCACCTCCATGCATTACGGTGGGAAATACACAAGCAGAGATCATCCGATCATTCAAAGACACGGCGGGTGAAACCAAAAATCTCCAATTTGACTTTCACGAGACAACGGCTAATAAAGTTAATCATCATTGTCTGAGTGGTGGCTGATGTTCTAGCTAAAGTTGTAAAATGGTGACTTCACACAGGAAATGTGTTATTACGAGAGATAAATTGCCTGAGGATTCAATGTGCTACTCAAGCCCATTCATGTCGCTAAATAGCGACTGATGAAAGGCAATCACAAATCTCATTTGCCGACTGGATGAGCGAATGATGTTGCAAATGCTAACAGTAACTGTATGCCAAGTTCAGATGTAGCTAATATGCAGCTCACCGCAGCTAATATGGCTCATGCTCATGCTGTGAGTCAAAGATATCAGCTAAACAGCCAAGGAGAGAAACGAATCCATTCAAGTCTCATGTGAAAAACGGAATTGGGGGTGACAGTGGAATCGAATCACAGCTAAGTCAGAACCAAAACTATGCCAGCTGGCATGATAGATGCTCACCTAAAAATGCTATCTCTGGAAATGTGTTTCAGCCAATTACTGAAATGCTGTATACTCGATGCACTAACCCTTTCAACTCTAATGCTGTTTACTCCCATTACCCACACAGGATGCCAGCAGCTCTGCCCTCCTCTCCAGTCATGCCTCCTGTGGAAAACCACCGCTCAAAGTCGCAGGACAGCCATGGATGTATCCGTAGTGATGCTCTGCACACTGAAGGTAATGATGAAAACAGTCTCGCCCCAAGTGAGCAAGATCCAGTTTACGTGGTAGGCAGACCAGGCGTGTACATTAAGATATCTCATCTGACAGTGAAGACGAATAAACTACTCAGAAGGAGCAGTCACGGGCATGCCTTGATTTCGGGAGCCAGAGGACTGTGCTGTTTGGTGAACATGTGCCCTACTTCAACGCAAAGAACAGACCAAAGGTGCATGTCATAAGAATAGCATGCGCAGCCGTTCTCTAATCAGGGTGTGAGTACATTGTGCCTGGGAACGCACACTTCCGTGAACCTGTCAGAGGCAACGTGGTACTAAACCCAACTAAATGATTAATTGAAAAGGTTTGTGGTTGACGAACAGACCAATAATCAAATCCCCAATCAGGCTCTACAACCGAGTCAGTGAAAGTAAAAAAGGGCAGTATCAAATCAAATTTGATTGGTCACATACACATGGTTAGCAGATGTTAATGCGATTGTAGCGAAATGCTTGTTCTTCTAGTTCTGACCGTGCAATATCTAACAATTTCACAACAACTACCTTATACACACAAAGGAATGAATAAGAATATGTACAGTGGGGCAAAAAAGTATTTAGTCAGCCACCAATTGTGCAAGTTCTCCCACTTAAAAAGATGAGAATTTTCATCATAGGTACACTTCAACTATGACAGACCTGTAACTTCTTCTTTAAGAGGCTCCTGTCCTCCACTCATTTCATGTATTAATGGCACCTGTTTGAACTTGATACATGTATTACATCCAATTTTTTTATTATTAAAGTGGCTAGATTAGAGTCAGTGTGTTGGCAGCAGCCACGCAGCAGCCACCCATGTTAGTGATGGCTGTTTAACAGTCTGATAGCCAAGAGATAGAAGCTGTTTTTCAGTCTCTTGGTCCCAGCTTTGATGCACCTGTACTGACCTCGCCTTCTGGATGATAGCGAGGTGAACAGGAAGTGGCTCAAAGAACGCACCCTTGTGGGGCCCCATTGTTGAGGATCAGCGGGGTGGAGATGTTGTTTCCTACCCTCACCACCTGGGGGCGGCCCGTCAGAAAGTCCAGGACCCAGTTGCACAGGATGGGGTCGAGACCCAGGGTCTCACACTTAATGACGAGTTTGGAGGGTACTATGGCGTTAAATGCTGAGCTCTAATCGATGAACAGCATTCTTACATAGCTATTCCCCTTGTCCAGATGGGTTAGGGCAGTGTGCAGTGTGATTGCGAGTTGCTTCGTCTGTGGACCTATTGGGGCAGTAAGCAAATTGGAGTGGGTCTAGGGCATTTTCTGTTACCCCCCCCCCCCCCCCCCCAGGAAGAAGTGAACATTTCGCGCCCCCCAACTCTCCGCCACGACTGTAAATAGTATAATTTGTCTATAAAATTGTTAAAAGTACACCTCTGCATAACATTGTATCCTTATTAACATTAAAGAAAACAAAAAAACAAAGAAAGAAATATAGATCAACTTACAACAAATAATAACTTTATTAACGTTGTTTTTTAGTCTGTAACAGAAAAGACAAAGTGCATCAATTTGCCTGAAAAAAAAAAAGAAATATAATCAATAAATAATAATAATACATTCAAATTGATCAGCAACATTAACTCAGGAGCACAATATATGAAACACTGACCTATAAAACAAAAATGAATAAAACAATTTGTGCAGGATTAATGGCTACAATGAGCAAGTTTTGCAGAGCACAGCTTTTCGAAGCGGGGTTTGAAGCATGATACTGCAACTCTCAGCTCCTGCTCAACGTTAGCTGGGACCTGCACTTGGTCTTCAGTGCAGCAACAGCAGAGAAGCCAGTCTCACAAAGATAATGTTGCAAAAGGAAGAAGAATGCCCATGGCCCTCTGCCCTAGGAGTGGATACTGCCTCTCTACACTCAGCCAGAATTCACTCAGTGTCTGTGATGTGAACCTCAGTCTCAATGTGGTGTCAGACGTCATATCAATGAACTGGTCCTCCTCTGCAGAGCTGAAACCAGTTGGAGCTGGTGCAATGAAAGGATCTCTCACCCAGTCATATTGGGAACTGTTTTCAGGGAAGTACTTTTTAAAGAATCCCATCAGTGATGCTCCTTAATATATGGAATCACTGAGGTGGCATCATAGTCAGTAGTGTCAACTAAATCACTAAATTTTTCTGCAAGGTCGTGCTCCTGCTCCAAAAACATCATCTGCTCTCTGAGCTCAAAAACTTGAGACAATACTTTTGCTTGTGACAGCCACCTTGCTTCACTGTGAAACAGCACAGCTTGATGTTCAGCTCCCATCTCCTCACAGATAGCAGAGAAGACTCGTGTTTTTATTTTAGTGGTCTGATCTTTATAAAATTGACTACACCTACAATGTCAATCATAACCTCACTTAATTCAGAGGAAAGGTGCCTTGATGCCAGTGCTTCTGTGTGTATAACACAGTGTGTCCACTCAGCATCGAACTGTAAGGCAAAACATTTGTCTTTGAGTTAATCTACCAGCTGTTCTTTAAGATCGTTAGCAATGTCATTTATACATCTGGCGACAGTGTCATTGGACAGAGGGATAGTTTCTTATTTTTGCAGCACTTGCGTCATCCAGCATGACAGAGACCATGTCTAATGCTGTAAGGCAGTATCAGCTCCTCTGCTATGGAGTGTTTTTTTTTGCACTGAGAAATTTGGTACGCCACCTTATATGATGCTAACAGTGCTTGCTGGTTTACTGAAGTTGTGTTCACAAAGCGGGAATATTCGGCACGTTTTCGTTGAAAAAACTCAAGCGGCTTATCAGCGTGATTGGGGTGTAATGTCTTTAAGTGACGCCTTAATTTATTTGGCTTCATGCTGTCCGCTGTCAACATTTTTAGACACAGTAAACATACCGGTCTTCCTCGTCTCCCACCATAGTCACAGTGAAGCCAATACGCTTCGTCATATTTCCTCGTCTTAGCTTTCGGGAGACTTACGTTTGTCTCATTATCTCCGTCTCCCTCCACCTTTCTTTTCATCCCTGTTAAATATTTTTCCATGGTGTCTCTTAAGGGTTTGTTATCTGCACTTCATATCTCCTGCTGTGTGTTCTTATTCGGTGCAAAAAACCATACTCCCTGCGGCAAAAAAAAGCATGTTCCCTGGGATCACACGCGCCCCCCCTGGCATGGCGCCGAGCCCCCCCAGGGGGGGCGCGCCCCACTATTTGAGAAGGACTGGTCTAGGGTGTCAGGTAGGGTGGAGGTGATATGATCCTCTCAAAGCACTTCATGATGATGGAAGTGAGTGCTACGGGGCGATTGTCATTTAGCTCAGTTACCTTAGCCTTCTTGGGAACAGGAAAAATGGTGGCCCTCTTGAAGCATGTGGGAACAGCAGACTGGGATAGGGATTGATTGAATATGTCCGTAAACACACCAGCCAGCTGGGTCTGCGCATGCTCTGAGGACGCAGCTATGGATGCCGTCTGGGCCGGCGGCCTTGCGAGGGTTAACACGTTTAAATGTTTTACTCACGTTGGCTGCAGTGAAGGTGAGCCCGCAGGTTTTGGAAGCGGGCCGTGTCAGTGGCACTGTATTGTCCTCAAAGCGAGCAAAGAAGTTGTTTACTTTGTCTGGGAGCACGACGTCGGTGTCCGCGACGGGACTGGTTTTCTTTTGTAATCCGTGATTGACCGTAGACCCTGCAACATATGTCTCGTGTCTGAGCCGTTGAATTACGACTCTACTTTGTCTCTATACTGACGCTTAGCTTGTCTGATTGCCTTGCGGAGGGAATGGCTACACTCTTTGTATTCGATTATGTTGTTTTCGGTCGCCTTGCCATGAATAAAAGCATTGGGTTCGCGCTTTCAGTTCTGTGCGAATGCTGCCATCAAAATAAACTCGCTCACCAAATCAGTGTATACATCAATGTCTGAGGCTATCCGGAACATATCCCAGTCCACGTGATCGAAACAATCTTGAAGTGTGGAATCAGATTGGTCGGACCAGCGTTGAACAGAACCGAGCACGGGAGTTTCCCGTTTTAGTTTCTGTCTATAGGCTGGGAGCAACAAAATGGAGTCGTGGTCAGATTTGCCGAAAGGAGGGCAAGGGAGGGCTTTGTATGCATCGTGGAAGTTAGAGTAACAATGATCCAGAAATGCTGCCAGCCCGGGTCACGCATTTGATATGCTGATAAAATTTAGGGAGCTTTGTTTTCAGATTAGCTTTGTTAAAATCCCCAGCTACGATAAATGCAGCCTCAGGATATGTGGTTTCCAGTTTGCATAGTCCAATGAAGTTCTTTCAGGGCCGCCGAGGGGGCTGCTTGGGGGGGGGGGGGGGGGGGGATATACACGGCTGTGAATATGATCAACGATAATTCTCTTGGTAGATAATGCGGCCGGCATTTGATTGTAAGGAATTCTAGGTCAGGTGAACAAAATGACTTGAGTTCCTGAATGTTGTTATGAACACACCACGACTCGTTAATCATAAGGCATATGAGAAGACCACGCTCCGTCTGCCCCTTTTGGGTCGCCTCCGATCCATTGTTCTGGGTGGTGGTCCAAACAGAGGATCTGCTTCGGGAAAGTCGTATTCCCGGTCGTAATGTTGGTAAGTTGACATTGCTCTTATATCCAATAGTTCTTCCCGGCTGTATGTAATAAGACTTAAGATTTCCTGGGGTAACAGTGTAAGAAATAATACATAAAAAAAACAAAATACTGCATCGTTTCCTAAGAACGCGAAGCGAGGCGACCATCTCTGCCGGATTCTTCCAGGCTGCAGATGTTGTTCAACCCACTGATATTTCCTCCATGCCACCACAAACTAGTCTCGTCTCCCCAGCAGTTCCTGATTCCTGTGTAAACAGAAAACTCTACTGCGCTAAGTGCAGACAAAGTTGTGGGCTGGCTCAACTCCTTAGTACCTACGGGGATTTCTTCTTCTTCCCACTGATATTGGTCGCACTAGTCTTGTACAGCATGACATTTAGACATTTCCTGGGCCCCCTGTGATGCAGTAACTGACCAGTAGATCCAGCAAAGTCTTGAAACTGGAGTAGCCTCTCCAAGCCACAAAAGGACCAGACATACCGTCTATGTGTGGACTTACAGGGCTCTAAATGAGCGTACTGTTAAGGATGTATATCCTCTTCCTCGTATCCTCGATACCCTGTCAACGGCCAAATGGTTTAGCACATTGGACCTAGCGTCAGGCTATTGGCAGGTAGAGCTTACCCCCAGGGCCCGTAAGGCGGCCGCTTTCTGCAGCAGGAAGGGCCTCTGAGTGGAATGTGATGCCTTTTGGGCTCTGCAACGCACCAGCGACGTTTCAACATCTAATTGAGGGCGTCCTGGCTAGAATGCAATGGGAGACCTGCCTCGTATATGTTGATGACATCATCATCCTGGGAAGGGATGTCCCGGAGATGTTCCAATGCCTGGCACAAGTGGTTGATCGGTGTCGCCAAGCCAACCTGAAATTGAAACCCTCCAAGTGGGTTCCGACAGGTTACCTACCTTGGACACATAGTTTCTGAACATGGCATCGCCACAGATCACCAGAAAAATCTGTCCAAGAATGCCCCCAGCCTACCTGTGTTTCAGTAGTCCGTCAGTTCGTAGCCTGGCCTCGTACTGCCGACGATTTGTCAAAAACTTTGCTGCTGTAGACAAGCCCCTTCATGAGCTTACAAAGAGACATGCTCGTTTCCAGTGGACTTGAGAGTGCCCGGAGGCGTTCAAAGAATTAAAGAAGCTACTCACCACCACGCCCAATTTGGGCTATCCACTCAACAGCGGTGACCTCAAACTTTATACAGACGCCAGCAACTTCGGTATTGGAGCCGTCTTGTCCCAAATGCAGGACAGTGAGGAACGCGTACTAGCGTATGGGAGCCGGCGGTCGTCAATACCTGCTCAGAAGACCCTTCATCGTGCGCACCGACCACAGCAGCTTTCGGTGGTTCATAAGGATGAAGGAACCAGAAGGTCAACTGGCGGGGTGGCTCGAGAAGCCTGGTCTTGCTTCACGGTCATGCATCGTCTAGGACGCCACCACGAAAATGCTGACGTCCTGTCCAGGAGGCCCTGCCGCCAGACTTGCCCCTGCACTATACAGGACCCTACCCAGAACAATGACAGTTTCAGGAACCAGGAAGTGCACTGTGACTTCGGCTCCAGCATAGCAGATAATGCTGTGGAAGCTACTTCTACGGAGCTCTGTTCAGGGGGGTAAGGGAAGACCCCAGCCTACACTCCCTGGAGCTGCCGTGGAGTCAGGTGTTCGGGAGAGTGAAGATGACACATCGGACATGGAAAAGATTTGCCTCACTGAAGCAAGTGACACTGTTCTGTTCCATGGATGGACTACTGAGGAATTATGTCAAGCTCAGATGGCTGACTCTGATATAGGCCCCGTCAAGAGATGACTCGAGGAAGGACCGCCCATCATGGGGAGATGTGTCGCCTTTCGTGCCAAAGACGGCATTCTCTTACGACACTTCTACTGTACCGAAGGTGCAGTGTTTTACCCATAGATACTCAGACCTCTTGTGTTCTGGTCGGACATCATGAAGCAGATGCATGACGGCCCAGTAGCCGGTCACTTTGGCGTGGAACGCATACTTGCCCGGCTGCAGACAAGATACTACTGGTACCGAATGAGAGAGGATGTCACACTATGGTCTCGTACATGTACCAGCTGTGCAGCTAAAGCCAGACCTCCGAGGAAGCCCCAAGCACCCATGGGCACTGTCTGCATGGAAGTACCCATGGAGAGGATCGCCATTGATCTCATGGGCCCCATGAATGAGACAGAATGCTACAATCGCTGCATATTGGTGGTTCAAGACTATTTCACAAAGTGGGTGGAAGCCTACCCTCTGCAAAACGATCAAGCTGTGACAGTGGCTGAAGTTCTGACAGCTGAATGGTGGTGTCGCTACGGAGCCCCACAGACACTCCACAGCGATCAAGGCTCCAACTTCGAGTCTGAAGTCTTCCAAAGAATGTGTGGAATAGGAATCAGACCACAATCAGAAAGGCAAATCGAAAGATTTAATGCCACTCTACAGAATATCTTAGCCACCACCACAGAACGTTGTCATTGGGACCGGGACCTCATGATTCCATTCTCCGTGATGGTCTATAGAGCAACAAAGCACAGCTCAACAGAGTTCACTCCGAACATGACGCTCCTTTGGAAGTGAAGTAACAGAACCCATCGACCTGGTGGCTGGCTTGCCACCCGATCATGAGCACACCAAGACCCCTCCACAGTATGTGACACAGCTACAAGACAGATTGGAACTTACTCACCAGAATGCAAGGGAAGAGCTGGGTCAGTCTGTGGAGCATGCCAAAAAGCAGTATGACAAGAATGTTGCAAGGATACACAACAACGTTGGTGACACAGTATGGTACTTAATTAATCGTATAAAGTGGGTGCGGGACAAAGTTATGAAGCCCCTACCATCCTATAAGGGTCCTTACGTCATACAAACTCAAGCAGTACAACTCCAGGACGACTCTAGACAACAGCTGGGTGTTCACACACGCCGAAGCATGGCAACCTGCAGAGATCTTGTAGCCTGATTTGGATGCAGGCCTCCACGATTCTGATCTGGATCTACCCAACCTGATCATGGATGAACAAAAGTGACAAAGGTAGTGAGAAGGACGCAGAGCTTGCTTCTGATACCACTTATTTTGTGAGTGGGTCTGCGACAACAGATGGAGTTCAGTCTAGTGGGGGTAGCATAATGCAACAAGACCAAGGATGGACTGTTACTCACCCTGCTTTGGTCAGACTCCCACAGGGGGGCCAAAGAGGAACAAAAGGCCACCGAACCGGTTAGTTGATTGGGTGTTGATGTTGAACTGAACTGTACAAACAAACTGTTCTGGGACGTAAACAATTTGCTGTTTTTGCTAAAATATATATATGAATCAGACTGGAATTCCATATACAATATTTAAATATATATGTGTGTGTTAAAAAATAAAAAAGAACAAAACACACTGTTGTAGTTGGGACTGTAAATTGTGACAGTTTTATATTCTATGCATTGAGACGTAGGCCATTTATGTTTTGGGAACTTTCTTCCCATAATTTTGTATGGGAAGAAAGCCAGGTATTTCTGTAAACGGAAAGTAACATTCTTGAAATAGAACAGTGTTAACCTTCTTACTTTTTCAGAAGAGATACTGGAACAACATAATGTACTGCTAGGTACTGGAACCACTGACTTGCCTTCCTTTTCTCTAGGTATCCTCCTCTTAAACCAACAGCCCTTGTATGGTGCTACCCACCGCTCCATGTGCTTTCGGGAAATTAGGGAAAATGGACTACTTGCTCCTTCAAGTGGAGTTATTACTGAACAGGACAAGTTCAGAGGACTTTGTGGACTGAAAAGAAGAGGAGAAAATGTTAACTTTCAAGAACCCAAAGGGGTAACATATCTAATGTCCATGTAACTGAAATGAAAACCATTGGGTATTGTGCCTTTGTATGAGTGTTGGAGTGGTGTTAGATCTAATCACCATCCAGAGTGGGGGTAGTGTTGGTGCATTATGGGTAACGTAGTAAGGTAACTTTCGGTTTTGATGCAATTGTGACGGGGATGAAGCTGAACTGTGAGCCACGCTCTTTTTGCTCCATTAGACCACTATTTTATTTGTCATTCGGACTACCTCAAATGATGTAGAAGTTTTAATGAAAGTTAACTACTTCAGTGGAATTCCAGAGTAACTCATCATTAGCAGCTGATACTACTTCCGGCGCCGACAGAGATGGCCGCCTCGCTTCGCGTTCCTAGGAAACTATGCAGTTTTTTGTTTTTTTACGTGTTATTTCTTACATTAGTACCCCAGGTCATCTTAGGTTTCATTACATACAGTTGAGAAGAACTACTGAATATAAGATCAGCGTCAACTCACCATCAGTACGACCAAATATATGTTTTTCGCGACGCGGATCCTGTGTTCTGCCTTACAAACAGGACAACGGAGGGGATCCCATGCAGCGACCCAAAAAAACGACTCCGAAAAAGAGGGAAACGAGGCGGTCTTCTGGTCAGACTCCGGAGACGGGCACACCGTACACCATTCCCTAGCATTCTTCTTGCCAATGTCCAGTCTCTTGACAACAAGGTTGATGAAATCCGAGCAAGGGTAGCATTCCAGAGGGACATCAGAGACTGTAACGTTCTTTGCTTCACGGAAACGTGGCTTACTGGAGAGACGCTATCCGAGGCGGTGCAGCCAACAGGCATCGCGCAGACAGAAACAAACATCTTTCTGGTAAGAAGAGGGGCGGGGGCGTATGCCTTATGACTAACGTGACATGGTGTGATGAAAGAAACATACAGGAACTCAAATCCTTCTGTTCACCTGATTTAGAATTCCTCACAATCAAATGTAGACCGCATTATCTACCAAGAGAATTCTCTTCGATTATAATCACAGCCGTATATATCCCCCCCCAAGCAGACACATTGTTGGCTCTGAATGAACTTTATTTGACTCTTTGCAAACTGGAAACCATTTATCCAGAGGCTGCATTCATTGTAGCTGGGGATTTTAACAAGGCTAATCTGAAAACAAGACTCCCTAAATTTTATCAGCATATCGATTGCGCAACCAGGGGTGGAAAGACCTTGGATCATTGTTACTCTAACTTCCGCGACGCATATAAGGCCCTGCCCCGCCCCCCTTTCGGAAAAGCTGACCACGACTCCATTTTGTTGATCCCTGCCTACAGACAGAAACTAAAACAAGAGGCTCCCACGCTGAGGTCTGTCCAACGCTGGTCCGACCAAGCTGACTCCACACTCCAAGACTGCTTCCATCACGTGGACTGGGACATGTTTCGTATTGCGTCAGACAACAACATTGACGAATACGCTGATTCGGTGTGCGAGTTCATTAGAACGTGCATTGAAGATGTCGTTCCCATAGCTACGATTAAATCATTCCCTAACCAGAAACCGTGGATTGATGGCAGCATTCGCGTGAAACTGAAAGCGCGAACCACTGCTTTTAAATCTGGGCAAGGTGTCTGGTAACATGACCGAATACAAACAGTGCAGCTATTCCCTCCGCAAGGCTATCAAACAAGCTAAGCGTCAGTACAGAGACAAAGTAGAATCTCAATTCAACGGCTCAGACACAAGAGGCATGTGGCAGGGTCTACAGTCAATCACGGACTACAGGAAGAAATCCAGCCCAGTCATGGACCAGGATGTCCTGCTCCCAGGCAGACTAAATAACTTTTTGCCCGCTTTGAGGACAATACAGTGCCACTGACACGGCCTGCAACAAAAACTTGCGGTCTCTCCTTCACTGCAGCCGAGGTGAGTAAGACATTTAAACGTGTTAACCCTCGCAAGGCTGCAGGCCCAGACGGCATCCCCAGCCGCGCCCTCAGAGCATGCGCAGACCAGCTGGCCGGTGTGTTTACGGACATATTCAATCAATCCCTATACCAGTCTGCTGTTCCCACATGCTTCAAGAGGGCCACCATTGTTCCTGTTCCCAAGAAAGCTAAGGTAACTGAGCTAAACGACTACCGCCCCGTAGCACTCACTTCCGTCATCATGAAGTGCTTTGAGAGACTAGTCAAGGACCATATCACCTCCACCCTACCTGACACCCTAGACCCACTCCAATTTGCTTACCGCCCAAATAGGTCCACAGACGATGCAATCTCAACCACACTGCACACTGCACTAACCCATCTGGACAAGAGGAATACCTATGTGAGAATGCTGTTCATTGACTACAGCTCGGCATTCAACACCATAGTACCCTCCAAGCTCGTCATCAAGCTCGAGACCCTGGGTCTCGACCCCGCCCTGTGCAACTGGGTACTGGACTTCCTGACGGGCCGCCCCCAGGTGGTGAGGGTAGGCAACAACATCTCCTCCCCGCTGATCCTCAACACTGGGGCCCCACAAGGGTGCGTTCTGAGCCCTCTCCTGTACTCCCTGTTCACCCACGACTGCGTGGCCATGCACGCCTCCAACGCAATCATCAAGTTTGCGGACGACACAACAGTGGTAGGCTTGATTACCAACAACGACGAGACGGCCTACAGGGAGGAGGTGAGGGCCCTCGGAGTGTGGTGTCAGGAAAATAACCTCACACTCAACGTCAACAAAACTAAGGAGATGATTGTGGACTTCAGGAAACAGCAGAGGGAACACCCCCCTATCCACATCGATGGAACAGTAGTGGAGAGGGTAGCAAGTTTTAAGTTCCTCGGCATACACATCACAGACAAACTGAATTGGTCCACTCACACAGACAGCATTGTGAAGAAGGCGCAGCAGCGCCTCTTCAACCTCAGGAGGCTGAAGAAATTTGGCTTGTCACCAAAAGCACTCACAAACTTCTACAGATGCACAATCGAGAATATCCTGGCGGGCTGTATCACCGCCTGGTACGGCAACTGCTCTGCCCTCAACCGTAAGGCTCTCCAGAGGGTAGTGAGGTCTGCACAACGCATCACCGGGGGCAAACTACCTGCCCTCCAGGACACCTACACCACCCGATGTCACAGGAAGGCCATAAAGATCATCAAGGACATCAACCACCCGAGCCACTGCCTGTTCACCCCGCTATCATCCAGAAGGCGAGGTCAGTACAGGTGCATCAAAGCTGGGACCGAGAGACTGAAAAACAGCTTCTATCTCAAGGCCATCAGACTGTTAAACAGCCACCACTAACATTGAGTGGCTGCTGCCAACACACTGACACTGACTCAACTCCAGCCACTTTAATAATGGGAATTGATGGGAAATTATGTAAATATATCACTAGCCACTTTAAACAATGCTACCTTATATAATGTTACTTACCCTACATTATTCATCTCATATGCATACGTATATACTGTACTCTATATCATCGACTGTATCCTTATGTAATACATGTATCACTAGCCACTTTAACTATGCCACTTTGTTTACATACTCATCTCATATGTATATACTGTACTCAAAACCATCTACTGTATCTTGCCTATGCTGCTCTGTACCATCACTCATTCATATATCATTATGTACATATTCTTTATCCCCTCACACTGTGTACAAGACAGTAGTTTTGGAATTGTTAGTTAGATTACTTGTTGGTTATTACTGCATTGTCGGAACTAGAAGCACAAGCATTTCACTACACTCGCATTAACATCTGCTAACCATGTGTATGTGACAAAAAATTTGATTTGATTTGATAAGATCCTCAAATGTGGGAATTACACCATAACATCTGGCCCTGGAGCAGGCTAGTGAAGGCTCCCCTGGGCTGTCCTGACTTGGGTCTGGAAGCGAGGCACACAACTGATTGGCTCAAACCCATTAGGGAAAGAAATTCCACAAATTAACTTTTAACAAGGCACACCTGTTATTGCATTCCAGGTGACTACCTCACGCTGGTTGAGAGAATGCCAATTGTGTGCAAAGCTGTCATCAAGGCAAAGGGTGGCTACTTTGAAGATTTGTTTAACACGTTTTTGGTTACTACATGATTCCGTATGTTTTATTTCATAGTTTTGATGCCTTGACTATTATTCTTCAATATAATATTCAATTAATAGTAAAAATAGTAAAAAATAAAGAAAAACACTTGAATGAGTAGGTGTCCAAACTTGACTGGTACTGTACATTTTACATATAATTTTGACAAACATGGTACTTTTATATACAGCAATCACATTACAATAATATTTAACTAACATAAGCACTTTAGTCCCACCTATCACCATAGACCACCCTTGGTTTCCATGTGCCATATACTTTTTAATTGTGCTGTAAATGTTTTACATACATTTTGAACCATTCTAATTGCACAAAAACATTTCCTACGAGTATTATTATTGACCGACTTGGCTTTCCAAATTGCCCACCACTGCTATTTGTAAGGTTCATTTTAAGGGAATGTTGTGATTTTCTAACTATTCCTGAACTTGTGATCAGAAACAAGCTACATGGGGGAATTACCAGAATAAATGATTAAGCGATTCCATCTCTTTGCAGGAAAGTATCACTCTCTATACAGTGCCTTGCGAAAGTATTCGGCCCCCTTGAACTTTGCGACCTTTTGCCACATTTCAGGCTTCAAACATAAAGATATAAAACTGTATTTTTTTGTGAAGAATCAACAACAAGTGGGACACAATCATGAAGTGGAACGACATTTATTGGATATTTCAACAATTTGATTTTAACAAATCAAAAACTGAAAAATTGAGCGTGCAAAATTATTCAGCCCCTTTACTTTCAGTGCAGCAAACTCTCTCCAGAAGTTCAGTGAGGATCTCTGAATGATCCAATGTTGACCTAAATGACTAATGATGATAAATACAATCCACCTGTGTGTAATCAAGTCTCCGTATAAATGCACCTGCACTGTGATAGTCTCAGAGGTCCGTTAAAAGCGCAGAGAGCATCATGAAGAACAAGGAACACACCAGGCAGGTCCGAGATACTGTTGTGAAGAAGTTTAAAGCCGGATTTGGATACAAAAAGATTTCCCAAGCTTTAAACATCCCAAGGAGCACTGTGCAAGCGATAATATTGAAATGGAAGGAGTATCAGACCACTGCAAATCTACCAAGACCTGGCCGTCCCTCTAAACGTTCAGCTCATACAAGGAGAAGACTGATCAGAGATGCAGCCAGGAGGCCCATGATCACTCTGGATGAACTGCAGAGATCTACAGCTGAGGTGGGAGACTCTGTCCATAGGACAACAATCAGTCGTATATTGCACAAATCTGGCCTTTATGGAAGAGTGGCAAGAAGAAAGCCATTTCTTAAAGATATCCATTAAAAGTGTAGTTTAAAGTTTGCCACAAGCCACCTGGGAGACACACCAAACATGTGGAAGAAGGTGCTCTGGTCAGATGAAACCAAAATTTAACTTTTTGGCAACAATGCAAAACGTTATGTTTGGTGTAAAAGCAACACAGCTGAACACACCATCCCCACTGTCAAACATGGTGGTGGCAGCACCATGGTTTGGGCCTGCTTTTCTTCAGCAGGGACAGAGAAGATGGTTAAAATTGATGGGAAGATGGATGGAGCCAAATACAGGACCATTCTGGAGTCTGCAAAAGACCTGAGACTGGGATGGAGATTTGTCTTCCAACAAGACAATGATCCAAAACATAAAGCAAAATCTACAACGGAATGGTTCAAAAATAAACATATCCAGGTGTTAGAATGGCCAAGTCAAAGTCCAGACCTGAATCCAATCGAGAATCTGTGGAAAGAACTGAAAACTGCTGTTCACAAATGCTCTCCATCCAACCTCACTGAGCTCGAGCTGTTTTGCAAGGAGGAATGGGAAAAAATTTCAGTCTCTCGATGTGCAAAACTGATACAGCTGTAATCGCAGCTGTAATCGCAGCAAAAGGTGGCGCTACAAAGTATTAACTTAAGGGGGCTGAATAATTTTGCACAACCCAATTGTTCAGTTTTTGATTTGTTAAAAAAGTTTGAAATATCCAATAAATGTCGTTCCACTTCATGATTGTGTCCCACTTGTTGTTGATTCTTCACAAAAAAATACAGTTGTATATCTTTATGTTTGAAGCCTGAAATGTGGCAAAAGGTCGCAAAGTTCAAGGGGGCCGAATACTTTCGCAAGGCACTGTATATATATATACACAGTGGGGAGAACAAGTATTTGATACACTGCCGATTTTGCAGGTTTTCCCTCTTACAAAGCATGTAGAGGTCTGGATTTTTTTATCATAGGTACACTTCAACTGCGAGAGACAGAATGTAAAACAAAAATCCAGAAAATCACATTGTATGATTTTTAAGTAATTCATTTGCATTTTATTGCATGACATAAGTATTTGATCACCTACCAACCAGTAAGAATTCCGGCTCTCACAGACCTGTTCGTTTTTCTTTAAGAATCCCCTCCTGTTCTCCACTCATCACCTGTATTAACTGCACCTGTTTGAACTCGTTACCTGTATAAAAGACACCTGTCCACACACTCAATCAAACAGACTCCAACCTCTCCACAATGGCCAAGGCCAGAGAGCTGTGTAAGGACATCAGGGATAAAATTGTAGACCTGCACAAGGCTGGGATGGGCTACAGGACAATAGGAAAGCAGCTTGGTGAGAAGGCAACAACTGTTGGCGCAATTATTAGAAAATGGAAGAAGTTCAAGATGACGGTCAATCACCTTCGGTCTGGGGCTCCATGCAAGATCTCACCTTGTGGGGCATCAATGATCATGAGGAAGGTGAGGGATCAGCCCAACTACACGGCAGGACCTGGTCAATGACCTGAAGAGAGTAGGACCAAAGTCTCAAAGAAAACCATTAGTAACACACTACGCCATCATGGAATAAAATCCTGCAGCGCACGCAAGGTCCCCCTGCTCAAGCCAGCACATGTCCAGCCCCGATTTAAGTTTGCCAATGACCATCTGGATGATCCAGAGAAGGAATGGGAGAAGGTCATGTGGTCTGATGAGACAAAAATAGAGCTTTTTGGTCTAAACTCCACTCGCCGTGTTTGGAGGAAGAAGAAGGATGAGTACAACCCCAAGAACACCATCCCAACCGTGAAGCATGGAGGTGGAAACATCATTCTTTGGGGATGCTTTTCTGCAAAGGGGACAGGACGACTGCACCATATTGAGGGGAGGATGGATGGAGCCATGTATCGTGAGATCTTGGCCAACAACCTCCTTCCCTCAGTAAGAGCATTGAAGATGGGTCGTGGCTGGGTCTTCCAGCATGACAACAACCCGAAACACGCAGCCAGGGCAACTAAGGAATGGCTCTGTGAGAAGCATCTCAAGGTCCTAGAGTGGCCTAGCCAGTCTCCAGACCTAAACCCAATAGAAAATCTTTGGAGGGAGCTGAAAATCCGTATTGCCCAGCGACAACCCCAAAACCTGAAGGATCTGGAGAAGGTCTGTATGGAGGAGTGGGCCAAAATCCCTGCTGCAGTGTGTGCAAACCTGGTCAAGAACTACAGGAAACGTATGATCTCTGTAATTGCAAACAAAGGTTCCTGTACCAAATATTAAGTTCTGCTTTTCTGATGTATCAAATACTTATGTCATGCAATAAAATGCAAATTAATTACTTAAAAATCATACAATGTGATTTTCTGGATTTTTGTTCTAGATTGCGTCTCTCACAGTTGAAGTGTACCTATGATAAAAAATTACAGACCTCTACATGCTTTGTAAGTAGGAAAACCTGCAAAATCGAGTATCAAATACTTGTTCTCCCCACTGTATATAGCATTCTGTTGGTGGCAAGAATTTATAATAATTTAAATTGAAAAACTTTTAAAAGTTAATAAACCATGTGTCAGAACATTGTAAATCTTTTCCCATTTATTTTGCAACCTGTATGGTGCAGCTGTCAACCTTTTTGTCCTCAAATGTAACTGGTATATTTTTCTATTTATGCCAATTATTTTCAGCCAATTTGTATCTTTAATATATGTCAAACAAGTTGAGTCCATCTTAATGTTTTCTATGATATGAACTAAACTGCAGCTAGGGTAGTCAACATGCATTCTAAGATTACAGGGGTCAGTCTAAGCAGCCTTCCGTACCTGTTAAACAAACGTGTTATGCAAGATTTTGTATTTTTGACGGATATCCATTAGCTGTAGATATGTGATAGTGGTGGAGTCGGGGCATGATGGCACAGTGTGCTGTGAAATCTGAATGGATTGTAATTTTTTCAAATTGTATAAACTGTCTTAATTTTGCTGGACACCAGGAAGAGTAGCTGCTGCTTTGGCTAATGGGGACCCATAATAAATGCATCAGACCAATCTCTATGATCATCAGAATGAGAGGGACAGAAAGAGGTGGCTTCTCTACCTTATTTTTCCTATGTTGTGGGATCAGAGGATAAGTGTCAGAGAATCAGTGAGTGAGTGGAGATTGTCAAACATTTAAGTGATCGAAACTAGATCTTAACTAGACCGTACTCGTTTCCAAGTGGCCTCACACACTCCCTAATGTGAGTAAGAGGGACGAGGGAGATCATATTTCTATTCTCACTTGGTCTTCAGAGTTGCGCAGTGGTCTAAGGCATGGCATCTCAGTGCTAGAGGCATCACTACAGACCCTGGTTCGATCCCAGGCTGTATCACAACCGGTCATGATCCGGAGACCCATAAGGCGGCACACAATTGTCGTCCTGGTTAGGGGAGGATTTGGCCAGGGTAGGCCATCATTGTAAAATAATAATTTGTCCTTAACTGACTTGCCTAGTTATATAAAGGTTAACTCTTAAGGATCCGCCCCTTTTTTCAATTTTCGCCTAAAATTACATACCCAAATCTACCTGCCTGTAGCTCAGGACCTGAAGCAAGGCTATAAATATTCTTGATACCATTTGAAAGGAAACACTTAAGTTTGTGGAAATGTAAAATTAAAGTAGGAGAGAATACAACACATTAGATCTGGTAAAAGACAATACAAAAAAAAACATGTTTAAAAAATAATACTTGTACCATTATCTTTGAAATGCAAGAGAAAGGCCATAATGAATTATTCTAGCCCAGGCGCAATATAGACTTTGGCAACTAGATGCCAGGAGTGTATGGCAAAGTTTTAGACTGATCCAATGAACTATTGCATATCTATTCAAAATGTTGTATCAAGACTGCCCAAATGTGCCTAATTGGTTTATTCATACATTTTCAAGTTCATAATTGTGCACTCTCCTCAAACAATAGCATGGTATTCTTTCACTGTAATAGCTACTGTAAATTGGACAGTGCAGTTAGCTTAAATTCTTGTTAATCTATCTGCTCATATCAGTTATGTCTATGTCCTGGGATTTATTTTTGTTTCCTACAACCTCATGCTAATCACATTAGCGCAATCATCTCGAGGACAGGATATCGTTCCTCTAGAGGTTACATTTTTAAAAGATATTATTAAAAAGTTGTTTAGAATACACACAGAACCTCATGAATAAGAAAAAGTAGATTTTAATAACAGTCACAAACATATGTGATGTGGTAAAACAGCTTTTTAACAAAAACATCATCTCCACGCTCCCCCCCTTCCCTGCCACCCCCTTCTGCCCCTCATACCCGGCACCTGACCCCTCACCCCGGACCCCTGACTAGTTACCCGGGACACTACAGAGTTCTGAAGGAGTGGTTCGCTCTTCTTCAGGCGGCTCGGCTTCTCCTCACACTCACCATCAGACCTATACAGACCGGACAGAGGATTTTTATAAATTAAGAATGTGTTCACTTTGTTTTGTAAATATTGTGTACATTTGTGTTTCTCTGTTCAATAGGTAGTGTGCTGTATTTTATTTGTTTGATATTGTACTTTACTTTTTATGTATTTCATGAAATTGGACAATACTGGTCAAAAGTTTTAGGACCCCTACTCATTCTTGCGGTTTCCTTTATTTTAATTATTTTCTACATTGTAGAATAATAGTGAAGACATCAAAACTATGAAATGACACATATGGAATCATGTAGAAACCAAACGTGTTAAACAAATCAAGGTCATCTGATGCAACACTCCACCACTCTCCTCTTTTGTAAAATAGCCCTTACACAGCCTGGAGGTGTGTTTTGGGTCATTGTCCTGTTGAAAAAAAAATCATAGTCCCACTAAGCCCAAACCAGATGGTTTGCATAATGCTGTGGTAGCCATGCTGGTTAAGTGTGCCGTGAATTCTAAATAAATCACAGACATTATCACCAGCAAAACAACTCCACACCATAACACCACCACGCGTTACGGTGGGAAATACACATGCAGAGATCATCCGTTCACCCACACTGCATCTCACAAAGACACGGGCAGGTGAAACCAAAAATCTCCAATTTGGACACCTGACCAAAGGACAAATTTCCACCGGTCTATTGTCCATTGCTCTTGTTTCTTGGCCCAAGCAAGTCTCTTCTTCGTCCTTTAGTAGTGGTTTATTTGCAGAAATTCGACCATGAAGGCCTGATTCATGCAGTCTCCTCTGAACAGTTGATGTGAAGATGTGCCTGTTACTTGAACTCTGTGATGCATTTATTTGGGCTGCAATTTCTGTGGCTGGTAACTCTAATGAACGTATCCTCTCCAGCACAAGTAACTCTGGGTCTTCCACTCCTGTTGGCGGTCCTCATGAGAGCCAGTTTCATCATAGAGCTTGATGCTATTTGCGACTGCACTTGAAGAAACTTTCAAAGTTCTTGAAATGTTCCGTATTGACTGATCTTTATGTCTTAAAGTAACGGACTGTTGTTTCTGTTTGCTTATTTGAGCTGTTCTTGCAATAATATGGACGGGTGGCTATTTGAAGAATCTCAAATATAAAATATATTTGGATTTCTTTCACACTTTTATGGTTACTACATATGTGTTATTTCATAGTTTTGATGTCTTCACTATTATTCTACAATGTAGAAAATAGTAAAAATAAAGAAAAACCCTTGAATGAGTAGGTGTTCTAAAACTTTTGACTGGTAATGTATATACAGGTCTCCCTCCAAAGAGACACTGGTCACAATGGTGACTCCTTGATTCAATTAAGGTAAATTAAAAAATAGACAATATGAAACACAAACCTTAATACACACACAATATACAGCCACAATAAACCGCAGTCTGAATGCTCAGAGCTCCAATAACATTCTGAAATACAGCTTGTTAAATGTTTGTTGTGGAAAGGTAGGTTCATAAGGGGTGTGTGTCTGTGGTTTACCCATGGGTCAGCTTAGAGAGCAACTGCAGAGAGCGCGCCGCCCTGTCAGGCTGGGAGGGGAACTGCACCAGGAGAGACCTGAGCTGGGCTGACACCTGACCTGCAAACACACAGGGGTGGAGGTGGGTTTATAAACTGAAATTATATATATATTCCCAGGCTATTTTTGTGTTTGTATATTTGTGTGTATGCAGCACACCTGTGTTAGTTGGATTGCATGTGGGGTGTCTGGTTTGGGCTCCAGGGGAGGAGGGAGTTTCCAGAGGGGTGTGAAGCTGAATCTTCACACTGTCCCACGATGACCCCAGACCTAAACACACACACCCCCCCCCTCCAGGTAAATAAAACACACATTATGCTTCACCACCCTTGAGATAAATATACCTTGTAATATTAGAATACTAGTTGCCAAGGTTACCTGTGTTGTCCTGAGCTGGACTCTCCACGGGCTCTCCTGGAGAACGATCTAACAACTGATAGAAAGACAGATGGAGAGAGGGGTCTCATTGGTTTTCCTTAATAGACAGTTCATAGCAGGGTTAAAAAGTGGGAACCGGGTTACCGAGACTTATTAAGATTTAACACCCAAACCCACTCGCTTTCTACGAATAAATAACTGTGAAAAGCCGATAAATAAGCTTAACAAGTCACATAATAAGTTGCATGGACTCACTCTGTGTGCAAAAATAGTGTTTAATATGATTTTTGAATGACTACCTCATCCCCTCATACCATACACATACATCTGTAAGATCCCTCAGTTGAGCAGTGAATTTCAAACACAGATTCAACTACAAAGACCAGGGCAGTTTCCCAACACTACAAAGATACAGGCGTCCTTCCCAACTCCCTTGCCGGAGAGGAAGGAAACCACTCAAGGATTTTACCATGAGGCCAATGGTGACTTTAAAACAGTTCGAGTTTAATGGCTGTGACAGGAGAAAACTGAGGATGGATCAACATATTAGTTACTCCACAATACTAACCCAATTGACAGAATTGTACAGAATAACAATATTCCAGAACATGCATCCTGTTTGCAACAAGGCACTAAAGTAAAACTGCTAAAAAAAATGTGCCCTCAGGCCCATACTCCACTACCACATATCTACAACACAAAATCCATGTGAATGTATGTATGTTATCGTGTGTCTATGCATGTGTCTGTGCCTATATTTGCGCTTGCATCAGTTACCTGACGTAGAATAGAGTTCCATGTAGTCATGGCTCTATGTAGTACTGTGCGCCTCCTAAAGTCTGTTCTGGACTTACAGTGCCTTGCGAAAGTATTCGGCCCCCTTGAACTTTGCGACCTTTTGCCACATTTCAGGCTTCAAACATAAATATATAAAACTGTATTTTTTTGTGAAGAATCAACAACAAGTGGGACACAATCATGAAGTGGAACAACATTTATTAGATATTTCAAACTTTGCGTGCAAAAGTTTTTGCGTGCAAAATTGCGTGCAAAATTATTCAGCCCCTTTACTTTCAGTGCAGCAAACTCTCTCCAGAAGTTCAGTGAGGATCTCTGAATGATCCAATGTTGACCTAAATGACTAATGATGATAAATACAATCCACCTGTGTGTAATCAAGTCTCCGTATAAATGCACCTGCACTGTGATAGTCTCAGAGGTCCGTTAAAAGCGCAGAGAGCATCATGAAGAACAAGGAACACACCAGGCAGGTCCGAGATACTGTTGTGAAGAAGTTTAAAGCCGGCTTTGGATACAAAAAGATTTCCCAAGCTTTAAACATCCCAAGGAGCACTGTGCAAGCGATTACATTGAAATGGAAGGAGTATCAGACCACTGCAAATCTACCAAGACCTGGCCGTCCCTCTAAACTTTCAGCTCATACAAGGAGAAGACTGATCAGAGATGCAGCCAAGAGGCCCATGATCACTCTGGATGAACTGCAGAGATCTACAGCTGAGGTGGGAGACTCTGTCCATAGGACAACAATCAGTCGTATATTGCACAAATCTGGCCTTTATGGAAGAGTGGCAAGAAGAAAGCCATTTCTTAAAGATATCCATAAAAAGTGTCGTTTAAAGTTTGCCACAAGCCACCTGGGAGACACACCAAACATGTGGAAGAAGGTGCTCTGGTCAGATGAAACCAAAATGGAACTTTTTGGCAACAATGCAAAACGTTATGTTTGGCGTAAAAGCAACACAGCTGAACACACCATCCCCACTGTCAAACATGGTGGTGGCAGCATCATGGTTTGGGCCTGCTTTTCTTCAGCAGGGACAGGGAAGATGGTTAAAATTGATGGGAAGATGGATGGAGCCAAATACAGGACCATTCTGGAAGAATGTCATTTGTCATATGAGTGTCATCTGATGAAGATTTTCAAAAGGTTAGTGATTCATTTTCTCTCTAAGCCTGCTTTTGTGGCTCTCTCTAACTGGGAAAAATGGCTGTTTTTTTTTATTTGGTGGTGGTCTAACAAATATATGTTGTGTTTTCGCTGTAAAACATTTAAAAAAAAAATCGGACATGATGGGTAGATGAACAAGATGTTTATCTTTCATTTGCTGTATTGGACTTGTTAGTGTGAAAGTTAAATATTTCAAAATAATATTTTTGAATTCCTTGCGCCACCTTTTCAGCTGAATGGGGGGGTGGGGGGGTTCCCCTAGGGCATTGCCTTGCCATAACAGGTTTAAACTAATAGACTATTTGAAGAGGAATACGAGCTCTTGTTTGCTTAATATTAAATACAGCAGCTAAGCATGGGCCGGGGTATTTGGAAAAAGCCTCGGAATGGTTTTTCAAAAGCGTCAAAACTATGTAATATTTGTAGCTACTTTTTAATTAAATATCTTCAGTCAACTTGTGCAATATGTTAGGAGATAAAGATCATTGTGTTCTTCATTTCACCCGTCACATTATTATGAAGCTTACGGTAGTCCCCGTACCGTAAGCTTGATGTTTGTTTACAAGCGCACAACGATGAGGGAATGGAGACTTGGGAGTCACTCACTGTTGTGCAGCATGCGCCAGGTGATCTAATTACAGTATGGAATTCACAACTAAATGTTTGCCAGCTCAATATCTTATAACTATTAAGTTAACTGTCTAAAATGTGCTAAATGCATTTGGATTGCTAATTTAGTAACTAGTAAGCTATCTAGCTAAATGGTTAGCTTCTTACAAAATCAAGCATTTGCTTGGTAAAAACAGAGCTAGCTGTTAGCTAAATATTTGTTTTGTGCGTGCAGCAAATTGTAAGTATCATTTTTGAGTTACTTGTATAGTTTACGCACGTCGCACATTAGGGGAAGGTATAAGGTATATGCGTCAGACTAGTAATTCTAAAGATAAAAAAATAGACTATAATATTTAAAAATGTAACTCAAATTTAATAGTAATCATTGAAAGGGTACACCCTGATGGTCATTGTTAAGCAATGCATTTCCTTCCCCAGCCACATTACCATCTATGCATCCTTCATATGCGCCGTTTAGCTAGCTCATTATTTACAATAGGAAAGGTGAATGGGGAAAAAAAGTTTTATTTTCAATTAAAACTATGCAAAGGCTTGAAAATTCATTTAGCCATTTTGCGCAGTGACCCAGTACCCAAACCAGACGCAACTGGTTTCAAGTGGCCAAGAGACGGCATGCCATCTAGTGAAAGAACTGGGAATCAGACTGAGGATATATTAACAACAAAGGAGAAATGCTCACTATGTAAACACATTTGTACACACAATTTGCTTTTTGTACAAATGAACAATTTGAGATATTTTATTTCAGCTTTTAGCTGAATCAGCTTTCTCCTCATGTGTACACTAGACAAAAATATAAACGCAACATGTAAAGTGTTGGTCCTGTGTTTCATGTGCTGAAATAAAGTCTCTTGGAAATTGTTCATATGTACAAAAAGCTTATTTCTCTCAAATTGTGTATACAAATTTGTTTACATTAGTGAGCATTTATCCTTTGCCAAGATAATGCATACACCTGACGTGTGGCATATCAAGAAGCTGATTAAACAGCATGATCATAACATAGGTGCACTTTGAACTGGGGACAATAAAATGCCACTTTAAAATGAGCAGTTTTGTCACATAACACAATGCCAAAGATGTATCAAGTTTTGATGGAGTGTGCATTTGGCATGCTGACTGCAGGAATGTCCAGCAGAGCTGTTACCAGAGAATGTAAATCAAATCAAATCAAATCGTATTTGTCACATACACATGGTTAGCAGATGTTAATGCGAGTGTAGCGAAATGCTTGTGCTTCTAGTTCCGACAATGCAGTAATAACCAACAAGTAATCTAACTAACAATTCCAAAACTACTGTCTTGTACACAGTGTGAGGGGATAAAGAATATGTACATAAGGATATATGAATGAGTGATGGTACAGAGCAGCATAGGCAGATACAGTAGATGGTATCGAGTACAGTATATACATATGAGATGAGTATGTAAACAAAGTGGCATAGTTAAAGTGGTTAGTGATACATGTATTACATAAGGATACAGTCGATGATATAGAGTACAGTATATACGTATGCATATGAGATGAATAATGTAGGGTAAGTAACATTATATAAGGTAGCATTGTTTAAAGTGGCTAGTGATATATTTACATCATTTCCCATCAATTCCCATTATTAAAGTGGCTGGAGTTGAGTCAGTGTCAGTGTGTTGGCAGCAGCCACTCAATGTTAGTGGTGGCTGTTTAACAGTCTGATAGCCTTGAGATAGAAGCTGTTTTTCAGTCTCTCGGTCCCAGCTTTGATGCACCTGTACTGACCTCGCCTTCTGGATGATAGCGGGGTGAACAGGCAGTGGCTCGGGTGGTTGATGTCCTTGATGATCTTTATGGCCTTCCTGTGACATCGGGTGGTGTAGGTGTCCTGGAGGGCAGGTAGTTTGCCCCCGGTGATGCGTTGTGCAGACCTCACTACTCTCTGGAGAGCCTTACGGTTGAGGGCGGAGCAGTTGCCGTACCAGGCGGTGATACAGCCCGCCAGGATGCTCTCGATTGTGCATCTGTAGAAGTTTGTGAGTGCTTTTGGTGACAAGCCAAATTTATTCAGCCTCCTGAGGTTGAAGAGGCGCTGCTGCGCCTTCTTCACAATGCTGTCTGTGTGAGTGAACCAATTCAGTTTGTCTGTGATGTGTATGCCGAGGAACTTAAAACTTGCTACCCTCTCCACTACTGTTCCATCGATGTGGATGGGGGGTGTTCCCTCTGCTGTTTCCTGAAGTCCACAATCATCTCCTTAGTTTTGTTGATAATAACAATAATGTATTGTTATTTAGTGCTGGTATTAATGTTTTTAAATGCTCTCTTACAGAGCAGATGGTTTTTATATTAGTTTTCCTTTTGTTATTATTATTATTATAGCCTGCTAATCAGTATTTAATAGTTGTATGCATTGTAAGGAGTTAAGTACAGCAAAAGGGACAAAGTAAGCCGCCTCTAACATCATTTTAGAGACTTTGGCTAACCAAGTGTAACCACAGCCCAGGATCTCCTATGAGATCAGACACCCGGACAGCTGGTGAAACTGGGTTTGAACAACTGAAGAATTTCTGCACTGACCATCAGAAACTTTCTCAGGGAAGCTAATCTGCGTGCTCGTCGTCCTCACCAGGATCTTGACCGGACTGCATTTCGGCATCTTAACCGACTTCAGTGGGCAAATGCATACCTTCAATGGCCACTCCGACAAATCATCAAACAGGCAAAGCGTCAATACAGGGCTAAGATTGAATCGTACTACACCGGCTCCGACGCTTGTCTTATGTGGCAGGGCTTGCAAACTATTACAGACTATAAAAGGGAAGCAAGCACAGCCACGAGCTGCCAAGTGACACAAGCCTACCAGGTGAGCTAAATCACTTCTATGCTCGCTTCGAGGCAAGCAACACTGAGGCATGCATGAGAGGATCAGCTGTTCCAGACGACTGTGTGATCACGCTCTCCGTAGCAGACGTGTGTAAGACCTTTAAACAGGTCAACATTCACAACTAAGGAACACCGACATGAGAATGCTATTCAATGACTACAGCTCAGCGTTCAACACCATTGTACCCTCAAAGCTCATCAATAAGGTAAGGACCCTGGGACTAAACACCTCCCTCTGCAACTGGATCCTGGACTTCCTGACGGGCCACCCCCAGGTGGTGAGGGTAGGTAGCAACACATCTACCACGCTGATCCTCCGAGAGCATCTTCAGGGGTGCGTTCTCAGTCCCCTCCTGTACTCCCTGTTCACCCACGACTGCATGGCCAGGTACGACTCCAACACCATCATTAAGTTTGCAGACGACACAACAGTGGTAGGCCTGATCACCAACAACGACGTGACAGCCTATAGGGACTAGGTCAGAGACCTGGCTGGGTGGTGCCAGAATAACAACCTATCCCTCAACGTAACCAAGACTAAGGAGATGATTGTGGACTACAGGAAAAGGGGCACCGAGCACGTCCCCATTCTCATCGACGGGGCAGTAGTGGAGCAGGTTGAGAGCTTCAAATTCCTTGGTGTCCACATCAACAACAAACTAGAATGGTCCAAACACACCAAGACAGTCGTGAAGAGGGCACGACAAAGCCAATTCCCCCTCAGGAAACTAAAAAAATGTGGCTTGGGTCCTCAGATCCTCAAAAGGTTCTACAGCTGCAACATCGAGAACATAACTGCATAACTGCCTGGTACGGCAACTGCTCGGCCTCCGACCGCAAGGCACTACAGGTAGTGCGTACCTGCATTCCCAGACCTCTACACCAGGCAGTGTCAGAGGAAGGCCCTAAAAATTGTCAATGACCCCAGCCACCCCAGTCATAGACTGTTATAGACTGCAAGTTCTGCCACTTAAAAAGATGAGAAGCCTGTAATTTTCATCATAGGTACGCTTCAACTATGATAGACAAAATGAGAAAAAGAAATCCAGAAAATCACGTTGTAGGATTTTTAATGAATTTATTTGCAAATTATGGTGGAAAATAAGTATTTGGTCAATAACAAAAGTTTATCTCGATACTTTATTATATACCCTTTGTTGGCAATGACAGAGGTCAAACATTTTCTGTAAGTCTTCACAAGGTTTTCACACACTGTTGCTGGTATTTTGACCCATTCCTCCATGGAGATCTCATCAAGAGCAGTGATGTTTTGGGGCTGTTGCTGGGCAACACGGACTTTCAACTCCCTCCAAAGATTTTCTATGGGGTTGAGATCTGGAGACTGGCTAGGCCACTCCAGGACCTTGAAATGCTTCTTACGAAGCCACTCCTTCGTTGCCCGAGCGGTGTGTTTGGGATCATTGTCATGCTGAAAGACCCAGCCACGTTTCATCTTCAATGCCCTTGCTGATGAAAGGAGGCTTTCACTCAAAATCTCACGATACATGGCCCCATTCATTCTTTCCTTTACACGGATCAGTCGTCCTGGTCCCTTTGCAGAAAAACATCCCCAAAGCATGATGTTTCCACCCCCATGCTTCACAGTAGGTATGGTGTTCTTTGGATGCAAGTCAGCATTCTTTGTCCTCCAAACACGAGTTGCGTTTTTACCAAAAAGTTATATTTTGGTTTCATCTGACCATATGACATTCTCCCAATCTTCTTCTGGATCATCCAAATGCTCTCTAGCAAACTTCAGACGGGCCTGGACATGTACTGGCTTAAGCAGGGGGACACGTCTGGCACTGCAGGATTTGAGTCCCTGGCGGCGTAGTGTGTTACTGATGGTAGGCTTTGTTACTTTGGTCCCAGCTCTCTGCAAGTCATTCACTAGGTCCCCCCGTGTGATTCTGGGATTTTTGCTCACCGTTCTTGTGATCATTTTGACCCCACGGGGTGAGATCTTGCGTGGAGCCCCAGATCGAGGGAGATTATCAGTGGTCTTGTATGTCTTCCATTTCCTAATAATTGCTCCCACAGTTGATTTCTTCAAACCAAGCTGCTTACCTATTGCAGATTCAGTCTTCCCAGCCTGGTGCAGGTCTACAATTTTGTTTCTGGTGTCCTTTGACAGCTCTTTGGTCTTGGCCATAGTGGAGTTTGGAGTGTGACTGTTTGAGGTTGTGGACAGGTGTCTTTTATACTGATAACAAGTTCAAACAGGTGTCATTAATACAGGTAGCGAGTGGAGGACAGAGGAACCTCTTAAAGAAGAAGTTACAGGTCTGTGAGAGCCAGAAATCTTACTTGTTTGTAGGTGACCAAATACATATTTTCCACCATAATTTGCAAATAAATTCATTAAAAATCCTACAACGTGATTTTCTGGAATTTTTTTCTCTCTCATTTTGTCTGTCATAGTTGAAGTGTACCTATGATGAAAATTACAGGCCTCATCTTTTTAAGAGGGAGAACTTGCACAATTGGCGGCTGACTAAATACTTTTTTGCCCCACTGTATGCAGTCACTTTAAATCAAATCAAATTTTATTTGTCACATGTGTTAGCAGATGTTAATGCGGGTGGTTGTTGTCCTTGATGATCTTTATGGCCTTCCTGTGACATCGGGTGGTGTAGGTGTCCTGGAGGGCAGGTAGTTTGCCCCCGGTGATGAGTTGTGCAGACCTCACTACCCTCTGGAGAGCCTTACGGTTGTGGGCGGAGCAGTTGCCGTACCAGGCGGTGATACAGCCCGGCAGGATGCTCTCGATTGTGCATCTGTAGAAGTTTGTGAGTGCTTTTGGTGACAAGCCAAATTTATTCAGCCTCCTGAGGTTGAAGAGGCGCTGCTGCGCCTTCTTCACGATGCTGTCTGTGTGGGTGGACCAATTCAGTTTGTCTGTGATGTGTACGCTGAGGAACTTAAAACTTACTACCCTCTCCACTACTGTTCCATTGATGTGGATAGGGGGGTGTTCCCTCTGCTGTTTCCTGAAGTCCACAATCATCTCCTTAGTTTTGTTGACGTTGAGTGTGAGGTTATTTTCCTGACACCACACTCCGAGGGCCCTCACCTCCTCCCTGTAGGCCGTCTCGTCGTTGTTGGTAATCAAGCCTACTACTGTTGTGTCGTCCGCAAACTTGATGATTGAGTTGGAGGCGTGCGTAGCCACGCAGTCGTGGGTGAACAGGGAGTACACTATACATTCATGTACATACTACCTCCATTAGCCCAACTAATCAGTGGCTAACCGGGCTACCACCATTGTGTCCCGCCACCCGCCAACCCCTCTTTTAAGCTACTGCTACTCTGTTTATCATATATGCATAGTCACTTTAATCATATCTACATGTACATACTACCTCAATCAGCCCGACTAACCGGTGCCTCCCTACTGTTATAGTTACCTATTGTTAACCTAATACCTCATTTTTGGGGGGTTAAAATTACACTGTTGGTTAGAGCCTATAAGTAAGCATTTCACTGTAAGGTTGTATTTGGCACATGTGACAAATCAACGTGATCTTCCTGTCTGGGTTGGCGCCCCCCCTTGGGTTGTGCTGTGGTGAGATCTTTGTGGGCTATACTCGGCCTTGTCTCAGGATGGTAAGTTGGTGGTTGAAGATATCCCTCTAGTGGTGTGGGGGCTGTGCTTTGGCAAAGCAGGTGGGGTTATCATTGGATGGGGCCACAGCGCACCTGCCTGCTTGACCTCTTCACCGGATGTGCTACCTGTCCCAGACCTGCTGTTTTCAACTCTCTAGAGACAGCAGAGTAGCGGTAGAGATACTCTGAATGTGATCGGCTACGAAAAGCCAACTGACATTTACTCCTGAGGTGCTGACCTGTTGCACCCTCGACAACCACTGTGATTATTATTATTTGACCCTGTTGGTCATCTATGAACATTTGAACATCTTGGCCATGTTCTGTTATAATCTCCACCCAGCACAGCCAGAAGAGGACTGGCCACCTCTCATAACCTGGTTTCTCTCTAGGGTTCTTCCAAGGTTCTAGCCTTTCTAGGGAGTTTTTCCTAGCCACCGTGCTTCTACACCTGCATTGCTTGCTGTTTGTGGTTTTAGTCTGGGTATCTGTACAGCACTGCGATATCAGCTGATGTAAAGGGCTTAATAAATACATTTGATTAGAGATGTATGCTCTTCACAGATGAATCCCAGTTTCAACTTTACCGGGCAGATGGCAGACAGCATCGTGTGGGCAAGCGGTTTGCTGATGTCAATGTTGTGAACAGATGGTGAGGTGGTGGTGGGGTTCTGGTATGGGCAGGCATAAGCTACGGACAATGGACACAACTGCATTTTATCGATGGCAATTTGAATGCATAGAGATACCGTGATGAGATCCTCAGGTCCATTGTCATACCATTTAGCCATCACCTCATGTTTCAGCATGATAATGCACGGCCCCATGTCACAAGGCTCTGTTCCTGGAAGCCGAAAATGTCCCAGTTCTTCCATGGCCTGCATACTCACCAGACATGTCACCCATTGAGCATGTATGTTCGGGATGCTCTAGATAGACGTGTAACACAGCATGTTCCAGTTCCCGCCAATATCCAGCAAAGCCATTGAAGAGGAGTGGGACAACATTCCACAATCAACAGCCTGACCAACTCTACACAAAGAGATGTGTCATGAGGTAAATGGTGGTTACACCAGATATTGACCTTTTTTAACCTCTCTAGGGTATGTGGGACGCTAGCGTCCCATCTGGCCAACATCCAGTGAGGTTGCAGAGCGCCAAATTCAATTACAGAAATGCTCATTATAAAAATTCTGAAAACAAAACATATTTTACATAGGTTTAAAGATTACCTTCTTGTTAAACCAACCACAGTGTCATATTTATAAAATGCTTTTTTGGCGAAAGCATACCTAGCCCAGAACATACCTAGCCCAGAAGATAGCCCAGTTGACAAATTATTACAAACAGTAACCAGCCAAGCAGAAGCGCTAAAAAACTCAGAAATAGAGATACAGAGATCCCTTATCTTTGATGATCTTCATATGGTGGCAATCACAAGACATTAATTTACTCAATAAATGTTCCTTTTGTTTGATGAAGTCTCTCTATATCCAAAAACCTCCATTTTGTTAGCGCGTTTTCTTCAGTAATCCACAGGCTCAAACTCAGTTAAAACAAATCAGACAAAAAATCTAAATTGTATCCGTGAAGTTCATAGAAACATGTCAAACAATGTTTATATTCAATTGTCAGGTTGTTTTTTTTTTTTAGCCTAAATGATCTATAATATTTCAACCGGACAAATCTACTTCCTGAATGGATTTTTCTCAGGTTTTCGCCTGCTAAATCAGTACTGTTATTCTCACAGACACTATTTTAACAGTTTTGGAAACTTTAGAGTGTTTTCTATCCAAATCAGTTATACCAGTTATATGCATATCATATCTTCTGGGTCCGAGTAGCAGGCCGTTTAATTTGGGCATGCTTTTCATCCAAAATTCCAAATGCTGCCCCCTACCCTAGAGAGCTTAAAGGTATTTTATTGTACCTTTATTTAACTAGGCAAGTCAGTTAAGAACAAATTCTTATTTTCAATGACGGCATAGGAACAGAACTGCCTGTTCAGGGGCAGAACGACATATGTGTACCTTGTCAGCTCGGGGGTCCAACGTTCTAACCACTAGGCTACCCTGCCGTATCCGTGACCAACAGATGCATATCTATATTCCCAGTCATGTGAAATCCATAGATTAGGGCCTGAAAAATGTATTTCAATTGACTGATTTCCTTATATGAACTGTAACTCAGTACATTTTTTAAAATTGTTGCATGTCGCATTTATATTGTTGTTCAGTATATTTTATTCCTGTAAAAGGTATGGAATGTTGCACAAGCCCTGCATTTTTAAAACGGCCGTTACTCAATGGGAATTTGCATATTTAGGGTGCCACCATTAGTTAAGATCTGAGAAAGATAATTTATATATATATATATATATATATATATATATATATATATATATATATAAATTATTTATATATAGTGGAACAGTAGTTGGTGACATATTATATCTCAAACCTAGACTTTTAAATATCTTAGGCACCCCCTACAAAAAAAAACTGTAAATGTATGTTTTTATTTGGTTTGCTGCATCTTGGGCTCTGTCGTCGTCACATTGGGATTCAGATAAAGGTGTCAGAAACACAGTTATTACCTTTCTAACAGTACTAAGCATGGGTTTGTAAGACAGTTTTAAAACCAAAATGTACTTTGAGGGTATTATACAATATTAGGAGTTGTTTAGAAAATTCCACCAGAGTTTAACAGGTTAATGTATGGATCAGCATCAGGCTTAAATCAAAGCGCTAATCAAATCCAGACATTTACAGTCCATCCGTTAAGTATTCAAACCCGTTGACTTTTTCCACATTTTGCTACATTACAGCCTTATTTTAAAATGGATTAAATAACAAATAAACACCCCATACTGACAAAGTGAAAACAAGTCTAGAAATATTTGCAAATGTATAAAAAAAAAATTAACAGTAAAACCAGTTTATGTAAAACTGTACATGTAAGGTCCCACAGTTGACAGTGCATTTCAGAGCCAAAACCAAGCCATGAGGTCAAAGGAATAGAGCTCCAAGACAGGATTGTGTCGAGGCACAGATCTGGGGAAGGGTACCAAAACATTTCTGCAGCATTGAAGGTCCCCAAGAACACAGTGGCCTCCATCATTCTTAAATAGAAGAAGTTTGGAACCACCAAGACTCTTCCTAGAGCTGTCTGCCTGGCCAAACTGAGCAATTGGGGGAGAATGGCCTTGGACAGGGAGGTGACCAACAACCTGATGGTCACTCTGACAGAGTTCCAGAGTTCATCTGTGGAGAACCTTCCAGAAGGTGGAAGCATCAGGCTGTGGGGATGTTTTTTAGCGGCAGGGACCAGAAGACTAAGTCAGGATCAAGGGAAAGATGAACAGAGCAAAGTACAGAGATATCATTGATGAAAATCAGCTTCAGAGTGCTCGGGACCTCACACTGGGACGAAGGTTCCCCTTCCAACAGGACAACAACCCTAAGCACACAGCCAAGACAAAGCAGGAGTGGCTTCGGGATAAGTCTCTGAATGTCCTTGAGTGGCCCAGCCAGAGCCCGGACTTGAACCCGATCGAACATCTCTGGAGAGACCCGAAAATAGCTGTGCAACCTGACAGAACTTGAAGATCTGCAGAGAAGAATGGGAGAAACTCCCCAAATACAGGTGTGCAAAGCTTGTAATCGCTGCAAGAGGTGCTTCAACAAAGTACAGAGTAATGTGTCTGAATACTTATGTAAACGTGATATTTCCTATGCTTTTTTGTATAAATTTGCAAGAAAAAATGTAAACCTGTTTTTTCTTTGTCATTATGGGTAGATTGTGTGTAGATTGATGAGGGATAAAAACTATTTATCAACTTTAAAATAAGGCTGTAACGTAACAAAATGTGGAAAAAGTCAAGGGGTCTGATACTTTCCGAATGCACTGCATATGCTTTAGAAATACACTTACAGTTTTGGCAGAAAATACAGGGAGAAAAGTGACTAATTCTCGGGATGGAACTTTTGTAAAATAACAGGGAAATATTCAAACCTAGTTCATAGTTTTAGAGAACTGTGTGTAAGTGAAAGTAAAGAGAACACAGACAGAGTGTGTGTGAGTTTGTGTGTGTCACAGATAGCAAGAGAGAGGTACTCACCATGGCGACATAGTACTGTAGTTCACTCCTCCTTCCGGGGTCAAAGCTAGGGCTGGGGCCAGAGGTGAGGCTGGGACCCCTCTCCGCCCACTGTTGCCTCTCTCCACTCTCAGCTCTCTGTCTTTGTCCCTTATGCTCCTCTTCCTCCGCCACACATCCCCTCAGATCTCCCCCTCTGTCACACAGCTCCTCAAGTCCTGCTACACAAACACACAGAAAAGTGTCAATGTAGACACAAGCATAGAGTATATTTAGCTGTGTAGAGAGATTAACCCAGGATGTGTACGATTGTGCTTTTTTGTTAATTTATTTGCATTTGTAAGAAGAAGGGGTCGGAGTGCCTTCTGAGAATTCGTATGTGATCAACAAAAAACACTTCCTTCCATTCTGCTAGCAAACTTGCAATCTTTGGACAGTAAAAATAGATGACCTACGCGGAAGATTAAACTACCAAAGGGACATTAAAAACTGTAATATCTTAGTGTCTTCATTCAGCCACGTCGCTGTGAAGCATTATCAACATACAGCTGGCTGGTTATACGCAGCACCGGCAGGATAGAACAGCGGCATCTGGTAAGACAAGGGGCGGCGGACTATGAATTTTTGTAAATAACAACTGGTGCACGATATCTAAGGAAGTCTCGAGCTATTACTCGCCTGAGGTAGAATATCTCATGATAAACTGTAGACCACACTACCTACCTAGAGAGTTTATCTGCATTTTTCATAGCTGTTTTACATACCACCACAGTCAGAGGCTGGCACTACGACAGCATTGAATGAGCTGTGTTCCGCCATATGAAAACACGCTCACCCAGAGGTGGCGCTCCAAGTAGCAGGGGACTTTAATGCAGGGAAACTTAAATCAGTTTAACCAAATTTATATCAGCATGTTAAATGTGCAACCAGAGGGGAAAATAAAACTCTGGACCACCTTTACTCCACACAGAGACGCATACAAAGCTCTCCTACCATTTGGCAAATCTGATCATAATTCTATCCTCCTGATTCCGGTTTACAAGCAAAAATTAAAAGTAGGAAGCACCAATGACTAGATCAATAAAAAAAGTGGTCAGACGAGGCAGATGCTAAGCTACAGGACTGTTTTGCTAGCACAGACTGGAATATGTTCCAGGATTCCTCTGATGGCATTGAGGAGTACACCACATCAGTCATTGGCTTCATCAGTAAGTGCATCGATGACGTCGTCCCCACAGTGACCGTACAGTGGGGCAAAAAAGTATTTTGTCAGCCACCAATTGTGCAAGTTCTCCCACTTAAAAAGATGAGAGGCCTGTACTTTTCATCATAGGTACACTTCAAATATGATAGACAAAATGAGAAGAAAAAAAATCCAGAAAATGACATTGTAGGATTTTTAATGAATTTATTTGCAAATTATGGTGGAAAATAAGTATTTGGTCAATAACAAAAGTTTCTCAATACTTTGTTATATACCCTTTGTTGACAATGACAGAGGTCAAACATTTTCTGTAAGTCTTCACAAGGTTTTCACACACTGTTGCTTGTATTTTGGCCCATTCCTCCATGCAGATCTCCTCTAGAGCAGTGATGTTTTGGGGCTGTTGCTGGGCAACACAGACTTTCAACTCCCTCCAAAGATTTTCTATGGGGTTGAGATCTGGAGACTGGCTAGGCCACTCCAGGACCTTGAAATGCTTCTTACAAAGCCACTCCTTCGTTGCCCGGGCGGTGTGTTTGGGATCATTGTCATGCTGAAAGACCCAGCCACGTTTCATCTTCAATGTCCTTGCTGATGGAAGCAGGTTTCACTCAAAATCTCACGATACATGGCCCCATTCATTCTTTCCTTTACACGGATCAGTCGTCCTGGTCCCTTTGCAGAAAAACAGCCCCAAAGCATGATGTTTCCACCCCCATGATTCACAGTAGGTATGGTGTTCTTTGGATGCAACTCAGCATTCTTTGTCCTCCAAACACGACGAGTTGAGTTTTTACCCAAAATTTCTATTTTGGTTTCATCTGACCATATGGCAATCTCCGAATCTTCTTCTGAATCATCTAAATGCACTCTAGCAAACTTCAGACGGGCCTGGACATGTACTGGCTTAACCAGGGGGACACGTCTGGCACTGCAGGATTTGAGTCCCTGGCGGCGTAGTGTGTTACTGATGGTAGGCTTTGTTACTTTGGTCCCAGCTCTCTGCAGGTCATTCACTAGGTCCACCCGTGTGGTTCTGGGATTTTTTCTCACCGTTCTTGTGATCATTTTGACCCCACGGGATGAGATCTTGCGTGGAGCCCCAGATCGAGGGAGATTATCCAGTGGTCTTGTATGTCTTCCATTTCCTAATAATTGCTCCCACAGTTGATTTCTTCAAACCAAGCTGCTTGCCTATTGCAGATTCAGTCTTCCCAGCCTGGTGCAGGTCTAAAATTTTGTTTCTGGTATCCTTTGACAGCTCTTTGGTCTTGGCCATAGTGGAGTGTGACTGTTTTAGGTTGTGGACAGGTGTCTTTTATACTGATAACAAGTTCAAACAGGTGCCATTAATACAGGTAACGAGTGAGGACAGAGGAGCCTCTTAAAGAAGTAGTTACAGGTCTGTGAGAGCCAGAAATCTTGCATGTTTGTAGGTGACCAAATACTTATTTTCCATCATAATTTGCAAATAAATTCATTAAAAATCCTACAATGTGATTTTCTGGAATTTTTTTTCTCATTTTGTCTGTCATAGTTGAAGTGTACCTATGATAAAAAGATGAGACAGGCCTGTAATTTTCAAGTGGGAGAACTTGCACAATTGGTGGCTGACTAAATCATTTTTTGCCCCACTGTACATACCCCAACCAGTAGCCATGGATTACAGGCAACATCCACAGAGCTAAAGGCTAGAGCTGCCGCTTTCAAGGCGCGGGACTCTAACCCGGAAGCTTATAACGAATCCCGCTATGCCCTCTGACAAACCGTCAATACAGGACTAAGATCGAATCATACTACAGCGGCTATGACGCTCGTCGGATGTGGCATTAGACTACAAAAGGGAAGCACAGCCGAGAGTTGCTCAGTGACACAAACCTACCAGACGAGATAAACTACTTCTATGCTCTCACATGCATGAGAGCATCAGCTGTTCCGAAAGACTGTGTGATCACGCTCTCTGCAGCCGATGTAAGACCTTTAGACAGGTCATCATTCACAAGGTCACAGGGCCAGACGGATTATCAGGACGTGTACTGGAGGCATGCGCTGACCAACTGGCAAGTGTCTTCACTGACATTTACAACCACTCCCTGTTCAAGTCTTTAATACCAACATGTTTTAACCTCCCTGTGCAAGGAACCTGGTAGCGGGCTGAAATTCCACCACATACGGTGATCGCTGCATAAATAGTCATATTAAACATTCATGAAAATACAAGTGTCTCACATGTATCGAAAGCCTAGAATCTTGCTAATCCAACTGCGTTGTCAGGTTTAAAAAAGGATTTACTGCGAAAGAATACGATGCGATTATCTGAGGATAGAGCCCCATAAAAAAAAAAAAAATTCAACCAGCACAGGCGTAACAAAATCACAAACTGCATTAAAATTAATCGTTTACCTTTGACGATCTTCGTCTGTTTGCAATCCCAATGCTCATTGTTACACAATGAATTATATTTTGTTTGATAAAATCTGTTTTTATAGCCTAACACAAAACATTTTGTGAACCGCTTGTGTCGTGAATTCCGTCTCATTCCATTTTCGACGACACATTCCAGGGTAAATACCCACACAAAACGTGACTTTTCCAGTCATGTTTGGTTTCATTGCAATCAACTGGTTTGTTTGTAACACAACCAAACCTGATGGGCCATTTCGCGGGACGTATTGACTGAAAGAAACTGATTTGAAGACAACAAGTAATGACATCACTGTGCACCAATGATATGACCACTGATTGATTTACTTTTTAAACCCAATGACCACTGATCGTCTTGAAATCTAGCTGGGTAGATAGCCAATGAGCGGAGGTAAACGGCAATATGCAATGGTCATGTGTTGGAAGATCAACCCATGTAGTAAACTCCGGCGTAAAGAGAGTCAATCGCTATTGAAGTTTTATACCGGAAGGAGCTACGCATATTACGCACAGCATTGTTTGGTAAACGCGCAGATTCAGCTGTTTATACACTGCTCAAAATAATAAAGGGAACACTTAAACAACACAATGTAACTCCAAGTCAATCACACTTCTGTGAAATCAAACTGTCCACATAGGAAGCAACACTGATTGACAATAAATTTCACATGCTGTTGTGCAAACCACTTCTCAGTTCCTATGCTTCCTGGCTGATGTTTTGGTCACTTTTGAATGCTGGCGGTGCTTTCACTCTAGTGGTATCATGAGACGGAGTCTACAACCCACACAAGTGGCTCAGGTAGTGCAGCTCATCCAGGATGGCACATCAATGCGAGCTGTGGCAAGAAGGTTTGCTGTGTCTGTCAGCGTAGTGTCCAGAGCATGGAGGCGCTACCAGGAGACAGGCCAGTACATCAGGAGACGTGGAGGAGGCCGTAAGAGGGCAACAACCTAGCAGCAGGACCGCTACCTCAGCCTTTGTGCAAGGAGGAGCAGGAGGAGCACTTCCAGAGCCCTGCAAAATGACCTCCAGCAGGCCACAAATGTGCATGTGTCTGCTCAAACGGTCAGAAACAGACTCCATGAGGGTGGTATGAGGGCCCGACGTCCACAGGTGGGGGTTGTGCTTACAGCCCAACACCGTGCAGGACGTTTGGCATTTGCCAGAGAACACCAAGATTGGCAAATTCGCCACTGGCGCCCTGTGCTCTTCACAGATGAAAGCAGGTTCACACTGAGCATGTGACAGAGTCTGGAGACGCCGTGGAGAACGTTCTGCTGCCTGCAACATCCTCCAGCATGACCGGTTTGGCGGTGGGTCAGTCATGGAGTGGGGTGGCATTTCTTTGGGGGGCCTCCATGTGCTCACCAGAGGCAGCCTGACTGCCATTAGGTACCGAGATGAGATCCTCAGACCCCTTGTGAGACCATATGCTGGTGCAGTTGGCCATGGGTTCCTCCTAATGCAAGACAATGCTAGACCTCATGTGGCTGGAGTGTGTCGGCAGTTCCTGCAAGAGGAAGGCATTGATGCTATGGACTGGCCTGCCCGTTCCCCAGACCTGAATCCAATTGAGCACATCTGGGACATCATGTCTCGCTCCATCCACCACAGACTGTCCAGGAGTTGGCGGATGCTTTAGTCCAGGTCTGGGAGGAGATCCCTCAGGAGACCATCCACCACCTCATCAGGAGCATGCCCAGGCGTTGTAGGGAGACCATACAGGCACGTGGAGGCCACACACACTACTGAGCCTCATTTTGACTTGTTTTAAGGACATTATATCAAAGTTGGATCAGCCTGTAGTGTGGTTTTCCACTTTAATTTTGATTGTGACTCCAAATCCAGACAAATTTGATTTCCATTGATAATTTTTGTGTGATACACTGTATATACACTGCTCAAAAAATAAAGGGAACACTAAAATAACACATCCTAGATCTGAATGAATGAAATATTCTTAATGAATACTTTTTTCATTACATAGTTAAATGTGCTGACAACAAAATCACACAAAAATGATCAATGGAAATCAAATGTATCAACCCATGGAGGTCTGGATTTGGAGTCACACTCAAAGTTAAAGTGGAAAACCACACTACAGGCTGGTCCAACTTTGATGTAATGTCTGAGGATCTCATCTCGGTACCTAATGGCAGTCAGTCTACCTCTGGCGAGCACATGGAGGGCTGTGCGGCCCCCCAAAGAAATGCCACCCCACTCCATGACTGACCCACTGCCAAATCGGTCATGCTGGAGGATGTTGCAGGCAGCAGAACATTCTCCACGGCGTCTCCAGACTCTGTCACATGCTCAGTGTGAACCTGCTTTCATCTGTGAAGAGCACAGGGCGCCAGTGGCGAATTTGCCAATCTTGGTGTTCTCTGGCAAATGCCAAACGTCCTGCACGGTGTTGGGCTGTAAGCACAACCCCCACCTGTGGACGTCGGGCCCTCATACCACCCTCATGGAGTCTGTTTCTGACCGTTTGAGCAGACACATGCACATTTGTGGCCTGCTGGAGGTCATTTTGCAGGGCTCTGGCAGTGCTCCTCTTGCTCCTCCTTGCACAAAGGCGGAGGTAGTGGTCCTGCTGCTGGGTTGTTGCCCTCCAACGGCCTCCTCCACATCTCCTGATGTACTGGCCTGTCTCCTGGTAGAGCCTCCATGCTCTGGAAACTACGCTGACAGACACAGCAAACCTTCTTGCCACAGCTAGCATTGATGTGCCATCCTGGATGAGCTGCACTACCTGAGCCACTTGTGTGGGTTGTAGACTCCGTCTCATGCTACTGTAACAGGGTTATATTGGTGATTCCCCTTGCCACTTTATTGTTAAGCCAATGGGTTTTTGGTTTGAGTTTGTCTTGCCTTCACCTACTCAACATGGCATCTTATTGGCTGGTTTGCGTAGCTTGCTTACGAGGGGGGATGTTCCAGTTAGAATCGTCCCAGTGAACAAGCACCAAACCAGCGGTAAGTTGTTGGTTGCAAAGCACTGTACATCAAAAGTGATTTTTATACTCTCAAGTGATGATTTAAATGTACAATTTATATCAAATTGTTTGTAAATGTTATTCGAACATCACACATACGATGCAGCGGTTTTTGGAGAATATTTGTTGTGCATTTTGTTGTAGAGAATTCCCGCCAGTACTAGCTAGCAACTTACTGTGTCTGGTGGGGGGGTTCATATATTTTGTACAGTGCGTGAGTGCAGAGTTGGATGGTGAGACGTGCATTGCATGACGTGCAATTTTGTGTCGTTCTTATCAGGTACATTGTTAAAGATATTATATTGTAATTGTATTATTTTGGTAACTAGCCCAGTGAACAAGCACAAAACCAGCATGCGTGAGTGCAGAGTTGGATGGTGAGACGTGCATTGCATGACGTGCAATTTTGTGCCGTTCCTAACAGAATAAATCTACATGACTGGTGCTACATGTTGGAGTTCCGTGTCGATGACTGATTGTACACAACGCAAGAAGAGTACTGTTACACTACCACTAGAGTGAAAGCACCGCCAGCATTCAAAAGTGACCAAAACATCAGCCAGGAAGCATAGGAACTGAGAAGTGGTCTGTGGTCACCCCCTGCAGAACCACTCCTTTATTGGGGGTGTCTTGCGAATTGCCTATAATTTCCACCTGTTGTCTATTCCATTTGCACAACAGCATGTGAAATTTATTGTCAATCAGTGTTGCTTCCTAAGTGGACAGTTTGATTTCACAGAAGTGTGATTGACTTGGAGTTACATTGTGTTGTTTAAGTGTTCCCTTAATTTTTTTGAGCAGTGTATATATACACACACAGACATAGGCTATGGTCGTTCTCATACAAACAAACAGACCCTCACTCACAATGACTAGCTAACGTGTACTTTACCCATTTCATTACATCTTTATATATTGCAAATAAAATGTAAAAACAATCACAAATAATATTTTATATTAATTTCAAACAATGGCATTAGCATGAGAGCAAGTTACCAGTTCAAAACAATGTCCTCTCCGTTCAAAAAATAGGCCTCAGTTTCAGAATCAAAGCTATGGGAGCTAATGGAGTCTTCAAAAAGCAGATTTGTCTCACTTTCACGATCAAATTGTTTCTACATTCATATATCTAGTCTTAGAATTAGCTTTCCTTGACTTATTCACCATGATGTTGGATAAATAAACAGCTGAATATGCAAGTCACCGAAATACTGCTGTGAGTAATAAGCGTCGCTCCTTCACGGTTGAATTGGCAATGGCGAAAGAACGGTCCTTACGCCAGCGTTCAATGGAAAGGTTTGTTTAAAACAAAGAACCATGGGATATTGCCGTTTACCTCTGCTCATTGGCTATCTACCCAGCTAGATTTCAAGACGATCAGTGGTCATTGGGTTAAAATACAGTCAATGAACGAGACAGTGGTCATATAATTGGTGCACAATGGGCTCGTCACTTGTTGTCTTCCAATCGGTTTTTCCGGGTCAATACGTCCCGCAAAATGACCCATCAAGTTTGGTTGTGTTACAAACAAACAGTTGATTGCAAGGACACCAAACATGACTGGATAAAGTCAGGGAAAGTCTGTCTATTTTATGTTGGATGGTACGTCGAAAATTGAATAACACGAAATTCAACGAGATAAGCGTTCACAAAATGTTTCGTGTTAGGCTATAAAAAATGGATTTAACCGAACAAAAGACCATTCATTGTGTAACAACGAGCCTTGGGATTTGCAACCAGAGCAAGATCTTCAAAGGTAAACGATTTATTTCAATGCAATGCGATTTTGTTACGCAAGTGCTGGTTGAATAAGTAGTTTGATATGGGTCTGTGCTCAGATAATCGCAGCGTATTCTTTCGCAATAAATCATTTTTTAAATCTGACAACGCAGTTGGATTAGCAAGATTCTAGGCTTTCGAACCATGTGAGACACTTGTATTTTCATGAATGTTTAATATGACTATTTATGTAGCGATCACCGTATGTTGTCGAATTTAATCCCGCTAACGGATTCAGTGCGCAGAGAGGTTAAAGATACAACAATAAAAAGAAAAACGTATGTTTTTTTTCAATGTATTATCTAAACAAGATCTATTGTGTTATATTCTCCTACATTCAATTCACATTTACACAAACTTCAGAGTGTTTTCTTTCAAATGGTACCAAGAATATGCATATCCTTGGTTCTGTGCCTGAGCTACAGTCAGTTAGATTTGGGTATGTCTTCAGGCAGAAATTGAAAAAAGTAGAGGGGCTCTAAGAGGTTTAAGCAGACCACCATAGTGCCTGTGCCCAAAAACACTAAGGTAACCTGCCTAAATGACTACCGACTCGTGGCCCTAAAAATTGTCAATGACTCCAGCCACCCTAGTCCTACACGGTTCTCTCTGCTACCGCATGGCAAGCGGTACCGGAGTGCCAAGTCTAGGTCTAAGAGGCTTCTAAACAGCTTCTACCCCCAAGCCATAAGACTCCTGAACACCTAATCAAATGGCTACCCAGACTACTTGCATTGCCTCCCCCCCTCTGGAACGCTGCTGCTTCTCTCTGTTATTATCTATGCATAGTCACTTTAATAACTCTACCTACATGTACATTTTACCTCAATTACATCGACACCGGTACCCCCGCGCATTGACTCTATACCGGTACCCCCCCTGTATAGTCTAGTACAGTCTATTGTTATTTTACTGCTGCTCTTTAATTACTTGTTACTTTATTTCTTATTCTGATTTTTTTTAAACTGCATTGTTTGTTAGGGGCTCGTAAGTAAGCATTTCACTGTAAGGTCTACACTTTTGTATTCGGAGAATGTGGCTAATTACATTTGATTTCACCCTGGTCACACCCAGGGCAGCATTATCGTATATTTAGCTCAGGTTGCAGAAGAGACAATTGTGTTAGTGTGTGTCATTGTGTGTAAGTGTATATTTGGCTCTGGTAGCAGAAGGACGTGGGCAGACAAAATTGTGATAGTGTGTGTAAGAGTGTGTTGGCATTACTGTATATATTTTGGACTCTGGTGGCATGATTCAGGGAGACTGCATAAATCCAATTCCGACATTAACAGATTAGAGGTGAGATGACAATTAGGCTACTGCACAGTCATGTCACACACACCCGAATGTGTGAGTGCAAGAACCAACCACATACCAGTGGAGGCTGCTGAGGGGAGGACGACTCATAAAAGGCTGGAACGGAGCAAATGGAATGGCATCAAACACATGGAAATCATGTGTTTGATGTGTTGAATGTGTTGAATACCTATACCTATAATACCTATATATATTACCACGAGCCCGTCCTTCCCAATTAAGGTGCCACCAACCTCTTGTGATACCGACCCAATATACATACACACCTGAGTTCTTGTCAGGTTGGTAGTTTCTGGCTGTGTGTGTGTGGTTGGTTCTTATATCCTTGTAGGGAATGCTATTTTAAACTCAGTGGTTAGGTTTAGGGTTAAAATTAGGGTTAGGATTACAATGAGGGTTAGGGGTAAGAGGTTTAGGGTGTGGGTTACAGGTTAGGGTAAATAAAATGTTGAATATAAATTCATTTTATGTCCCCACGAGGATAGAAGAACAAAACGTGCAAGTGTGTGTTTGTGCCTGCGAACATGTGTGTAACCGATCGGGGGGGGGGGAATGTGATGGTTAAAATAAAAGGATGCTATTTTTGACAATATCTCGTATTGTATGGACTATAAAAACTCCAATATTTTTCCTTCATAGCCTGTTCTCCATCTTTTTAAATAATTGTTTTCAGCACTTTTATTTCGATGACTGATCAAAACTTGTTTTCTCTCTTTTGCCCCTGAGCAGCAGACATATGATGAGCAATAAGATTGGAACAACGAATCGCAATAAAAATCACAGCACATATCCTATCGTGAGGTCCCTAGCAATTCCCAGCCCTTACCGTCATGTTGGTGGTTTCTAGCTGGACGTGTGTGGGTACCTGTCATGTTGGTGGTGTCTAGTTGTGGCTCCAGAAGGTTGAAGGAGAGAGTGTGGTTCAGCACGCTGAGGTTTCCACTCTCTTCTTTTCCTGCCCCTCTCTCCCAACTTCTCTCTCTTCCCTCTGTTATCGCTCTTGCTTCACCCTCTCCACTTAATTCACCTCTCTCTCTGGAGAGTCGGAGGACCACTGCTTGAGCGTCTGGTGAAACAAATATAATAATAACTATACTAACAAAAATATAATAACAATAACAATAGAGAAAGCACTTCTCTCAACAAAGACACTGCAGGACTCTACCGTGCAATCATTATACACACTTTTGGGCCGGTGCAAACCATATTGATGTTACATGAGCACATTTGCAAAATTATTTTGGAGCTTAGAAATGGCTAAATAAAAGTGACTGACAAAAGATGGCAATGGGGGCTTGTGGATTTGCCTCCATTTACCTTGAAAGTTAATGTTTGATTTGAATATAGTCTCAGATAGACATTCTTGGGAATAGAGAATCAGTGCTTGATCTCTGGCACCGTGTGAAGGTTTGAGAAGCTAGCACTTTCAGAATTGAGTGGTCCAATCAGTGAGTTTAAGCAGAGTGGTTTAAAACATAAAATGTTCCTATTGATTACCTTGTGCCAAGCGAGCAACTTCCTCCACCTCCTGCTCTCTCTGTACCATGTGCGTGTCAGCTGCAGCTCTGTACTGTACTGTAATGTGTGAACTAGATGATGGTTCCTGTAGTAGATGTTGGTTCATCCAGTCTTTGGGCTCGTCCCACAGCGAAGGAAGAGAAGACCCTTCTGCCTGCAAAACAAACACACACAGGTACCTCTGCTGGCTGGCTCAGAAGGCCTTGACCATTGAAAAAAACGGATGATAGCAAATCAACTACACCACAAGCCTAATTCAAGAGTCCCATAAGTATAGTTTTTGGCATGCTACACAGAACCAACATTTGCAGAGGCAGAAAGCAAAAGTGCAAGTCAGTATCTCTGTTAACAGGAGGTGACATAAATGATCTGTGTAGAAACACTGTTTGAGTGTGAGTATATGTACCTGTGTGCTGAGCAGTCTCAGTGCTTCTGTCCAATGGGAGCGTAGTAGACTCTGCAGTCTGCTCACAAGCTCCTCTCTCTGCCCTTCGAGCCTCCTCCTGCTCTCCTCCAACAAAACAGACTGCTGCTTGGAGTGGGCCAGCCTGAGAGAGAGAGACACACACACACACACAAAATGGTCAGAAACCACTACGAGTGCAAAAACCAACCTGGTGTGATAAACTTTCCGTGTGTGTGTGTTACCTGGTCTGGTAGTCCTGGGTGAGTGCCAGTGTGTGCTGCTGGTGTTGCTGTAACTGGGAGGAAAGTTCTCTCTCATGGCGAGCACTCAGATCCAGCAGCTGATTCCTGAAAACACACGTCAAACACTGTGGAAGTGTGTGGGTTCAAGTTTCAATGTCACATGCACAAGTACAGTGAAATGCCTTTCTTGCAAACTCAAAACCCAACAATCAATAACAATGAAATACTATAAACAACACACGAGAAAGAAGAAGTATGGAGAACACAATAAGTAAGTAAATAAGCGTACTATATACAGGGTCAGTTCCAAAAGCATATTTACAATGTGCAGGGATATTGGAGTGATGGAGGTAGATATGTATAGGGGTAAGGTGACTAGGAAACAGGATATAAGACAACAGAGTAGCAGCAGCTTGTATGTGAGTGGGTGTGCGTGTGTGTAGACACTATTAATGTATGTGCATATTATGTGTGAGTGAACAGATGATGGAGTGAGTATGTAGGGCCCTGTGAGTGCACACAGACAGTGCAAAAACAAAGTTAATTCACATAGTCCGTGTAGCTATTTTGTTAGCCATTTATAAGTCTTATTGCTTAGGGATAGAAGCTGTTCAAGAATCTGTTGGTGTCAGACTTGTTGCACCGGTACAGCTTGCTATGCAGAAGCAGAGTCTTTAGCAATTTTCCGGGCCTTCCTTCCACACTGACTGATATAGATGTCCTGGATGACAGGGAGCTCGGCCCCAGTGATGTACTGGGCTGTCCGCACAACCCTCTGTAGCGCCATGTGATCGAGGGCGGTGCTGTTGCCATACCAAGCAGTGATACAGCCAGTCAAGATGCTCTCAATGGTACAGCTGTAGAACTTTTTGAGGATTTGAGGGCCCATGCAAACATTTTCAAACTCCTGAGGGGGACAACGAGGAACTTGAAGTTCTCGACCTGCTCCACTGTCAATGTGGACTACTACGTTTCCTGTAGTCCACGATCAGCTCCTTGGTCTTACTGACGTTAAGGGAGAGGTTGTTGCTCTGGCACCACACTGCCAGGTCACTGACCTCCTCCCTGTAGGCTGACTTGTTGTTGACGGTGATTAGGTCTACCACCGTCGTGTTGTCAGCAAAGTTGATTATGGTGTTAGAGTCGTGCGTGGGAGTACAGGAGGGAGCTCTTTTTTGAGTGTCAGCATAGCAGAGGTGATGTAGCCTACCCTTACCACCACGGGATGGCCCGTCAGGAAGTCCAGGATCCAGTTCCTGAGGGAGGTGTTCAGACCCAGTGTCCTATGCTTGATGAGCTTATTTACAATGACGGCCTACACAGGCCAAACTCGGACGACGCCGGGCCAATTGTGAGTCGCCCTATGTGAGAATGAAAAGCATTCTCACATAGGTATTCCACTTATCTAGGTGGGTGAGGGCAGTGTGTAGAGTGATTGAGTCATCTATGGATCTGTTGGAGCGGTATGCAAATTGGAGTGGGTCTAGGGTGTCTGGGATGGTGGAGTTAATGTGTGCCATAACCAGCCTCTCAAAGCACTTCATGATTACAGAAGTGAGTGCTACATGATGGTGGTCATATTAAAACATGTGGGGATTACAGACTGGGACAAGGAGGTTGAAAATGACCGTGAAAATGCCTGCCAACTGTCCTGCGCATGCTCTGAGAACACACCCTGGAATACCGTCGGGCCCCACGGAATTGTGGGTGTTGCCCTGATTGAAGACCTTTCATGTGGTCCTCGGAGAGCGAGATCACCCAATCCTCTTGGTCGGGGAAGGCCCTCACACCCAGCACAAAGCATGCATAAAATGCATTGAGTTAGTCTGGTAAAGAGGCATCGTTGGGCAGATCACGGTTGGGTCTTCCTTCGTAATCCATAATGGACTGTAGCCCCTGCCACATGTGGTGGACGTCGGAGGCTGTGTAATATGATTCCACTTTGTTCCTATATTGTCCTGCTCGTTTGATGACTCTGCAAAGGTCATAGCAGGACTTCTTGTACTTATTCCTGTCTATGGCCGTAGCCTTAGGGTTGTCTATGATAGCTGTGTGTGGTAGCCCAGTTCTTTAGTTTAGCACCAACATTGGTGTTAATCCAAGGTTTTTGACTGGGGAAGCAGCGAACCCTCACCGTGGGGACGTCGTCGCTGATGCATTTTCTAATAAAGCCTGTAACAGAGGTGGTTAGCTTGTCAATGTTATCGGCACAGTCTCAAAACATATTCCAATCAGCGTTAGCAAAGCAGTCCTGAGGCATAATCTCTGTTTCTGGTGACCATTTATCAATGGAGCAAGTCACGGGTACTTCCTGTTTTAGTTTCTGCTTGTAAACAGTTAGCAGGAGTACAGAGTCATGATCTGATTTGCCAAATGACAGACGAGAGAGGGCCTTGTATGCTTGCTTGTGGGTAAAATAACTGTGGTCTAGGACTTTATCACCCCCTAGTGGCGTTTGTGTTTACCTGTGCTGTTCTTTCAGGGCAATGTGTTCCTGCTGTGAAGCTGACAGTCTCTCAGTCTCCTGTTTCAGCTTTACTTCCAACTGAGAATGCTGGGCTTCAAATCGGGCCTACACACACACACACACACACACACACACACACACACACACACACACACACACACACACACACACACACACACACACACACACACACACACACACACTTTGTAAACAAACCCCCAGACCCCCAAATTTGTAAACAACCCCCCAGAGTCATAAGATCTTGTAAACACAGACAAATAGATATGTACCTGTTCCAGAGCCCAGTCCATGCGCTCCGTGTCCCACTCTCTCCGCGCCTCCAGTTTCTCCTCCTCCAGCTGTAGCAGTCCCCCCCTCACTTTGGCCAACTCTCCCCTCACCTCCTCCAACACCTGTCTTACCTCCAACAAATGCTGCTCCTCTCGCTGCTTGCACTCCTTCAAAAAAACACATGCACATACACACACAGGATGGTGTCAAGAAGAATGAACTCCAATTCAAGATGCTTTGAGTTATTTAAAGTTATTTAAAGGACATTGATTCCATTAGGTACACTTAATACACAATTAAAAAAAACACTTAATACATGGAAATGCTAGTTAGAGACTGCTGTTAGTTGCTAAATAAGAGCTGCTTTCAAGGCTTCCGTTTGCGGCAAACATGTTACTTAGTAACAATTTCAGTTGAATGATTTAAACGGACATTCCAAAATGTTGGACAGGAGAGACAAACCCACCCTTTCCTCTTGTAGTTGATTGGCTAGCTGGACTGTCTGGTCCTCCAGCGATCTTCTCTCATTGGCTGTTTGCTCCTGGAGGCAGGTCAGAGCAGTCTGGGCTTCCTGGGCATGTAGATGCAGCCCGTCACGCTCCACACACAAGAGCTCACACTCACGCCTACAATCACACAGAGACCCTTCCAACTCCACCAACCGCAGCTCCTACACACACACACACACACACACACAGACACACAGAGAGATAGGTGTAAATGATAGTTCGAGAGAATGTGACTGTGTGTGTGAGTTACTCACCAGCTGTCTGTTGGTTCTCTGTAGTTCCTCAGTGCGTTTCTGCTCTTGCTCCAGGGCATCGGCAACCTGAGCCAGAGACTGCTCTAATTGACCAAGGGTCTGGAAAACACACATGCACGCACACACTCGTAGTGACATTTGTGAATCCTATGTATATGTGATGATAACAACAGCCAATGACAGTCGCGCCACTTGGTTTGGTATAAAGATGTGGGATGGTGGTGTGGAAATGTAACCACTGTCAAATTCAAACAGAGCTATGGATGCAAGGCAGCAACTTGTTAAATCTTTGTAAGCACATAAATACTGTGTTTGTGCTACCTCTTGCTGCTTTGTATGTCGTCTCTCCGCCAGCTCCTTCTCTTGCTGTAGTCTCTTCACTCCCTCACTCTTCTCCTGCTCATGTTTCCTCCAGCCTTCAACCACCTTAGCCAGGGTCTGATAGATAGACACACACAGGTTATTAGTAATATATGGTGACAGCTTCACCTTGGCCTCTGATATTTTCACCATATACAGTATGAGTGAAAAGTTTGGACACACCTACTCATTTGTATTTATTGGGGATCCCCATTAGCTGCTGCCTATTCTTCCTGGGGTCCAAACACACCAAAGCACCCACATTACATATAAAACAAAATATAAAACAGTGAACTATGTTTGTACTGAATGAGCTAAAGATAAAACCCTACACCACCGCATATCCACAACAGAACATTTTCAATACCACCATACAACATCAATGTGTGCGTAAGCATGTTTTTGTACCTGTGTCTCTCATTCAAGGGTATTTCTTTATTTGTACTATTTTCTACATTGAAGAATAATAGTGAAGACATCAAAATTATTAAATAACAAACATGGAATCACGTAGCAACCAGAAAAGTGTTAAACAAATCAAAATATGTTAAAAGTTAATTTGTGGAATTTCTTTCCTTAATGCATTTGAGCCATCAGTTGTGTTGTGACAAGGGAGGGGTGGTATATAGAAGATTTGGTAAAAGACCAAGTCCATATTATGGCAAGAACAGCTCAAATCAGCAAAGAGAAACGACAGTCCATCATTACTTTAAAACATGAAGGTCAGTCAAAACGGAAAATGTCAGTAACTTTTAAAGTTTATTCAAGTGCAGACGCAAAAACCATCAAGCGCTAGGATTAAACTGGCTCTCATGAAGACCACCACAGGAAAGGAAGACCCAGAGTTAGACCCAGAGTTACCTCTGTTGCAGAGGATAAGTTCATTAGAGTTAACTGCACCTCAGATTGCAGCCCGTCACAGAGTTCAAGTAACAGACACATCTCAACATCGACTGTTCAGAGAAGACTGCGAGAATCAATGGATATTAAACGGGTGAAAATCTGTCCTTTGGTCTGATGAGTCTAATTAGTAGATTTCTGGTTCCAACCGCCATGTCTTTGTGAGATGCAGAGTAAGTGGACAGATGATCTCTGCATGTGTGGTTCTCACGTGAAGCATGGAGGTGGTGTGATGGTACTTTTCTGGTGACACCATCTGTGATTTATTATATTTATTTAGGCAAACTTAACCAGCATGGCTACCACAGCGATACACCATCCCATCTGGTGTGCACTTAGTGGGACTACCATTTGTTGTTCAACAGGACAATGACCCAAAACACACCTCCAGGCTGTGTAAGCGCTATTTGACCAAGAAGGAGAGTGATGGAGTGCTGCATCAGATGACCTGGCCTTCACAATGTAGAAAATAGTACAAATAAAGAAACATTCTTGAAAGAGTAGGTGTGTCCAAACTTTTGACAGGTACTGTAGATAACACCCATCCTAAAGATTTGCATGTGTGTGGGAGAGAGCTAGAGAGAGAGAAACAGAGAGAGAGCAAGAGTGTGTATGAGTGTAAGGTGTGTCCACACCTTATCCAGCTGCTCGATCATGACGTCCTTCTTCCGGTCAGCTGACAAAGCGAGAGCCAATCTTTGCTGCAGCTCCAGAGCCTTACTCTGCAAAACCAGTACGTGCCGCTCACACTGCTAGAGACACACTTAACGTCACAAACCTGCAGCCCCTGCACGTCACACTGCTCCTGACTAGGGTTGTCCCGATACCAATATTGGGATAGTGGTACCGTGACAACCCTACTACAGACGCACAGTTACACACCAGGCAGCACCTGCCCCACACACACACATCTGCCCCTCATACTGGCACATAGAGAGGGGTTAGACACCAGGCTAAAGCAGGGCTGATCCTCAGGAATTGGAAGGTATTGGGGGCCAAAGATCATATCAGGATCAGTGATCATGTGTTTACCTTGCGGCTGGTCCTCTCCCTGTCTAGGCTCTCCCTAAGGACAGTGGCTTCCGGGGAGGAGAAGACACCATCAGAACGCAGACGAGAAGAATAACGCGGGAACAACTCCTCTAAACCTCCTACCCCACCACTGGAGAAGAGAATAAGAAAAGTGCAATTTGTTTTACATTTAGACAAATACGTACCGACTACATAGCTATTATAGAGAACACAAAAACGTATCAAAAAACTAAAATAGAGAAGGTGTATAGTGTTACCCAAGTAGCTGTGAGGTGCTGTCACTGTTAAATGACTGGTTGGGACTCTCTGTAACACTGCTGCCTCCTGCAGGACAATAAGAGGGAATACCATATTGGCAAAGTTTGTGTGTGTGTGTTTGTGAGAGTGGCGTGTCTGTCTGTCTGTCTCCTTTTTCTTCAGTGTGTGTAATCCATTCCCTGAATCCCAAATACAAATCAGCTCCTACCCCCTAGGCACAGATCTAAGAGGATTGGATAGGTGTAAGCAATATGGTGGTGGTTCCACCTAGGGTTGGGTGATGTCAACCTCTGTCCTATCGTGATTATGTTCCCATAAAACATTGTTATATACGATGCGATCACCCCCCAAAAAGTGTGCTAAAACTACAGTTGTGCTATAACGCAAAAAAATATGCAACTGGACGTATCATGGCGAAAGATAACGTTGTTGAAAGCCTGAGCAGAGGCTAAATGCAGGCAATGGCAAATATTTTCTAATATTCCTTTCTTGTGGAGGAGCAGAAAAGGTTTGTGTGTGGCGCACACATGATGCAGCAGTGACCGACGAGGAACGGGCTGTCTTATCATAGTGAGCTAGGTTATAGGCCTACAGGCTGGGTAGAAGCGGTCTATAGTCGTCAGAACTGGATAATAATATTGTTTGTTCCATCTTTCATAAAGCTTTGTTCCATCTTTCATAAAGCTGTGATTGAGAATACACTACGCCTAGTCTATGAACTTTCATTCTTGTTATTTTTGAAAGCCACAACTTTAGGACATCTTCGTAGGTTAGAATATTTGGGAAATAAGCTAGTATTGATAAGTTAAAGTTATCTTAAAGCTTTTATGATAGTCGGAGAACAGCTTCAGGATATCTCGCAGGTCCCATGAAATTGAATTTAAGACGAGACCTTTTTAATGCCACTTAATGCAATTTAATAAAAATGATCAGGCCTGCGTGTGCCACACAACTGTCTATATTCCTTTCTAGAAAGAAGCCCATGTTGGCAAAAAGTAGTATTTTTAGGGCTGGCTCGTTCCCCAAAGGCTACAGCCTACATGGCTCATATCAGGCAGGTGTGCTATTTTAGCAATGAACAATATCCTATAGCCTGTTGTAGCATAGTGGCTAGACTATAGATGGCTGAAGCATGGGGTTTCCCAATGACTAATCATTCACTAGATAAACTAAGTGGTCAAAATGTTTCCTTTGATACCAATATCAGCTTAGAATGATAATACCACTATGTAAAAAATGCCTTAAAGTCAAATATACAGCACTGTTACTGTATAAAACATGGTCAGAACCCTATCCGGAGAGCTAGGGTTCTGGGTGTGCAGCCTTTTGATCCAGCACTGCTCAAACACACCTGAGTCAGCTTGACAAGTTCCTGTTGAGCATTTGATTTGTTGAAGTGGGTATATAAAATAGTAGGGCTGGAACAAAAGTCTACACAACCAGTAACTCTCTTGGAGGTATTATGCTATAACATTAGAACATTGGCCTACAACTAAAAAATAATTCTCATTCACTGAATTTCGTATCAATGGCTCTACTTTTAAGCAAAGTAGCTAAGCACGAGGACTCTAGAATGACTTTTTCCAGTGCCAAGTAAGACATGGAAGTAGTTAGCTATTTCATCTAACATCTTCAGGGAAAGCATGACCGATATTTTGATTTGCAACATGTCAAAATAGGATCCAGAATAATATATTTTTGGGCTCTTCAGATTCGTTTGCCTGCATTTTGTTTTTTTATATTGGCCTAGGTTTTGCATATATGCTACATAATTTACCACCTGAATAAGTGGGAACTCATAAAACCATTACAGTGCCTTCAGAAAGTATTCCCTTTACTTTTTCCAAATGTTGTTGTGCTACAGCCTGAATTTAAAATGGATTGAGATTTTTTTGTCATTAACATTATGGGGTAGGCCAAAGTGGAACGTTTTTCCGTTTAAAAAAAACACATTTTTTACTAATTAATTAAAAATGAAAAGCTGAAATCCCCATTTATTTTTAAAGGTCTCTCAGACCTCTGTGAATTTTAAACACAAATTCAACTACAAAGGCCAAGGAGGTTTTCCAATGCCTCACAAAGGGTACCTATTGGTAGATGGGTAAAAATAAATAAAAAAGCAGCATTGAATATCCCGCTCAAGGATTTCACCATGAGACCAATGGTGACTTTACAGAGAGTTAGAGTTTAATGGCTGTGATAAGATCAAATGGATAAACATTGTAGTAACTCCACAATACTAACCTAATTGACAGAGTGAAAAGGAAACTTGTACAGATTATTTGTGAGGGGGTTCTCAAAAACATGCATCCTGTTTGCAACAAGGCACACTAAAGTGATACTGCAAAAAAAAGTGGCAGAAGAGTGGAGGCTAGGTCGGGAAGCGCTTCGGTGGAGAGGCCCTATAACTAGCCAGAGGCCTACTTCAAACAGGCTGAAAAGTTTATAAAAAAAATTTAAAAAAGTAAACTTACATGAAAAACAGAAGAATAACTAACAAATAAAAGTTAACGAGTAAACACTGTTGCTAAACAGGTAACAAGGAGAAGCAGCAGTCTAGCACAATGCTAGCACATACTCTCGCACAAAAATGATGTCGTGTTGTCGTCTATCAAATTGTTTAGGCTACCTTGCTCTCTCCTCTGGCAACCACCCGACTAGCACTGGCACACAAAGAGGCATCTTGAAAGTGTGCCTGGAGTATTTTTTGTATATTTTTTCCTCTTTTTTTGCCAGTGGAAACAAACAAAAGTTGCAGCACAATATAACGGAAAAACTTCAGTCACCACTGCCGCATTTAAGACCTTTGAAAACTGAATTTAATACATTTTAAGATTTAAGGCCTTTAAACTCATTTAAGAGTGTTTAAGATCCCATGGACCCCAAGGTTATTCGCCATTTGGATTTCAACCTTGCATGTAGGGGTTTTCCCAGCCCGCATGGATTTCTTTCTTAATAAGCTTACCCCTTGTGTAGTGTTCATGCTGTTATTCACCCAATGTTCGCAGCTGTAGCCAGTCACCAGCTTGTCTAAATGGTCCACCCACCTTTTGTGGCATTATAATCCATTGTGATTTTTTTTTTCTTTTTCAGGGCACTCATGAGTACCACATTACTCCTTTCTTTGGCACGTAAGACACGTCGGCCGAGCTTCCCTCTGTCCCAATCTGGGTTCAACGCCATATAGTGTGGCTCATTCCCCGGGAATGACAATATTTCTCCTCCTGCAGGCTGCTGATGAGCTGGTTGCTGACGGGCTGGTCCTGGGGCTGGCTGAGGGTCAATCTCATCCTATTCTTTCAACTCACTGTCAGACTCCGAATTGACAGACACATGAAAATTCTTAATCTTCCAAAGTGGAAGACACTCCGCTCTCTACAAAAATAATTTCTAAGGCCCTCTGAGCAGAGATCATTTTTGCCATACTGATTGATTGTGGTAAGGAGTCACACATGCAAAGCTATTTATTTTTTGTGCTCCTCCCCTAATTTGCATAATAAGGGAAAGTACTTTATTTTGATAAATTCAGTTTTGTAATAAAATTGTGCAGGTTCCTGCAAGACATTGTGTAGCTTCACATACTACAAAAAGGTAAAAAGTGTGAGAAAAGAGGAAGACAGACAGCGCCAAGAACCTGTTGAAACAGCAGGCCCAGGGATGAGGAAAACAGAGTGAAGGCACACAGCAAACCTACTTGTTTTCACCTAGCTAATTTTACCAACATCGGACACCCCCTAACTTCGGACACTCTTTAGCGGTTGAAGGATTAAAATCACCTCAAGCTCAACATAAAAAATGTTCAACTCCTGACATTTAATTCTAGTTCAAATGCCATGTCTTAGGTCAGTTAGGATCACCGCTTTATTTTAAGAATGTGAAATGTCAGAATAATAGAGAATGATTTATTTAATCTTTATTTCTTTCATCACATTCCCAGTGGGTCAGAAGTTTACATACCAAATACTAATTGAGTGTAGCATAACCTTTCAATTGTTTAACTTGGGTCAAATGTTTCCGGTAGCCTTCCACAAGCTTTCCACAATAAATTGGGTGAATTTTGGCCCATTCCTCCTGACAGAGCTGGTGTAACTGAATCAGGTTTGTAGGCCTCCTTGCTCGCACACACTTTTTCAGTTCTGCCCACAAATTTTCTATAGGATTGAGGTCAAGGCTTTGTGATGCCCACTCCAATACCTTGACTTGGTTGTCCTTAAGCCATTTTTCCACAACTTTGGAAGTATTCTGCTTCCAATACATCCACATAATTTCCCTTCCTCATGATGCCATCTATTATGTGAAGTGAACCAGTCCCTCCTGCAGTAAAGCACCCCCACAACATGATGCTGCCACCACCGTGCTTCACAGTTGGGATGGTGTTCTTCGGCTTGCAAGCCTCCCCCTTTTTCCTCCAAACATAACAATGGTCATTATGGCCAAACAGTTCTATTCTTGTTTCATCAGACCAGAGGACATTTCCCCAAAAAGTATGATCTTTGTCCCCATGTGCACTTGCACACCATAGTCTGGCTTTTTTATAGTGGTTTTGGAGCAGTGGCTTCTTCCTTGCGGAGCAGCCTTTCAGGTTATGTCGATATAGGACTCGTTTTACTGTGGAATTATCAAATCAAATGTCTTTATAAAGCCCTTCTTACATCAGTTGATATCTCAAAGTGCTTTACAGAAACGCAGCCTAAAACCCCAAACAGCAAGCAATGCAGGTGTATAACTTTTGTACCCGTTTCCTCCAGCATCTACACAAGGTCCTTTGCTGTTGTTCTGGGATTGATTTGCACTTCTCGCACCAAAGTACGTTCATCTCTAGGAGACAGAGCGCGTCTCCTCCCTGAGCGTTATGACGGCTGCGTTGTCCCATGGTGTTTATACTTGCGTACTATTGTTTGCACAGATGAACGTGGTCCCTTCAGGTTGAGTTTGAAGGTAGGCCTTGAAATACATCCACAGGTACACCTCCAATTGACTCAAATGATGTCAATTAGCCTATCAGAAGCTTCTAAAGCCATGACATCATTTTCTGGAATTTTACAAGCTGTTTAAAGGCACAGTCAACTTAGTGTATATAAATTCTGACCCACTGGAATTGTGATACAGTGAATTATAAGTGAAATCATCTTTCTGTAAAGATGAAAAATTAAACTATAGTGTAACAAGAAATTTGTGGAGTGGTTGAAAAACAAGTTTTAATAACCAAGTGCATGTAAACTTCCGACTTCAACTGTATATGAATGGTTAATGAGTAATAGGCCTGTGGAAATATTGAAAAATGTATTATGACTTATCAATGACAGTTGCACTTCTGATTATACTATTTACATAATTAAATGAATACTTTGCTTGTGACTGACAGGTAACAAAATATAGAACGTCAAAGTGGAACTCCATTGTGGCCTTGTTTTCCGTAATTTTTTTTGCAAGAGGTAGATCTTGGTTTACATTTGGACTTGGCATGTGATCTTAGGCTTGAAAAAGTTGGTGACCACTGGGCTATAGCAAATAGGAATAGGCAAATTAGAATGTCACTTGTCCTGCGATACTTTTTACTCCACGGCACCAGTCAAGTTCAAATACGCTAAACCATCGTCGATCACATGTCGTCGCCATAGACGATGGCTGTCAATCATCGTCAATAGATAATGCCTTCATAATATCGCCCAACCCTAGTTTCACCTCCATCATGCCCTCTGACAAGTCAGGTGGATTTTTTTATATATATATATTTTTTTACATATTGTGGACATCCATCCATTCCTCTATGATCTGTGCCTATGGGGGGGGGTACAGGCTATGGGTTGGTTTGGGATAGAAGGAGAGTCTCCAGGGTCTCACCCTCTGTCTCCAATGTGGGTGTGCTTCTCAGCATGGTTTGAAGGTGAGCTCTGACATTCTCCATGTCCTGGATATGTCTCCTGCCATTCTGCAACCAACACACCAACATGAAGTCACACACACAATCGCACACATACAACAAACACGTGTCGGATGTAAGGGGTTAGTTACAGTGAGTCTGCTGCTGTAGTCCACACTGGTGTTGAGATTATCACCCATCTCCTCTACCAACACCCTATCTTCCTCCCCCTCCTCCTCCTGTCTCCCCCCGGGGGAGAGGGTGTGAAGGTTCAGGGGGGATCTAGCCATACCACCTTCCTCCCCCCCCAGCTGAGGAGAAGAAAACTGAAATGACACCTGTCTGGAGACACACAGAGATAGTTAGAGTGAGACATGACACTGTCCATCAACCAGTCTGTCTATTTGCATGTTGAGTTGGGTTCAGTCTTATTTCTTGACAAGAGGGGGGTGAGGTTGTTTCTGGGAGCATAGGGATTGTTTCTGGACAGGGCCAGGGTTACCTGTGAGTGTGGCCTGGTGATGGTTGACCTTTGGCCTGGAGATCTCGGGTGAGTTGCAGCGAGGAGTAGAGGCGGGCTGTGACCTCACAAGACTCATCCCATGGGGAACGGTGCGAGGAAGGCCAGGAGCGGATCAGAGAGGGGGAGGGGGGGGCTTGTTTAGAAAGGGAAGCAGTGAGGATAGAAATGGGGGGAGGAGAGGTGGGGGCTGATATATGCAAAGGTTCTTTGTCACTTAGTAGTTCTTCACACCTGGTTGATGCCATCCCTGAACAGAGTAAACAGTCAGTGTAGAAAATACTGAATCAGTCAGAGTTTCTGTACAATCACCAACCACATGAGCTAGTTACAGTTGAGCTAGTTACCTATGTTCACAAATAATAACTTTCGCAGTGAACTCGTTCGTCAGCTAACGTTACTTAGCTAGCAAACTAACCAACGTTAACTGTTGCAGTACATTTGATTGTTCTAAAAAAAGTTCCTATTTAATTCGCTAGTTAATTAGCAACAAAATAAACCAAAACATTAACCAACTTAGTGAGCAAATAACACAGAGGTAATGTTAGTCAACTAACGTTAACTAGGCAATTTTGATGCCGTTTGTTTGTTGTGGCAACGTCGGTAGTCCAGCAACAGGAAAGTGACTAACCCTAAGATTTGGCTGTATAAAGTTATGACGACAGCTAGCAATATATGGGAGACCAACAAGTGAGACATTACTAGCTAACTAGCTTCACATTTTCAAATCAAGCTAGCGTACTGTAGATTATAGTGACGCATAACGGTAAAACAAGCTCAGCTAGCTAACAAGCGACATTAGTTTAGTATTACTCTGGTTAGGCTAACAAACACACAATCCCACCCTACCTATCGGTTGAGAGTGGCTGTGTACGTACCCGCTACAATTGGAAAACTCCCGGGCGCGAAAAGGTAGTGGATAGCTAACTACTGTACCGAGCTATCCTTCAGTGGTAGCTTCTAGCTAACGTTACCAGGAGGCTATCAACATCTAGTCAGTATATTGATGCTCTTTGGTACAGTACTAACGTTAGCTAACGGGAAGAAGAAGAATAAAAAAAACTCCCGGGGCCTGATTTTAAAAAACAATAATAAAAAAAATAGCGCTTGGTTGTGTTAACTAACGGCACTTCGCTTGTTTAAGATACGACACGTCCGGTATTGAAGTCCACACACCAGTCGTTTCCTTCTTCTTCTCTGGTATAATAATGGCGTTCGAATGTGCATGCCGCCACCTACTGCGCATGTTGAAAATATCCCAAAAACTGAAAATATTTGTGGTGGTTGGGGAACCTTCATACAAACAGTTGTGTAAAGTACTCAAGTAAAAATAATTTCAAGTACTACTTAATAGTGGCGGAACTAGAGTTTTATACATGGGGTGGCCAGGGGGTGTCCAAGGCTACTTCGGGGGTCCAAATGTTGGTTATGTTTCCACTTGCCTCTAAAGAAAGGTGTATTTAAAGCATTCTTATTGGTTGGTTCAACTCTGATTTGATTTATTTCACCTTTATTTAACCAGGTAGGCAAGTTGAGAACAAGTTCTCATTTACAATTGCGACCGGGCCAAGATAAAGCAAAGCAGTTCGACACATACAACAACACAGAGTTACACATGGAGTAAAACAAACATACAGTCAATAATACAGTAGAAACAAGTCTATATACGATGTGAGCAAATGAGGTGAGATAAGGGAGGTAAAGGCAAAAAAAGGCCATTGTGGCAAAGTAAATACAATATAGCAAGTAAAACACTGGAATGGTTGATTTGCAGTGGAAGAATGTGCAAAGTAGAAATAAAAATAATGGGGTGCAAAGGAGCAAAATAAATAAATAAATAAAATAAATACAGTAGGGAAAGAGGTAGTTGTTTGGGCTAAATTATAGATGGGCTATGTACAGGTGCAGTAATCTGTGAGCTGCTCTGACAGCTGGTGCTTAAAGCTAGTGAGGGAGATAAGTGTTTCCAGTTTCAGAGATTTTTGTAGTTCTTTCCAGTCATTGGCAGTAGAGAACTGGAAGGAGAGGCGGCCAAAGAAAGAATTGGTTTTGGGGGTGACCAGAGAGATGTACCTGCTGGAGCGTGTGCTACAGGTGGGTGATGCTATGGTGACCACTCTCAGAGGGAGTTGTGCGCAAAAGAGAAAGGTGGCCATTTTTACTCCCAGTCCTAGTGAAAAGCCAACTGTCCTGGTTGATATATTATCGAATAGATATTTGAAAAACACCCTGAGGATTGATTATAAAAAATGTTTGACATGTTTCTGTGGACATTATGGATATAATTTGGAATTTTTGTCTGTGTTGTCATGACCGGTTTTTCCGGTGGATTCCTTGGCATAACGCACCAAACGAACTGAGGTATTTGGATATAAAAAATATCTTTATGGAACAAAAGGAACATTTGTTGTCTAACTGGGAGTCTCGTGAGTGAAAACATCCGAAGATCATCAAAGGTAAACTATTAATTTGATTGCTTTTCTGATTTTCGTGACCAAGTTACCTGATGCTAAGTGTACTTATTGTTTTGTCAAGCGATCGATAAACTTACATAAACGCTTGTATTGCTTTCACTGTAAAGCATAATTTAAAATCTGAGACAACAGGTGGATTAACAAAAGGCTAAGCTGTGTTTTTCAACATTGCACTTGTGATTTCATGAATATTAATATTTTCTAGTAATATTATTTGACAGTGGCGCTATGCTATTCAGCGTTGCTGATGACAATTACACCGGATCCGGGATGGGTGGTTCAGAGAGGTTAACATGCATGATACCAAGGCTATTACAGTTACAGAAGTCATCAAAAGAGAGTGCCTGGGGAATAGGAGTGGAGCTAGGCACTGCAGGGCCTGGATTCACCTCTACATCACCAGAGGAAAAGAGGAGGAGTAGGATAAGGGTACTGCTAAAAGCAATGAGAATTTGTTGTCTAGAACGTCTGGAACAGAGAGTAAAAGGAGGTTTCTGGGGGTGATGAAATAGCTTCAAGGTATAATGTACAGACAAAGGTATGGTAGGATGTGAATACAGTGGAGGTAAACCTAGGTATTGAGTGATGATGAAAGAGATTTTGTCTCTAGAAACATAATTGAAACCAGAAGATGTCATCGCATGTGTGGGTGGTGGAACTAATAGGTTGGATAAGGTATAGTGAGCAGGACTAGAGGCTCTACAGTGAAATAAGCCAATAAACACTAACCAGAACAGCAATGGACAAGGCATATTGACATTATTAAGGAGAGACATGCTTAGTTGAGTGATCAAAAGTGTCCAGTGAGTAGTGAGGTTGGTTGGGCTCACGGCGATTCAGACAGCTAGCCGGGCCATCGGTAGCAAGCTAGCATAGGATGGGGGTCTGTTTTTAGCCACCTCGTGCGTTTCTGTCAGTAGGATTATTGGGGTTCCGTGTGGTAGAGGGGATCAATCCAATTCGCAAAAAAAAATAGATATAGTTATAGAGGTCCAAGAAAAAAAATTGTCCTATAGATCTATTCAGATAGCAGCCGATAAGACATCTAACGATTAGCGGGCCGTAGATGAGCGTTCAGGTAACGTCGCGACGGAGGAGCCAGCTGGATAACTCCCTCGGGCAGATAACGTTGGTAGTCCAGTTGTGAAGGCCCGGTGGGGCTCCGCGTTGGCAGTAAAACAGGTCCGGATAGGTAATTGTAGCCCAGGAGTGGCTGATGGAACTCTTCAGCTTGCTAGCTCCGGAATAATTTATGTTTGCTCCGGGATCGACATAAGCCGATAGTTACACGGATAGCAGCTAGCTAGCTGCGAGATCCAGGTATAAATGATGACAATAAGGCGTGTTGTGATTGGCCCCGCATGCAGATAGGGGGAGATCGCGAACGTCTCCCCAGTATGAAAATGTGATGCAAGGGCTTTTACCATCGACAGCCATCAACATTGTTAAGCCCTGCACAACTAACGTGCTGTTTCATATTTAACAACATAAATAAATAATGCTTAACTGGGACCACTGGCTGGGGTGATTTATTTGGACAAAACACAACGCAAGGAGAGTACGATTTACATCTGTTAGACATAGACCATGACAGAAAATGTATGCAAATCTAACCTGGCATCTAAGGAGCATGAATGAATCCTATGATTGGTGATTAGAGATAGAATTGATAATTGTCAGTGTCTCTAGCTTGGACCTGCAGCTCAATTTCTTTCTCTCGCACGCACACACGCACGCACGCACGCACACACGCACGCACTCACACACACACACACACACACACACACACACACACACACACACACACACACACACACACACACACACACACACACACACACACACACACACACACACACACACAGGGTCACTCTGTTTTCATGAATATATAATCTGGGTCTTCTAAGTGTTGAACATCCAGAAAATAAAGCTCAAGCACCAAGTAGATAAGATAGCATGTGTGTGTTACATAAATTGCATAGTTTATTTACAAAAAATGATATTGACAAAAAAACATACTGCAATTTGACATACCAGGTATGAAGCAGAAATGGGCTTGAAAAATAAAAATAATTTTGATGCCCATCAATATTACAAACTTACTGTATCATATTTACGCTCCTATATATTATGTTAACTAATAGCAAAGAAAAGTTTTGGAATTGGCCTAATCAAAACCAAATTAAATCTGTGGATTTATCATTTTAGAATGTCAGTGTACTAGTTAGTACACAGTGCAGGTTTTAATCATGACCAGAGGGACTGCCTAAGTGCCAAATTATCCTAGGTAGATTTAAAACAGCATAATTCTGTGGTTCTAGTGAGAACTGGCAAAATGTTTCACAAACTCCTCCATGTTGAGGGAGCGTGCCCTCCTTGACTCAACACTAAGAATTCCCTGGTGACTTAACCTGTCATCAACCATCGTTGTCCTAAGGTGGGTTTTAATCAGTTTTAAAGCTGAGAACTTTCTCTCGCAAGAAGCATTGCTGACTGGTGTAAACAACAGAAATCTTACAAAGTCGAAATAGCTCATGGAAGTCCTCTTTACAAGGTTCTAGAAACACAACAAAGTCAGGGAGAGTAGACGGTCTGTCTCTTCCACTTATCTCTCTCCTATTAAGAAGCTGCTTGGTTTGATGAACCTCATATTTGAGGTCCTCTAAATCTGACTCGAAGGTCTGGGCAAAGGCAAACAGAGGCGCTTCATTCAAGAATGTTGTACTCTTTGTGTTGAGAGACTGGATCCCGCAATTATTCTTTGAAAAAAATGCCTTTGCAGCTCAGCTGTGAGACTGTCACGCACCTGATAAATAATAACTCTTTGGAAGCTCACCATCACTTTGGTCACTATTTTTCTGTCCTACAGTGCTCATCATCAATGAGTCGTGAAGTCTTAAGCTTCTTTTAGGCTGTCATACATACTGTTTGTACACAAATCAAATCAAATCAAATCAAATGTATTTATATAGCCCTTCGTACATCAGCTGATATCTCAAAGTGCTGTACAGAAACCCAGCCTAAAACCCCAAACAGCAAGCAATGCAGGTGTAGAAGCACGGTGGCTAGGAAAAACTCCCTAAAAAAGGCCAAAACCTAGGCAGAAACCTAGAGAGGAACCAGGCTATGAGGGGTGGCCAGTCCTCTTCTGGCTGTGCCGGGTGGAGATTATAACAGAACATGGCCGAGATTTTCAAACGTTCATAGATGACCAGCAGGGTCAAATAATAATAATCACAGTAGTTGTAGAGGATGCAACAGGACAGCACCTCAAGAGTAAATCTGAACTGTTTAAGGTTCCATAGCCACAGGCAGAACAGTTGAAACTGGAACAGCAGCAAGGCCAGGTGGACTGGGGACAGCAAGGAGTCATCATGCCAAGTAGTCCTGACGCATGGTCCTAGGGCTTAGGTCCTCCGAGAGAGAGAAAGAGAGAATTAGAGAGAGCATACTTAAATTCACACAGGACACCGGAAAAGACAGAAGTACTCCAGATATAACAAACTGACCCTAGCCCCCCAACACATAAACTACTGCCGTATAAATACTGGAGGCTGAGACAGGAGGGGTCAGGAGACACTGTGGCCTAATCCGATGAGACCCCCGGACAGGGCCAAACAGGAAGGATATAACCCCACCCACTTTGCCAAAGCTCTACACAATATTGTGCTGCTGATGCCAGGTGCCATAGCAGTCTCTTTCTGCTGTAAAGTGAGTATCAACAGGTATAATACACAGATATATATGAATATATTATTATAGACCTGCTAGATCTACTGTCTCTTTTATATTATGACATTTCAGCTAGGTCTACTGTCTCTATAATATGATAGACCAGATAGATCTACTGTCTTTATTATATTACAACAGACCAGCTGTATCTACTGTCTTCATTTCACTTTGGCCATTGTTGTGGGCCTGCCCTCCCCTCAACAGCCTCAAATAGGCTATTTGATGTGGGTTGCGGTGGGGCGGCAGACACATGCATCTCACATTTCATGACATTACAGTGCCTTGCGAAAGTATTCGGCCCCCTTGAACTTTGCGACCTTTTGCCACATTTCAGGCTTCAAACATAAAGATATAAAACTGTATTTTTTTGTGAAGAATCAACAACAAGTGGGACACAATCATGAAGTGGAACGACATTTATTGGATATTTCAAACTTTTTTAACAAATCAAAAACTGAAAAATTGGGCGTGCAAAATTATTCAGCCCCTTTACTTTCAGTGCAGCAAACTCTCTCCAGAAGTTCAGTGAGGATCTCTGAATGATCCAATGTTGACCTAAATGACTAATGATGCTAAATACAATCCACCTGTGTGTAATCAAGTCTCCGTATAAATGCAGCTGCACTGTGATAGTCTCAGAGGTCCGTTAAAAGCGCAGAGAGCATCATGAAGAACAAGGAACACACCAGGCAGGTCCGAGATACTGTTGTGAAGAAGTTTAAAGCCGGATTTGGATACAAAAAGATTTCCCAAGCTTTAAACATCCCAAGGAGCACTGTGCACACGATAATATTGAAATGGAAGGAGTATCAGACCACTGCAAATCTACCAAGACCTGGCCGTCCCTCTAAACTTTCAGCTCATACAAGGAGAAGACTGATCAGAGATGCAGCCAAGAGGCCCATGATCACTCTGGATGAACTGCAGAGATCTACAGCTGAGGTGGGAGACTCTGTCCATAGGACAACAATCAGTCGTATATTGCACAAATCTGGCCTTTATGGAAGAGTGGCAAGAAGAAAGCCATTTCTTAAAGATATCCATAAAAAGTGTAGTTTAAAGTTTGCCACAAGCCACCTGGGAGACACACCAAACATGTGGAAGAAGGTGCTCTGGTCAGATGAAACCAAAATTGAACTTTTTGGCAACAATGCAAAACCTTATGTTTGGCGTAAAAGCAACACAGCTCATCACCCTGAACACACCATTCCCACTGTCAAACATGGTGGTGGCAGCATCATGGTTTGGGCCTGCTTTTCTTCAGCAGGGACAGGGAAGATGGTTAAAATTGATGGGAAGATGGATGGAGCCAAATACAGGACCATTCTGGAAGAAAACCTGATGGAGTCTGCAAAAGACCTGAGACTGGTACGGAGATTTGTCTTCCAACAAGACAATGATCCAAAACATAAAGCAAAATCTACAATGGAATGGTTCAAAAATAAACATATCCAGGTGTTAGAATGGCCAAGTCAAAGTCCAGACCTGAATCCAATCGAGAATCTGTGGAAAGAACTGAAAACTGCTGTTCACAAATGCTCTCCATCCAACCTCACTGAGTTCGAGCTGTTTTGCAAGGAGGAATGGGAAAAAAAATGTCAGTCTCTCGATGTGCAAAACTGATAGAGACATACCCCAAGCGACTTACGGCTGTAATCGCAGCAAAAGGTGGCGCTACAAAGTATTAACTTAAGGGGGCTGAATAATTTTGCACGCCCAATTGTTCAGTTTTTGATTTGTTAAAAAAGTTTGAAATATCCAATAAATGTCGTTCCACTTCATGATTGTGTCCCACTTGTTGTTGATTCTTCACAAAAAAATACAGTTTTATATCTTTATGTTTGAAGCCTGAAATGTGGCAAAAGGTCGCAAAGTTCAAGGGGGCCAAATACTTTCGCAAGGCACTGTACATGTTTACATATTGCTTCTAAAATGTAACCTCTAGTGACACTGTGAATGGGACCGTTGTCATCATCTGACACTAATTAGCATAACACAACGGACATGAATATTCCTAGAAAATATTCATATTCATGAAAATCACAAGTGAAATATTTTGAGACACAGCTTAACCTTTTGTTACTCACCCTGTCATCTCAGATTTTCAAAATATGCTTTACAGCCAAAGCTAGACAAGCATTTGTGTAAGTTTATCGATAGCGTATTATAGCATTTTGTCCAGCTTGCAGCAGGTAACTTGGTCACGGAAATCAGAAAAGCAATAAAATTTAATCGTTTACCTTTGATGAGCTTCGGATGTTTTCACTCACGAGACTCCCAGTTAGATAGCCAATGTTCCTTTTTTCCAAAAATATTAGTTTTGTATGCAAAATTGCTCCGTTTGTTCTTCACGTTTGGCTGAGAAATCGGCCCGGAAATTGCAGTCATGAAAACTCAGAAAAATCTTCCAAATTAGCTCCATAAAATCGACAGAAACATGGCAAACGTTGTTTATAATCAATCCTCAAGGTTTTTTTCAAAGATCTATTCACGTATTCGATATTCGTCTACTTCTCTGCTATTCATAGCTGTGTGCAGAATCAAAATATTCCATACGGAACTTACGGTACAGCTGTTTTTGTAACTGCATTACCACGTGTTTTTCAAACTTCCACAAACAACAGTCGTTTTGACCACTTTCGGAACGTTTTTGAGGAAAAAAATAAGTAAATCTTCCCCTGCTTCTCTGCTCTTCATAGATGAAGTCGGATATCAAATCTGGGCTACCAATCTGTAACTATAGCCGTTTTCGTAACCCATCGCCTCTCTTTCAAGTGTCTGTAAATCATACCAGCAGCAAGGCAATTAATTTATTTCCAGTGGTGTGCCGTGGGCCTGGGGCCTGGGCCTTCAGTGAGGTCCTACACAGTCCCACCCGCATTAATCCACCTCTTGTTACCATCATTATGATGCTATGGCTCTAGACACTATACATTTAGACAGAAACGCAGTATAACCAGGCATTGCGTCACCTTGAAATTTACATTTTTATTCAGAGAATTGCAGGGGAAGAGTACAATACAGTACAGTTCAACTAATAGGCAAGAACATAGTCGAGTGCAACAGAGTTATATTAATATTCATCTTCTATCCATTTCTGGTCCACAAACTTTGAGCTTTAAGTTCCCCCCCCCCCCAAAAAATACAATGTGTTCACTAAACAGCGCATTGTCGCACCCAAAGCAGTTTCACCGTGATGATAAAGACATAACTATTCACTAAAAATAAAATTAAAAAAAACAAATAATTTGCAACATAGGCTACTTGCCATTTTATTTTGTTAATATATAGGCTATTTAATATTAACAAAATAAAATGCGAAACATACATACACATTTAATAAAAAATAAAATGCATTGTATGCCTACTCACCAAAGACTGATTATTTGAACACAAAATCCTTCCTCCTTTCTTTTCTCAAGAAGACTTCAATGACTCTGTTGTACATTCTATCTGTGTGTTTTAGTTCCACCAATACATTTTTGCTGTGCTGTCTATTTGAGATGAAATGAACATTGTGGACAGTTTTCAGCAAGTTGAAACATTGAAATACAAAAAAAACGTTTTTTCCATACACAAGCTCTAAATCATGTTTGATGCACTCTGGATGTCCAATTTTTGCTGTGCTGTCTATTTGAGATTAAATTAACATTGTGGACAGTTTTCAGCAAGTTGCAACTTTGAAATACAATTGTATTTCCATAAACAAGCTCTAAATCATGTTTGATGCACTCTGGATGTCCAATGTTTGCTGTGCTGTCTATTTGAGATGAAATGAACATTGTGGACAGTTTTCAGCAAGTTGCAACATTGAAATACAGAAAAAACTTGTTTTCCATAAACAAGCTCTAAATCATGTTTGATGCACTCTGGATGTCCAATTTTTGCTGTGCTGTCTATTTGAGATGAAATGAACATTGTGGACAGTTTTCAGCAAGTTGCAACATTGAAATACATTTTTTTTTTCATGAACAAGCTCTAAATCATGTTTGATACACTCTGGATGTCCAATTTTTGCTGTGCTGTCATTTTTGAGATGAAATTAACATTGTGGACAGTTTTCAGCAAGTTGCAAAATTAAAATACAATTTTTTTTCTTCTTCCATAAACAAGCTCTAAATCATGTTTGATGCACTCTGGATGTCCAATTTTTGCTGTGCTGTCTATTTGAGATGAAAGGAACATTGTGGACAGTTTTCAGCAAGTTGCAACATTGAAATACAGAAGAAAAAAAATATTATTTCCATAAACAAGCTCTAAATCATGTTTGATGCACTCTGGATGTCCAATTTTTGCTGTGCTGTCTATTTGAGATGAAATGAACATTGTGGACAGTTTTCAGCAAGTTACAACATAAAAATACAAAAAAAAACATTTTTTTCCATAAACAAGCTCTAAATCATGTATGATGCACTCTGGATGTCCAATTGTTGCTGTGCTGTCAAATTGAGATGAAATGAACATTGTGGACAGTTTTCAGCAAGTTGCAACATTGAAATACAGATTTTTTTTTTTTTTTTTACATAAACAAGCTCTAAATCATGTTTGATGCACTCTGGATGTCCAATTTTTGCTGTGCTGTCTATTTGAGATGAAATTAACATTGTGGACAGTTTTCAGCAAGTTGCAACATTGAAATACATTTTTTTTTTCATGAACAAGCTCTAAATCATGTTTGATACACTCTGGATGTCCAATTTTTGCTGTGCTGTCAATTTGAGATGAAATTAACATTGTGGACAGTTTTCAGCAAGTTGCAAAATTAAAATACAATTTTTTTTCTTCTTCCATAAACAAGCTCTAAATCATGTTTGATGCACTCTGGGTGTCCAATTTTTGCTGTGCTGTCTATTTGAGATGAAAGGAACATTGTGGACCGTTTTCAGCAAGTTGCAACATTGAAATACAGAAGAAAAAAAATATTATTTCCATAAACAAGCTCTAAATCATGTTTGATGCACTCTGGATGTCCAATTTTTGCTGTGCTGTCTATTTGAGATGAAATGAACATTGTGGACAGTTTTCAGCAAGTTGCAACATTGAAATACATTTTTTTTTTCATGAACAAGCTCTAAATCATGTTTGATACACTCTGGATGTCCAATTTTTGCTGTGCTGTCAATTTGAGATGAAATTAACATTGTGGACAGTTTTCAGCAAGTTGCAAAATTAAAATACAATTTTTTTTCTTCTTCCATAAACAAGCTCTAAATCATGTTTGATGCACTCTGGATGTCCAATTTTTGCTGTGCTGTCTATTTGAGATGAAAGGAACATTGTGGACAGTTTTCAGCAAGTTGCAACATTGAAATACAGAAGAAAAAAAATATTATTTCCATAAACAAGCTCTAAATCATGTTTGATGCACTCTGGATGTCCAATTTTTGCTGTGCTGTCTATTTGAGATGAAATGAACATTGTGGACAGTTTTCAGCAAGTTACAACATAAAAATAAAAAATAAAACATTTTTTTCCATAAACAAGCTCTAAATCATGTTTGATGCACTCTGGATGTCCAATTGTTGCTGTGCTGTCAAATTGAGATGAAATGAACATTGTGGACAGTTTTCAGCAAGTTGCAACATTGAAATACAGATTTTTTTTTTTTTTTTTACATAAACAAGCTCTAAATCATGTTTGATGCACTCTGGATGTCCAATTTTTGCTGTGCTGTCTATTTGAGATGAAATTAACATTGTGGACAGTTTTCAGCAAGTTGCAACATTGAAATACATTTTTTTTTTCATGAACAAGCTCTAAATCATGTTTGATACACTCTGGATGTCCAATTTTTGCTGTGCTGTCAATTTGAGATGAAATTAACATTGTGGACAGTTTTCAGCAAGTTGCAAAATTAAAATACAATTTTTTTTCTTCTTCCATAAACAAGCTCTAAATCATGTTTGATGCACTCTGGATGTCCAATTTTTGCTGTGCTGTCTATTTGAGATGAAAGGAACATTGTGGACCGTTTTCAGCAAGTTGCAACATTGAAATACAGAAGAAAAAAAATATTATTTCCATAAACAAGCTCTAAATCATGTTTGATGCACTCTGGATGTCCAATTTTTGCTGTGCTGTCTATTTGAGATGAAATGAACATTGTGGACAGTTTTCAGCAAGTTGCAACATTGAAATACATTTTTTTTTTCATGAACAAGCTCTAAATCATGTTTGATACACTCTGGATGTCCAATTTTTGCTGTGCTGTCAATTTGAGATGAAATTAACATTGTGGACAGTTTTCAGCAAGTTGCAAAATTAAAATACAATTTTTTTTCTTCTTCCATAAACAAGCTCTAAATCATGTTTGATGCACTCTGGATGTCCAATTTTTGCTGTGCTGTCTATTTGAGATGAAAGGAACATTGTGGACAGTTTTCAGCAAGTTGCAACATTGAAATACAGAAGAAAAAAAATATTATTTCCATAAACAAGCTCTAAATCATGTTTGATGCACTCTGGATGTCCAATTTTTGCTGTGCTGTCTATTTGAGATGAAATTAACATTGTGGACAGTTTTCAGCAAGTTGCAACATTGAAATACATTTTTTTTTCCATGAACAAGCTCTAAATCATGTTTGATACACTCTGGATGTCAAATTTTTGCTGTGCTGTCAATTTGAGATGAAATTAACATTGTGGACAGTTTTCAGCAAGTTGCAAAATTAAAATACAATTTTTTTTCTTCTTCCATAAACAAGCTCTAAATCATGTTTGATGCACTCTGGATGTCCAATTTTTGCTGTGCTGTCTATTTGAGATGAAAGGAACATTGTGGACCGTTTTCAGCAAGTTGCAACATTGAAATACAGAAGAAAAAAAATATTATTTCCATAAACAAGCTCTAAATCATGTTTGATGCACTCTGGATGTCCAATTTTTGCTGTGCTGTCTATTTGAGATGAAATGAACATTGTGGACAGTTTTCAGCAAGTTACAACATAAAAATACAAAAAAAAACATTTTTTTCCATAAACAAGCTCTAAATCATGTTTGATGCACTCTGGATGTCCAATTTTTGCTGTGCTGTCAAATTGAGATGAAATGAACATTGTGGATAGTTTTCAGCAAGTTGCAACATTGAAATACAGATTTTTTTTTTTTTTTACATAAACAAGCTCTAAATCATGTTTGATGCACTCTGGATGTCCAATTTTTGCTGTGCTGTCTATTTGAGATGAAATTAACATTGTGGACAGTTTTCAGCAAGTTGCAAAATTAAAATACATGTTTTTTTTTTCATAAACAAGCTCTAAATCATGTTTGATGCACTCTGGATGTCCAATTTTTGCTGTGCTGTCTATTTGAGATGAAAGGAACATTGTGGACAGTTTTCAGCAAGTTGCAACATTGAAATACAGAAGAAAAAAAATATTATTTCCATAAACAAGCTCTAAATCATGTTTGTTGCACTCTGGATGTCCAATTTTTGCTGTGCTGTCAATTTGAGATGAAATGAACATTGTGGACAGTTTTCAGCAAGTTACAACATAAAATTTTTTTTTTTTTTTTTTTTTTCCATAAACAAGCTCTAAATCATGTTTGATGCACTCTGGATGTCCAATTTTTGCTGTGCTGTCTATTTGAGATGAAATGAACATTGTGGACAGTTTTCAGCAAGTTGCAACATAAAAATACAAAAAAAAACATTTTTTTCCATTAACAAGCTCTAAATCATGTTTGATGCACTCTGGATGTCCAATTTTTGCTGTGCTGTCAAATTGAGATGAAATGAACATTGTGGACAGTTTTCAGCAAGTTGCAACATTGAAATACAGAATTTTTTTTTTTTACATAAACAAGCTCTAAATCATGTTTGATGCACTCTGGATGTCCAATTTTTGCAGTGATGTCTATTTGCGATGAAATTAACATTGTGGACAGTTTTCAGCAAGTTACAACATTAAAATAAAAAATAAAAAAGTTTTTTTCATAAACAAGCTCTAAATCATGTTTGATGCACTCTGGATGTCCAATTTTTGCTGTGCTGTCTATCTGAGATGAAATGAACATTGTGGACAGTTTTCAGCAAGTTGCAACATTGAAATACATTTTTTTTTCAAGAACAAGCTCTAAATCATGTTTGATACACTCTTGATGTCCAATTTTTGCTGTGCTGTCTATTTGAGATGAAATGAACATTGTGGACAGTTTTCAGCAAATTGCAAAATTAAAATACTTTTTTTTCCTTCCCATAAACAAGCTCTAAATCATGTTTGATGCACTCTGGATGTCCAATTTTTGCTGTGCTGTCTATTTGAGATGAAATGAACATTGTGGACAGTTTTCAGCAAGTTACACCATTAAAATACAAAAAAAAACATTTTTTTCCATAAACAAGCCCTAAATCATGTTTGATGCACTCTGGATGTCCAATTTTTGCTGTGCTGTCTATTTGAGATGAAAGGAACATTGTGGACAGTTTTCAGCAAGTTGCAACATTGAAATACAGAAGAAAAAAAAAATTATTCCATAAACATGCTCTAAATCATGTTTGATGCACTCTGGATGTCCAATTTTTGCTGTGCTGTCTATTTGAGATGAAATGAACATTGTGGACAGTTTTCAGCAAGTTACAACATAAAAATACAAAAAATAAAAAACATTTTTTTCCATAAACAAGCTCTAAATCATGTTTGATGCACTCTGGATGTCCAATGTTTGCTGTGCTGTCTATTTGAGATGAAATGAACATTGTGGACAGTTTTCAGCAAGTTGCAACATTGAAATACAGAAAAAACTTGTTTTCCATAAACAAGCTCTGAATCATGTTTGATGCACTCTGGATGTCCAATTTTTGCTGTGCTGTCAAATTGAGATGAAATGAACATTGTGGACAGTTTTCAGCAAGTTGCAACATTGAAATACAGAATTATTTTTTTTTACATAAACAAGCTCTAAATCATGTTTGATGCACTCTGGATGTCCAATTTTTGCTGTGCTGTCAAATTGAGATGAAATGAACATTGTGGACAGTTTTCAGCAAGTTGCAACATTGAAATACAGAAAAAACTTGTTTTCCATAAACAAGCTCTGAATCATGTTTGATGCACTCTGGATGTCCAATTTTTGCTGTGCTGTCAAATTGAGATGAAATGAACATTGTGGACAGTTTTCAGCAAGTTGCAACATTGAAATACAGAATTATTTTTTTTTACATAAACAAGCTCTAAATCATGTTTGATGCACTCTGGATGTCCAATTTTTGCAGTGATGTCTATTTGCGATGAAATTAACATTGTGGACAGTTTTCAGCAAGTTACAACATTAAAATAAAAAATAAAAAAGTTTTTTTCATAAACAAGCTCTAAATCATGTTTGATGCACTCTGGATGTCCAATTTTTGCTGTGCTGTCTATTTGAGATGAAATGAACATTGTGGACAGTTTTCAGCAAGTTGCAACATTGAAATACATTTTTTTTTCAAGAACAAGCTCTAAATCATGTTTGATACACTCTTGATGTCCAATTTTTGCTGTGCTGTCTATTTGAGATGAAATGAACATTGTGGACAGTTTTCAGCAAATTGCAAAATTAAAATACTTTTTTTTCCTTCCCATAAACAAGCTCTAAATCATGTTTGATGCACTCTGGATGTCCAATTTTTGCTGTGCTGTCTATTTGAGATGAAATGAACATTGTGGACAGTTTTCAGCAAGTTACACCATTAAAATACAAAAAAAAACATTTTTTTCCATAAACAAGCCCTAAATCATGTTTGATGCACTCTGGATGTCCAATTTTTGCTGTGCTGTCTATTTGAGATGAAAGGAACATTGTGGACAGTTTTCAGCAAGTTGCAACATTGAAATACAGAAGAAAAAAAAAATATTTCCATAAACAAGCTCTAAATCATGTTTGATGCACTCTGGATGTCCAATTTTTGCTGTGCTGTCAAATTGAGATGAAATGAACATTGTGGACAGTTTTCAGCAAGTTGCAACATTGAAATACAGATTTTTTTTTTTTTACATAAACAAGCTCTAAATCATGTTTGATGCACTCTGGATGTCCAATTTTTGCTGTGATGTCTATTTGCGATGAAATTAACATTGTGGACAGTTTTCAGCAAGTTACAACATTAAAATAAAAAATAAAAAAGTGTTTTTCATAAACAAGCTCTAAATCATGTTTGATGCACTCTGGATGTCCAATTTTTGCTGTGCTGTCTATTTGAGATGAAATGAACATTGTGGACAGTTTTCAGCAAGTTGCAACATAAAAATACAAAAAAAAACATTTTTTTCCATTAACAAGCTCTAAATCATGTTTGATGCACTCTGGATGTCCAATTTTTGCTGTGCTGTCAAATTGAGATGAAATGAACATTGTGGACAGTTTTCAGCAAGTTGCAACATTGAAATACAGAATATATTTTTTTTACATAAACAAGCTCTAAATCATGTTTGATGCACTCTGGATGTCCAATTTTTGCTGTGCTGTCAAATTGAGATGAAATGAACATTGTGGACAGTTTTCAGCAAGTTGCAACATTGAAATACAGAATTATTTTTTTTTACATAAACAAGCTCTAAATCATGTTTGATGCACTCTGGATGTCCAATTTTTGCTGTGATGTCTATTTGCGATGAAATTAACATTGTGGACAGTTTTCAGCAAGTTACAACATTAAAATAAAAAATAAAAAAGTTTTTTTCATAAACAAGCTCTAAATCATGTTTGATGCACTCTGGATGTCCAATTTTTGCTGTGCTGTCTATTTGAGATGAAATGAACATTGTGGACAGTTTTCAGCAAGTTGCAACATAAAAATACAAAAAAAAACATTTTTTTCCATTAACAAGCTCTAAATCATGTTTGATGCACTCTGGATGTCCAATTTTTGCTGTGCTGTCAAATTGAGATGAAATGAACATTGTGGACAGTTTTCAGCAAGTTGCAACATTGAAATACAGAATATTTTTTTTTTACATAAACAAGCTCTAAATCATGTTTGATGCACTCTGGATGTCCAATTTTTGCTGTGATGTCTATTTGCGATGAAATTAACATTGTGGACAGTTTTCAGCAAGTTACAACATTAAAATAAAAAATAAAAAAGTATTTTTCATAAACAAGCTCTAAATCATGTTTGATGCACTCTGGATGTCCAATTTTTGCTGTGCTGTCTATTTGAGATGAAATGAACATTGTGGACAGTTTTCAGCAAGTTGCAACATAAAAATACAAAAAAAAACATTTTTTTCCATTAACAAGCTCTAAATCATGTTTGATGCACTCTGGATGTCCAATTTTTGCTGTGCTGTCAAATTGAGATGAAATGAACATTGTGGACAGTTTTCAGCAAGTTGCAACATTGAAATACAGAATTATTTTTTTTTACATAAACAAGCTCTAAATCATGTTTGATGCACTCTGGATGTCCAATTTTTGCAGTGATGTCTATTTGCGATGAAATTAACATTGTGGACAGTTTTCAGCAAGTTACAACATTAAAATAAAAAATAAAAAAGTTTTTTTCATAAACAAGCTCTAAATCATGTTTGATGCACTCTGGATGTCCAATTTTTGCTGTGCTGTCTATTTGAGATGAAATGAACATTGTGGACAGTTTTCAGCAAGTTGCAACATTGAAATACATTTTTTTTTCAAGAACAAGCTCTAAATCATGTTTGATACACTCTTGATGTCTAATTTTTGCTGTGCTGTCTATTTGAGATGAAATGAACATTGTGGACAGTTTTCAGCAAATTGCAAAATTAAAATACTTTTTTTTCCTTCCCATAAACAAGCTCTAAATCATGTTTGATGCACTCTGGATGTCCAATTTTTGCTGTGCTGTCTATTTGAGATGAAAGGAACATTGTGGACAGTTTTCAGCAAGTTGCAACATTGAAATACAGAAGAAAAAAAAAAATATTTCCATAAACAAGCTCTAAATCATGTTTGATGCACTCTGGATGTCCAATTTTTGCTGTGCTGTCTATTTGAGATGAAATGAACATTGTGGACAGTTTTCAGCAAGTTACAACATAAAAATACAAAAAATAAAAAACATTTTTTTCCATAAACAAGCTCTAAATCATGTTTGATGCACTCTGGATGTCCAATTTTTGCTGTGCTGTCTATTTGAGATGAAATGAACATTGTGGACAGTTTTCAGCAAGTTGCAACATTGAAATACAGAAAAAACTTGTTTTCCATAAACAAGCTCTAAATCATGTTTGATGCACTCTGGATGTCCAATTTTTGCTGTGCTGTCAAATTGAGATGAAATGAACATTGTGGACAGTTTTCAGCAAGTTGCAACATTGAAATACAGATTTTTTTTTTTTTACATAAACAAGCTCTAAATCATGTTTGATGCACTCTGGATGTCCAATTTTTGCTGTGATGTCTATTTGCGATGAAATTAACATTGTGGACAGTTTTCAGCAAGTTACAACATTAAAATAAAAAATAAAAAAGTTTTTTTCATAAACAAGCTCTAAATCATGTTTGATGCACTCTGGATGTCCAATTTTTGCTGTGCTGTCTATTTGAGATTAAATGAACATTGTGGACAGTTTTCAGCAAGTTGCAACATAAAAATACAAAAAAAAACATTTTTTTCCATTAACAAGCTCTAAATCATGTTTGATGCACTCTGGATGTCCAATTTTTGCTGTGCTGTCAAATTGAGATGAAATGAACATTGTGGACAGTTTTCAGCAAGTTGCAACATTGAAATACAGAATATTTTTTTTTTTACATAAACAAGCTCTAAATCATGTTTGATGCACTCTGGATGTCCAATTTTTGCTGTGCTGTCAAATTGAGATGAAATGAACATTGTGGACAGTTTTCAGCAAGTTGCAACATTGAAATACAGAATTATTTTTTTTTACATAAACAAGCTCTAAATCATGTTTGATGCACTCTGGATGTCCAATTTTTGCTGTGATGTCTATTTGCGATGAAATTAACATTGTGGACAGTTTTCAGCAAGTTACAACATTAAAATAAAAAATAAAAAAGTTTTTTTCATAAACAAGCTCTAAATCATGTTTGATGCACTCTGGATGTCCAATTTTTGCTGTGCTGTCTATTTGAGATGAAATGAACATTGTGGACAGTTTTCAGCAAGTTGCAACATAAAAATACAAAAAAAAACATTTTTTTCCATTAACAAGCTCTAAATCATGTTTGATGCACTCTGGATGTCCAATTTTTGCTGTGCTGTCAAATTGAGATGAAATGAACATTGTGGACAGTTTTCAGCAAGTTGCAACATTGAAATACAGAATAATTTTTTTTTACATAAACAAGCTCTAAATCATGTTTGATGCACTCTGGATGTCCAATTTTTGCTGTGATGTCTATTTGCGATGAAATTAACATTGTGGACAGTTTTCAGCAAGTTACAACATTAAAATAAAAAATAAAAAAGTATTTTTCATAAACAAGCTCTAAATCATGTTTGATGCACTCTGGATGTCCAATTTTTGCTGTGCTGTCTATTTGAGATGAAATGAACATTGTGGACAGTTTTCAGCAAGTTGCAACATAAAAATACAAAAAAAAACATTTTTTTCCATTAACAAGCTCTAAATCATGTTTGATGCACTCTGGATGTCCAATTTTTGCTGTGCTGTCAAATTGAGATGAAATGAACATTGTGGACAGTTTTCAGCAAGTTGCAACATTGAAATACAGAATTATTTTTTTTTACATAAACAAGCTCTAAATCATGTTTGATGCACTCTGGATGTCCAATTTTTGCAGTGATGTCTATTTGCGATGAAATTAACATTGTGGACAGTTTTCAGCAAGTTACAACATTAAAATAAAAAATAAAAAAGTTTTTTTCATAAACAAGCTCTAAATCATGTTTGATGCACTCTGGATGTCCAATTTTTGCTGTGCTGTCTATTTGAGATGAAATGAACATTGTGGACAGTTTTCAGCAAGTTGCAACATTGAAATACATTTTTTTTTCAAGAACAAGCTCTAAATCATGTTTGATACACTCTTGATGTCTAATTTTTGCTGTGCTGTCTATTTGAGATGAAATGAACATTGTGGACAGTTTTCAGCAAATTGCAAAATTAAAATACTTTTTTTTCCTTCCCATAAACAAGCTCTAAATCATGTTTGATGCACTCTGGATGTCCAATTTTTGCTGTGCTGTCTATTTGAGATGAAATGATCATTGTGGACAGTTTTCAGCAAGTTACACCATTAAAATACAAAAAAAAACATTTTTTTCCATAAACAAGCCCTAAATCATGTTTGATGCACTCTGGATGTCCAATTTTTGCTGTGCTGTCTATTTGAGATGAAAGGAACATTGTGGACAGTTTTCAGCAAGTTGCAACATGGAAATACAGAAGAAAAAAAAAATATTTCCATAAACAAGCTCTAAATCATGTTTGATGCACTCTGGATGTCCAATTTTTGCTGTGCTGTCTATTTGAGATGAAATGAACATTGTGGACAGTTTTCAGCAAGTTACAACATAAAAATACAAAAAATAAAAAACATTTTTTCCATAAACAAGCTCTAAATCATGTTTGATGCACTCTGGATGTCCAATTTTTGCTGTGCTGTCAAATTGAGATGAAATGAACATTGTGGACAGTTTTCAGCAAGTTGCAACATTGAAATACAGATTTTTTTTTTTTTACATAAACAAGCTCTAAATCATGTTTGATGCACTCTGGATGTCCAATTTTTGCTGTGATGTCTATTTGCGATGAAATTAACATTGTGGACAGTTTTCAGCAAGTTACAACATTAAAATAAAAAATAAAAACGTTTTTTTCATAAACAAGCTCTAAATCATGTTTGATGCACTCTGGATGTCCAATTTTTGCTGTGCTGTCTATTTGAGATGACATGAACATTGTGGACAGTTTTCAGCAAGTTGCAACATAAAAATACAAAAAAAAACATTTTTTTCCATTAACAAGCTCTAAATCATGTTTGATGCACTCTGGATGTCCAATTTTTGCTGTGCTGTCAAATTGAGATGAAATGAACATTGTGGACAGTTTTCAGCAAGTTGCAACATTGAAATACAGAATAATTTTTTTTTACATAAACAAGCTCTAAATCATGTTTGATGCACTCTGGATGTCCAATTTTTGCTGTGATGTCTATTTGCGATGAAATTAACATTGTGGACAGTTTTCAGCAAGTTACAACATTAAAATAAAAAATAAAAAAGTTTTTTTCATAAACAAGCTCTAAATCATGTTTGATGCACTCTGGATGTCCAATTTTTGCTGTGCTGTCTATTTGCGATGAAAGGAACATTGTGGACAGTTTTCAGCAAGTTGCAACATTGAAATACAGAAGAAGAAAAAAATATTTCCATAAACAAGCTCTAAATCATGTTTGATAAACTCTGGATGTCCAATTTTTGCTGTGCTGTCAAATTGAGATGAAATGAACATTGTGGACAGTTTTCAGCAAGTTGCAACATTGAAATACAGAATTTTTTTTTTTTTACATAAACAAGCTCTAAATCATGTTTGATGCACTCTGGATGTCCAATTTTTGCAGTGATGTCTATTTGCGATGAAATTAACATTGTGGACAGTTTTCAGCAAGTTACAACATTAAAATAAAAAATAAAAAAGTTTTTTTCATAAACAAGCTCTAAATCATGTTTGATGCACTCTGGATGTCCAATTTTTGCTGTGCTGTCTATTTGAGATGAAATGAACATTGTGGACAGTTTTCAGCAAGTTGCAACATTGAAATACATTTTTTTTTCAAGAACAAGCTCTAAATCATGTTTGATACACTCTTGATGTCCAATTTTTGCTGTGCTGTCTATTTGAGATGAAATGAACATTGTGGACAGTTTTCAGCAAATTGCAAAATTAAAATACTTTTTTTTCCTTCCCATAAACAAGCTCTAAATCATGTTTGATGCACTCTGGATGTCCAATTTTTGCTGTGCTGTCAAATTGAGATGAAATGAACATTGTGGACAGTTTTCAGCAAGTTGCAACATTGAAATACAGAATTATTTTTTTTTACATAAACAAGCTCTAAATCATGTTTGATGCACTCTGGATGTCCAATTTTTGCTGTGATGTCTATTTGCGATGAAATTAACATTGTGGACAGTTTTCAGCAAGTTACAACATTAAAATAAAAAATAAAAAAGTTTTTTTCATAAACAAGCTCTAAATCATGTTTGATGCACTCTGGATGTCCAATTTTTGCTGTGCTGTCTATTTGAGATGAAATGAACATTGTGGACAGTTTTCAGCAAGTTGCAACATAAAAATACAAAAAAAAACATTTTTTTCCATTAACAAGCTCTAAATCATGTTTGATGCACTCTGGATGTCCAATTTTTGCTGTGCTGTCAAATTGAGATGAAATGAACATTGTGGACAGTTTTCAGCAAGTTGCAACATTGAAATACAGAATAATTTTTTTTTACATAAACAAGCTCTAAATCATGTTTGATGCACTCTGGATGTCCAATTTTTGCTGTGATGTCTATTTGCGATGAAATTAACATTGTGGACAGTTTTCAGCAAGTTACAACATTAAAATAAAAAATAAAAAAGTATTTTTCATAAACAAGCTCTAAATCATGTTTGATGCACTCTGGATGTCCAATTTTTGCTGTGCTGTCTATTTGAGATGAAATGAACATTGTGGACAGTTTTCAGCAAGTTGCAACATAAAAATACAAAAAAAAACATTTTTTTCCATTAACAAGCTCTAAATCATGTTTGATGCACTCTGGATGTCCAATTTTTGCTGTGCTGTCAAATTGAGATGAAATGAACATTGTGGACAGTTTTCAGCAAGTTGCAACATTGAAATACAGATTTTTTTTTTTTTACATAAACAAGCTCTAAATCATGTTTGATGCACTCTGGATGTCCAATTTTTGCAGTGATGTCTATTTGCGATGAAATTAACATTGTGGACAGTTTTCAGCAAGTTACAACATTAAAATAAAAAATAAAAAAGTTTTTTTCATAAACAAGCTCTAAATCATGTTTGATGCACTCTGGATGTCCAATTTTTGCTGTGCTGTCTATTTGAGATGAAATGAACATTGTGGACAGTTTTCAGCAAGTTGCAACATTGAAATACATTTTTTTTTCAAGAACAAGCTCTAAATCATGTTTGATACACTCTTGATGTCCAATTTTTGCTGTGCTGTCTATTTGAGATGAAATGAACATTGTGGACAGTTTTCAGCAAATTGCAAAATTAAAATACTTTTTTTTCCTTCCCATAAACAAGCTCTAAATCATGTTTGATGCACTCTGGATGTCCAATTTTTGCTGTGCTGTCTATTTGAGATGAAATGATCATTGTGGACAGTTTTCAGCAAGTTACACCATTAAAATACAAAAAAAAAACATTTTTTTCCATAAACAAGCCCTAAATCATGTTTGATGCACTCTGGATGTCCAATTTTTGCTGTGCTGTCTATTTGAGATGAAAGGAACATTGTGGACAGTTTTCAGCAAGTTGCAACATTGAAATACAGAAGAAAAAAAAAATATTTCCATAAACAAGCTCTAAATCATGTTTGATGCACTCTGGATGTCCAATTTTTGCTGTGCTGTCTATTTGAGATGAAATGAACATTGTGGACAGTTTTCAGCAAGTTACAACATAAAAATACAAAAAATAAAAAACATTTTTTCCATAAACAAGCTCTAAATCATGTTTGATGCACTCTGGATGTCCAATTTTTGCTGTGCTGTCTATTTGAGATGAAATGAACATTGTGGACAGTTTTCAGCAAGTTGCAACATTGAAATACAGAAAAAACTTGTTTTCCATAAACAAGCTCTAAATCATGTTTGATGCACTCTGGATGTCCAATTTTTGCTGTGCTGTCAAATTGAGATGAAATGAACATTGTGGACAGTTTTCAGCAAGTTGCAACATTGAAATACAGAATTTTTTTTTTTTACATAAACAAGCTCTAAATCATGTTTGATGCACTCTGGATGTCCAATTTTTGCTGTGATGTCTATTTGCGATGAAATTAACATTGTGGACAGTTTTCAGCAAGTTACAACATTAAAATAAAAAATAAAAAAGTTTTTTTCATAAACAAGCTCTAAATCATGTTTGATGCACTCTGGATGTCCAATTTTTGCTGTGCTGTCTATTTGAGATGACATGAACATTGTGGACAGTTTTCAGCAAGTTGCAACATAAAAATACAAAAAAAAACATTTTTTTCCATTAACAAGCTCTAAATCATGTTTGATGCACTCTGGATGTCCAATTTTTGCTGTGCTGTCAAATTGAGATGAAATGAACATTGTGGACAGTTTTCAGCAAGTTGCAACATTGAAATACAGAATAATTTTTTTTTACATAAACAAGCTCTAAATCATGTTTGATGCACTCTGGATGTCCAATTTTTGCTGTGATGTCTATTTGCGATGAAATTAACATTGTGGACAGTTTTCAGCAAGTTACAACATTAAAATAAAAAATAAAAAAGTTTTTTTCATAAACAAGCTCTAAATCATGTTTGATGCACTCTGGATGTCCAATTTTTGCTGTGCTGTCTATTTGCGATGAAAGGAACATTGTGGACAGTTTTCAGCAAGTTGCAACATTGAAATACAGAAGAAAAAAAAAATATTTCCATAAACAAGCTCTAAATCATGTTTGATGCACTCTGGATGTCCAATTTTTGCTGTGCTGTCAAATTGAGATGAAATGAACATTGTGGACAGTTTTCAGCAAGTTGCAACATTGAAATACAGAATTATTTTTTTTTACATAAACAAGCTCTAAATCATGTTTGATGCACTCTGGATGTCCAATTTTTGCAGTGATGTCTATTTGCGATGAAATTAACATTGTGGACAGTTTTCAGCAAGTTACAACATTAAAATAAAAAATAAAAAAGTTTTTTTCATAAACAAGCTCTAAATCATGTTTGATGCACTCTGGATGTCCAATTTTTGCTGTGCTGTCTATTTGAGATGAAATGAACATTGTGGACAGTTTTCAGCAAGTTGCAACATTGAAATACATTTTTTTTTCAAGAACAAGCTCTAAATCATGTTTGATACACTCTTGATGTCCAATTTTTGCTGTGCTGTCTATTTGAGATGAAATGAACATTGTGGACAGTTTTCAGCAAATTGCAAAATTAAAATACTTTTTTTCCCTTCCCATAAACAAGCTCTAAATCATGTTTGATGCACTCTGGATGTCCAATTTTTGCTGTGCTGTCTATTTGAGATGAAATGATCATTGTGGACAGTTTTCAGCAAGTTACACCATTAAAATACAAAAAAAACCATTTTTTTCCATAAACAAGCCCTAAATCATGTTTGATGCACTCTGGATGTCCAATTTTTGCTGTGCTGTCTATTTGAGATGAAAGGAACATTGTGGACAGTTTTCAGCAAGTTGCAACATTGAAATACAGAAGAAAAAAAAAATATTTCCATAAACAAGCTCTAAATCATGTTTGATGCACTCTGGATGTCCAATTTTTGCTGTGCTGTCTATTTGAGATGAAATGAACATTGTGGACAGTTTTCAGCAAGTTACAACATAAAAATACAAAAAATAAAAAACATTTTTTCCATAAACAAGCTCTAAATCATGTTTGATGCACTCTGGATGTCCAATTTTTGCTGTGCTGTCTATTTGAGATGAAATGAACATTGTGGACAGTTTTCAGCAAGTTGCAACATTGAAATACAGAAAAAACTTGTTTTCCATAAACAAGCTCTAAATCATGTTTGATGCACTCTGGATGTCCAATTTTTGCTGTGCTGTCAAATTGAGATGAAATGAACATTGTGGACAGTTTTCAGCAAGTTACAACATTAAAATAAAAAATAAAAAAGTTTTTTTCATAAACAAGCTCTAAATCATGTTTGATGCACTCTGGATGTCCAATTTTTGCTGTGCTGTCTATTTGAGATGACATGAACATTGTGGACAGTTTTCAGCAAGTTGCAACATAAAAATACAAAAAAAAACATTTTTTTCCATTAACAAGCTCTAAATCATGTTTGATGCACTCTGGATGTCCAATTTTTGCTGTGCTGTCAAATTGAGATGAAATGAACATTGTGGACAGTTTTCAGCAAGTTGCAACATTGAAATACAGAATCATTTTTTTTTACATAAACAAGCTCTAAATCATGTTTGATGCACTCTGGATGTCCAATTTTTGCTGTGATGTCTATTTGCGATGAAATTAACATTGTGGACAGTTTTCAGCAAGTTACAACATTAAAATAAAAAATAAAAACGTTTTTTTCATAAACAAGCTCTAAATCATGTTTGATGCACTCTGGATGTCCAATTTTTGCTGTGCTGTCTATTTGCGATGAAAGGAACATTGTGGACAGTTTTCAGCAAGTTGCAACATTGAAATACAGAAGAAAAAAAAAATATTTCCATAAACAAGCTCTAAATCATGTTTGATGCACTCTGGATGTCCAATTTTTGCTGTGCTGTCTATTTGAGATGAAATGAACATTGTGGACAGTTTTCAGCAAGTTGCAACATTGAAATACAGAAGAAAAAAAAAATATTTCCATAAACAAGCTCTAAATCATGTTTGATGCACTCTGGATGTCCAATTTTTGCTGTGCTGTCTATTTGAGATGAAATGAACATTGTGGACAGTTTTCAGCAAGTTACAACATAAAAATACAAAAAATAAAAAACATTTTTTTCCATAAACAAGCTCTAAATCATGTTTGATGCACTCTGGATGTCCAATTTTTGCTGTGCTGTCTATTTGAGATGAAATGAACATTGTGGACAGTTTTCAGCAAGTTGCAACATTGAAATACAGAAAAAACTTGTTTTCCATAAACAAGCTCTAAATCATGTTTGATGCACTCTGGATGTCCAATTTTTGCTGTGCTGTCAAATTGAGATGAAATGAACATTGTGGACAGTTTTCAGCAAGTTGCAACATTGAAATACAGAATTATTTTTTTTTACATAAACAAGCTCTAAATCATGTTTGATGCACTCTGGATGTCCAATTTCTGCTGTGATGTCTATTTGCGATGAAATTAACATTGTGGACAGTTTTCAGCAAGTTACAACATTAAAATAAAAAATAAAAAAGTTTTTTTCATAAACAAGCTCTAAATCATGTTTGATGCACTCTGGATGTCCAATTTTTTGCTGTGCTGTCTATTTGAGATGAAATGAACATTGTGGACAGTTTTCAGCAAGTTGCAACATAAAAATACAAAAAAAAACATTTTTTTCCATTAACAAGCTCTAAATCATGTTTGATGCACTCTGGATGTCCAATTTTTGCTGTGCTGTCAAATCGAGATGAAATGAACATTGTGGAAAGTTTTCAGCAAGTTGCAACATTGAAATACAGAATATTTTTTTTTTTACATAAACAAGTTCTAAATCATGTTTGATGCACTCTGGATGTCCAATTTTTGCTGTGCTGTCAAATTGAGATGAAATGAACATTGTGGACAGTTTTCAGCAAGTTGCAACATTGAAATACAGAATTATTTTTTTTTACATAAACAAGCTCTAAATCATGTTTGATGCACTCTGGATGTCCAATTTTTGCTGTGATGTCTATTTGCGATGAAATTAACATTGTGGACAGTTTTCAGCAAGTTACAACATTAAAATAAAAAATAAAAAAGTTTTTTTCATAAACAAGCTCTAAATCATGTTTGATGCACTCTGGATGTCCAATTTTTGCTGTGCTGTCTATTTGCGATGAAAGGAACATTGTGGACAGTTTTCAGCAAGTTGCAACATTGAAATACAGAAGAAAAAAAAAATATTTCCATAAACAAGCTCTAAATCATGTTTGATGCACTCTGGATGTCCAATTTTTGCTGTGCTGTCAAATTGAGATGAAATGAACATTGTGGACAGTTTTCAGCAAGTTGCAACATTGAAATACAGAATTATTTTTTTTTACATAAACAAGCTCTAAATCATGTTTGATGCACTCTGGATGTCCAATTTTTGCAGTGATGTCTATTTGCGATGAAATTAACATTGTGGACAGTTTTCAGCAAGTTACAACATTAAAATAAAAAATAAAAAAGTTTTTTTCATAAACAAGCTCTAAATCATGTTTGATGCACTCTGGATGTCCAATTTTTGCTGTGCTGTCTATTTGAGATGAAATGAACATTGTGGACAGTTTTCAGCAAGTTGCAACATTGAAATACATTTTTTTTTCAAGAACAAGCTCTAAATCATGTTTGATACACTCTTGATGTCCAATTTTTGCTGTGCTGTCTATTTGAGATGAAATGAACATTGTGGACAGTTTTCAGCAAATTGCAAAATTAAAATACTTTTTTTCCCTTCCCATAAACAAGCTCTAAATCATGTTTGATGCACTCTGGATGTCCAATTTTTGCTGTGCTGTCTATTTGAGATGAAATGATCATTGTGGACAGTTTTCAGCAAGTTACACCATTAAAATACAAAAAAAACCATTTTTTTCCATAAACAAGCCCTAAATCATGTTTGATGCACTCTGGATGTCCAATTTTTGCTGTGCTGTCTATTTGAGATGAAAGGAACATTGTGGACAGTTTTCAGCAAGTTGCAACATTGAAATACAGAAGAAAAAAAAAATATTTCCATAAACAAGCTCTAAATCATGTTTGATGCACTCTGGATGTCCAATTTTTGCTGTGCTGTCTATTTGAGATGAAATGAACATTGTGGACAGTTTTCAGCAAGTTACAACATAAAAATACAAAAAATAAAAAACATTTTTTCCATAAACAAGCTCTAAATCATGTTTGATGCACTCTGGATGTCCAATTTTTGCTGTGCTGTCTATTTGAGATGAAATGAACATTGTGGACAGTTTTCAGCAAGTTGCAACATTGAAATACAGAAAAAACTTGTTTTCCATAAACAAGCTCTAAATCATGTTTGATGCACTCTGGATGTCCAATTTTTGCTGTGCTGTCAAATTGAGATGAAATGAACATTGTGGACAGTTTTCAGCAAGTTACAACATTAAAATAAAAAATAAAAAAGTTTTTTTCATAAACAAGCTCTAAATCATGTTTGATGCACTCTGGATGTCCAATTTTTGCTGTGCTGTCTATTTGAGATGACATGAACATTGTGGACAGTTTTCAGCAAGTTGCAACATAAAAATACAAAAAAAAACATTTTTTTCCATTAACAAGCTCTAAATCATGTTTGATGCACTCTGGATGTCCAATTTTTGCTGTGCTGTCAAATTGAGATGAAATGAACATTGTGGACAGTTTTCAGCAAGTTGCAACATTGAAATACAGAATCATTTTTTTTTACATAAACAAGCTCTAAATCATGTTTGATGCACTCTGGATGTCCAATTTTTGCTGTGATGTCTATTTGCGATGAAATTAACATTGTGGACAGTTTTCAGCAAGTTACAACATTAAAATAAAAAATAAAAAAGTTTTTTTCATAAACAAGCTCTAAATCATGTTTGATGCACTCTGGATGTCCAATTTTTGCTGTGCTGTCTATTTGCGATGAAAGGAACATTGTGGACAGTTTTCAGCAAGTTGCAACATTGAAATACAGAAGAAAAAAAAAATATTTCCATAAACAAGCTCTAAATCATGTTTGATGCACTCTGGATGTCCAATTTTTGCTGTGCTGTCTATTTGAGATGAAATGAACATTGTGGACAGTTTTCAGCAAGTTGCAACATTGAAATACAGAAGAAAAAAAAAATATTTCCATAAACAAGCTCTAAATCATGTTTGATGCACTCTGGATGTCCAATTTTTGCTGTGCTGTCTATTTGAGATGAAATGAACATTGTGGACAGTTTTCAGCAAGTTACAACATAAAAATACAAAAAATAAAAAACATTTTTTTCCATAAACAAGCTCTAAATCATGTTTGATGCACTCTGGATGTCCAATTTTTGCTGTGCTGTCTATTTGAGATGAAATGAACATTGTGGACAGTTTTCAGCAAGTTGCAACATTGAAATACAGAAAAAACTTGTTTTCCATAAACAAGCTCTAAATCATGTTTGATGCACTCTGGATGTCCAATTTTTGCTGTGCTGTCAAATTGAGATGAAATGAACATTGTGGACAGTTTTCAGCAAGTTGCAACATTGAAATACAGAATTATTTTTTTTTACATAAACAAGCTCTAAATCATGTTTGATGCACTCTGGATGTCCAATTTCTGCTGTGATGTCTATTTGCGATGAAATTAACATTGTGGACAGTTTTCAGCAAGTTACAACATTAAAATAAAAAATAAAAAAGTTTTTTTCATAAACAAGCTCTAAATCATGTTTGATGCACTCTGGATGTCCAATTTTTTGCTGTGCTGTCTATTTGAGATGAAATGAACATTGTGGACAGTTTTCAGCAAGTTGCAACATAAAAATACAAAAAAAAACATTTTTTTCCATTAACAAGCTCTAAATCATGTTTGATGCACTCTGGATGTCCAATTTTTGCTGTGCTGTCAAATCGAGATGAAATGAACATTGTGGAAAGTTTTCAGCAAGTTGCAACATTGAAATACAGAATATTTTTTTTTTTACATAAACAAGTTCTAAATCATGTTTGATGCACTCTGGATGTCCAATTTTTGCTGTGCTGTCAAATTGAGATGAAATGAACATTGTGGACAGTTTTCAGCAAGTTGCAACATTGAAATACAGAATTTTTTTTTTTTACATAAACAAGCTCTAAATCATGTTTGATGCACTCTGGATGTCCAATTTTTGCTGTGATGTCTATTTGCGATGAAATTAACATTGTGGACAGTTTTCAGCAAGTTACAACATTAAAATAAAAAATAAAAAAGTTTTTTTCATAAACAAGCTCTAAATCATGTTTGATGCACTCTGGATGTCCAATTTTTGCTGTGCTGTCTATTTGAGATGAAATGAACATTGTGGACAGTTTTCAGCAAGTTGCAACATAAAAATACAAAAAAAAACATTTTTTTCCATTAACAAGCTCTAAATCATGTTTGATGCACTCTGGATGTCCAATTTTTGCTGTGCTGTCAAATTGAGATGAAATGAACATTGTGGACAGTTTTCAGCAAGTTGCAACATTGAAATACAGAATAATTTTTTTTTACATAAACAAGCTCTAAATCATGTTTGATGCACTCTGGATGTCCAATTTTTGCTGTGATGTCTATTTGCGATGAAATTAACATTGTGGACAGTTTTCAGCAAGTTACAACATTAAAATAAAAAATAAAAAAGTTTTTTTCATAAACAAGCTCTAAATCATGTTTGATGCACTCTGGATGTCCAATTTTTGCTGTGCTGTCTATTTGAGATGAAATGAACATTGTGGACAGTTTTCAGCAAGTTGCAACATTGAAATACATTTTTTTTTCAAGAACAAGCTCTAAATCATGTTTGATACACTCTTGATGTCCAATTTTTGCTGTGCTGTCTATTTGAGATGAAATGAACATTGTGGACAGTTTTCAGCAAATTGCAAAATTAAAATACTTTTTTTTCCTTCCCATAAACAAGCTCTAAATCATGTTTGATGCACTCTGGATGTCCAATTTTTGCTGTGCTGTCTATTTGAGATGAAATGATCATTGTGGACAGTTTTCAGCAAGTTACACCATTAAAATACAAAAAAAAACATTTTTTTCCATAAACAAGCCCTAAATCATGTTTGATGCACTCTGGATGTCCAATTTTTGCTGTGCTGTCTATTTGAGATGAAAGGAACATTGTGGACAGTTTTCAGCAAGTTGCAACATTGAAATACAGAAGAAAAAAAAAATATTTCCATAAACAAGCTCTAAATCATGTTTGATGCACTCTGGATGTCCAATTTTTGCTGTGCTGTCTATTTGAGATGAAATGAACATTGTGGACAGTTTTCAGCAAGTTACAACATAAAAATACAAAAAATAAAAAACATTTTTTCCATAAACAAGCTCTAAATCATGTTTGATGCACTCTGGATGTCCAATTTTTGCTGTGCTGTCTATTTGAGATGAAATGAACATTGTGGACAGTTTTCAGCAAGTTGCAACATTGAAATACAGAAAAAACTTGTTTTCCATAAACAAGCTCTAAATCATGTTTGATGCACTCTGGATGTCCAATTTTTGCTGTGCTGTCAAATTGAGATGAAATTAACATTGTGGACAGTTTTCAGCAAGTTGCAACATTGAAATACAGAATTATTTTTTTTTACATAAACAAGCTCTAAATCATGTTTGATGCACTCTGGATGTCCAATTTTTGCTGTGCTGTCTATTTGAGATGAAATGAACATTGTGGACAGTTTTCAGCAAGTTGCAACATTGAAATACATTTTTTTTTCAAGAACAAGCTCTAAATCATGTTTGATACACTCTTGATGTCCAATTTTTGCTGTGCTGTCTATTTGAGATGAAATGAACATTGTGGACAGTTTTCAGCAAATTGCAAAATTAAAATACTTTTTTTTCCTTCCCATAAACAAGCTCTAAATCATGTTTGATGCACTCTGGATGTCCAATTTTTGCTGTGCTGTCTATTTGAGATGAAATGATCATTGTGGACAGTTTTCAGCAAGTTACACCATTAAAATACAAAAAAAAACATTTTTTTCCATAAACAAGCCCTAAATCATGTTTGATGCACTCTGGATGTCCAATTTTTGCTGTGCTGTCTATTTGAGATGAAAGGAACATTGTGGACAGTTTTCAGCAAGTTGCAACATTGAAATACAGAAGAAAAAAAAAATATTTCCATAAACAAGCTCTAAATCATGTTTGATGCACTCTGGATGTCCAATTTTTGCTGTGCTGTCTATTTGAGATGAAATGAACATTGTGGACAGTTTTCAGCAAGTTACAACATAAAAATACAAAAAATAAAAAACATTTTTTCCATAAACAAGCTCTAAATCATGTTTGATGCACTCTGGATGTCCAATTTTTGCTGTGCTGTCTATTTGAGATGAAATGAACATTGTGGACAGTTTTCAGCAAGTTGCAACATAAAAATACAAAAAAAAACATTTTTTTCCATTAACAAGCTCTAAATCATGTTTGATGCACTCTGGATGTCCAATTTTTGCTGTGCTGTCAAATTGAGATGAAATGAACATTGTGGACAGTTTTCAGCAAGTTGCAACATTGAAATACAGAATAATTTTTTTTTACATAAACAAGCTCTAAATCATGTTTGATGCACTCTGGATGTCCAATTTTTGCTGTGATGTCTATTTGCGATGAAATTAACATTGTGGACAGTTTTCAGCAAGTTACAACATTAAAATAAAAAATAAAAAAGTTTTTTTCATAAACAAGCTCTAAATCATGTTTGATGCACTCTGGATGTCCAATTTTTGCTGTGCTGTCTATTTGAGATGAAATGAACATTGTGGACAGTTTTCAGCAAGTTGCAACATAAAAATACAAAAAAAAACATTTTTTTCCATTAACAAGCTCTAAATCATGTTTGATGCACTCTGGATGTCCAATTTTTGCTGTGCTGTCAAATTGAGATGAAATGAACATTGTGGACAGTTTTCAGCAAGTTGCAACATTGAAATACAGAATTTTTTTTTTTTACATAAACAAGCTCTAAATCATGTTTGATGCACTCTGGATGTCCAATTTTTGCAGTGATGTCTATTTGCGATGAAATTAACATTGTGGACAGTTTTCAGCAAGTTACAACATTAAAATAAAAAATAAAAAAGTTTTTTTCATAAACAAGCTCTAAATCATGTTTGATGCACTCTGGATGTCCAATTTTTGCTGTGCTGTCTATTTGAGATGAAATGAACATTGTGGACAGTTTTCAGCAAGTTGCAACATTGAAATACATTTTTTTTTCAAGAACAAGCTCTAAATCATGTTTGATACACTCTTGATGTCCAATTTTTGCTGTGCTGTCTATTTGAGATGAAATGAACATTGTGGACAGTTTTCAGCAAATTGCAAAATTAAAATACTTTTTTTTCCTTCCCATAAACAAGCTCTAAATCATGTTTGATGCACTCTGGATGTCCAATTTTTGCTGTGCTGTCTATTTGAGATGAAATGATCATTGTGGACAGTTTTCAGCAAGTTACACCATTAAAATACAAAAAAAAACATTTTTTTCCATAAACAAGCCCTAAATCATGTTTGATGCACTCTGGATGTCCAATTTTTGCTGTGCTGTCTATTTGAGATGAAAGGAACATTGTGGACAGTTTTCAGCAAGTTGCAACATTGAAATACAGAAGAAAAAAAAAATATTTCCATAAACAAGCTCTAAATCATGTTTGATGCACTCTGGATGTCCAATTTTTGCTGTGCTGTCTATTTGAGATGAAATGAACATTGTGGACAGTTTTCAGCAAGTTACAACATAAAAATACAAAAAATAAAAAACATTTTTTCCATAAACAAGCTCTAAATCATGTTTGATGCACTCTGGATGTCCAATTTTTGCTGTGCTGTCTATTTGAGATGAAATGAACATTGTGGACAGTTTTCAGCAAGTTGCAACATTGAAATACAGAAAAAACTTGTTTTCCATAAACAAGCTCTAAATCATGTTTGATGCACTCTGGATGTCCAATTTTTGCTGTGCTGTCAAATTGAGATGAAATTAACATTGTGGACAGTTTTCAGCAAGTTGCAACATTGAAATACAGAATTATTTTTTTTTACATAAACAAGCTCTAAATCATGTTTGATGCACTCTGGATGTCCAATTTTTGCTGTGCTGTCTATTTGAGATGAAATGAACATTGTGGACAGTTTTCAGCAAGTTGCAACATTGAAATACATTTTTTTTTCAAGAACAAGCTCTAAATCATGTTTGATACACTCTTGATGTCCAATTTTTGCTGTGCTGTCTATTTGAGATGAAATGAACATTGTGGACAGTTTTCAGCAAATTGCAAAATTAAAATACTTTTTTTTCCTTCCCATAAACAAGCTCTAAATCATGTTTGATGCACTCTGGATGTCCAATTTTTGCTGTGCTGTCTATTTGAGATGAAATGATCATTGTGGACAGTTTTCAGCAAGTTACACCATTAAAATACAAAAAAAAACATTTTTTTCCATAAACAAGCCCTAAATCATGTTTGATGCACTCTGGATGTCCAATTTTTGCTGTGCTGTCTATTTGAGATGAAAGGAACATTGTGGACAGTTTTCAGCAAGTTGCAACATTGAAATACAGAAGAAAAAAAAAATATTTCCATAAACAAGCTCTAAATCATGTTTGATGCACTCTGGATGTCCAATTTTTGCTGTGCTGTCTATTTGAGATGAAATGAACATTGTGGACAGTTTTCAGCAAGTTACAACATAAAAATACAAAAAATAAAAAACATTTTTTCCATAAACAAGCTCTAAATCATGTTTGATGCACTCTGGATGTCCAATTTTTGCTGTGCTGTCTATTTGAGATGAAATGAACATTGTGGACAGTTTTCAGCAAGTTGCAACATTGAAATACAGAAAAAACTTGTTTTCCATAAACAAGCTCTAAATCATGTTTGATGCACTCTGGATGTCCAATTTTTGCTGTGCTGTCAAATTGAGATGAAATGAACATTGTGGACAGTTTTCAGCAAGTTGCAACATTGAAATACAGAATTATTTTTTTTTACATAAACAAGCTCTAAATCATGTTTGATGCACTCTGGATGTCCAATTTTTGCTGTGATGTCTATTTGCGATGAAATTAACATTGTGGACAGTTTTCAGCAAGTTACAACATTAAAATAAAAAATAAAAAAGTTTTTTTCATAAACAAGCTCTAAATCATGTTTGATGCACTCTGGATGTCCAATTTTTGCTGTGC